>NC_081558.1:77038673-77227804 GCF_022355385.1 Mustela nigripes | reverse complement strand
TGGGGCTTGATCCCAGGACCCTGGGATCATGACCCAAGCCAAAGGCAGAGGCTTTAACCCACTGAGCCACCCAGGCGCCCCTGGACCACATCTTCTTTATCCATTCGTCTGTTGAAGGGCATCTTTGGTCTTTCCACAGTTTGGCAACTGTGGTCTTTGCTACTATGAACATTGGGGTACAGATGGCCCTTTTCACTACATCTGTATCTTTGGAGTAAATACCCAGTAGTATAATTGCAGGGTCATAGGGAATTTCTTAAGGAATCTCCACACTGTTTTCCAAAGTGTCTACACCAATTTGCATTCCAACCAACAGTGTAAGAGGGTTCCCCTTTTACCACATCCTCTCCAACACTTGTTATTTCTTGTCTTGTGAGTTTTGGCCATTCTAACTGGTATAAGTTGATATCTCAATGTGGTTTTGATTTGAATCTCCCTGATTGCTAGTGATGATGAACATTTTTTCATGTGTCTGTTAGCCATTTGTAGGTCTTCTTTGGAAGAAACTTTTGATCTGATGAAGTGCCAAAAATTCATTTTTGCTTTTATTTTCTTTGCCTTTGGACACATGTCTTGAAAGAAGTTGCTGAGGCTGATGTCAAAGAGGTACTGCCTAGGTTCTTGTCTAGGATTTTGAAAGATTCCTGCCTCAGGTTGAGGTCTTTTATCCCTTTTGAGTTTATCTTTGTGTATGGTGTAAGAGAATGGTCGAGTTTCATTCTTCCACACATAGCTGTCTAATTTTCCCAACACCATTTATTGAAGAGATTGCCTTTTTTTTCCACTGTATATATCCAGAATACACCAGCTCTCTTTACACCTTAAAGAACTGGAGAATCAACAACAAATTTAGCCAACTGCACACACAGAAGGGAAATAATCAAGATTAGAGCACAGATCAATGATTTAGAAACTAGAGATACAGTAGAACACATCAACGAAACTAGATGTTATTTATATATTTTAATTGAAAATCTGTACATAAGAAACCAGTATATGGTTTATATTTTACTGACTGATTAAATGGGGCATTAATTAGAATTCCTAAATTATCTTGGGAATCACCTGTCAGGAATAGTCTGGATGACTAAGGCCATATTTATTTTGAAGTGCTAAGTATAGCTAAGTGAGTAATGGGTAATCTCATCTTCAAAAAGCTTTGTGAGGTAGGTGTTAATGACAAATCCATTTTACAGATGAAAAACTGAGGCCTGGTGACATAAAGTAATCTGCCCCGCAATTTATGATTGGTGGTATTGAGAGTTCAAGGGAGGGCCTCTGGTCCTATCAAGTGTGGTGTGATCAGAATACTTTATTGGCTGCCCATTCAGGATGACATGCTGTTAAGAGTACTAACACTTTCTCCAGTAGCCTGCTCTGCCACGTGACAAACAACCGCCATACTTGGCTGCCATGGCACAGTTTTGGAATTATCTTGAGATGCTGCTGCATCTACTTTGGATAGGTCTTCTTTCTGAGTGCTTCATCTGTTTCTGGAAATCATGTGTTTCCAAAGCTGCCATGAATCAGGATTCCTTCTTCAAATCCAAGGAACCACCCTCACCACAGCTTCAATTCTCTGGAGACACATTCTCTGTTGTTGGAGCTGCTGCCCACTTTGCTATTGATTATTTCTGACTTGCCAGAGGGAAATGACAGCCAAATGGAAGGCTGGGATTTCCCAGTCAATAGTCATTAGAACTGCATTTATTATACACAGAATGCCCTTTGGGGCTGGGGTACACCCTTAACTATAAAAGGAAAAAAAAAACCAATAAGAGTTTATTTTCAGAATGTAAATAGCTCTCTTCAGGGAGCAGCCAGAATCAGCCAGAGAAATGTAATCACAAAAGTCTTTTTCTCTCAGATAGCATTCCTGCCTCATGTATAAGTACTTCTTAGGAAATTTAAGTTCCAAGATGTCTTATAAGAGGAATGTGGCTGTGGACAGGCTCTCTGAGTGTGTGTGTGTGTGTGTGTGTGTGTGTGTGTGTGTGTGTGTATGTTTTGAACTGAAGGAAGACATTTGAGTCACCACTTTGATTCATCAAACTTGAATGTGAAAAGAGAACAAGGAGAACTAAAAGACCTGACTTGGTAATAAATCTGAAAAAAAAAAAAAAAAAAAAAAGGACTATTCTTTTAGTGAGAATGAATGGATGGGGGACGGAAAGGTAGAACAAGCCAGACAAAAAGAATCTGTCAGAATGGGAATGAAAATCAACACATGGTGCTTAGTAATTTGTTGTGATATGCAAGATGTCCCTAAGCAAGTATAGTCCTGCAGGGTATCCTGAGAGAGTAAGAAAAGGAGAGCAGAACACATTTCATGGAACCAAATGATTATGATTCATGAGGTAGTGCAGGTGTATTCTCACAAGTCTGCTCTGTTCCCTTTTCCATTATCAACAATCACTCAGTCTTCCAGAGTTACCTTTCAGGCTGTAGTAGAGAGCAAGCTATTCCAAGTTTGTTTGGTTAATACATTTTCTGAGATAAAATAGATAAAATGCCTTCACAGAGAGAGAAAAGACCCCTGGTTTTCTGATCTTTTAGGTCTTCCTGAATTAGCCTTGTATTTCTTAACCCCTTTGCAAACTTATTGGCTTCACATCCTTGGTTTTGAAACCATTTTGTATTCAGTCTAATTTACCTCTTGTGCTCAGAGGCCTTGGGGAGGTGGGGCCTTGGGAAAGGTCTCCACCTTAAAGTTTTCCAATGAGTCCCTTCTTGTTCTCAGGAAAGTATCCAGAGATTGTAATACGAGTCTTGCTTGAAATAGGTTCAGAGAATCAAGTCCTTTGTCTCCATTATGATCCTACAAACATTGCTATCATTGAGCATAGACCACACCTCCAAATGGATTGGCTTCTAGGTTAATCGGACCAATTCTAGGAAGAGCAGAAGGAGCAAACATTGAGAGTAAAACACAGACCTTGGGAGAAAGGTTGCCTCAAACTAATAACCCAAGACCTGAGCCTGACAGTTATAAACTGGGAACTTTTTGATTCTTCCAACACTTGAAACATCATCTGTAGATGGAGAGAAATACTGTCTGTACTTAGGTTATCAATTAGAGTAGGCGAAATATGGTGATACAGCTATAATGCTTTGACCCCTTGAGAGGCAGATAGTATTTATAGATGAGGTATCTTTATTATTATGTATTTTGGTACAGAGTCATTTCTTTTTGTCTCATTTTTACATTCCATATTGCCAGACCATTAAAAAAGACCCTACACATATACAAAGGTAAAAGAGCAGAGAGGTAACTAGATACATAGGTACATAGACAAATGGGTGAAGCCAAATTCCTTAAGTGGTAGTTTTCAAATATAAATCAGGATAAGTTGATGCCTTTAACTCAGAACAGAATTTAGTTTTAGAAAAATGAGTAATAAGATGGAACTAGAAGATCATATCAGGATGAACTAAAACTAAGGATTTGTGATATAAGAAGTTACACATTAAGTTAGGGATTGGTGGGTGATGATGTCAGATGACCCTGACATTTAAGGCAAAAGAAAGAAAGAAACTTCTATTTAGTATAGGCAGAAGGGAGAGCGAGAGGCTGGAGATGCAGTGGCGACCATAAATCTGGGAATAAAACTGAACAAGTAGATAGTAGCTCCTTGAGGCAGAGCCTACATCTCATAGTTCCTTGTCTTTCAGAATTTCTTGGCTCACAGTGGTTGCCTGATAAATGTTCATTGTTTGAATAAAATACAGAGAAGGCAGACATATACATTAGTCAAGACAGAAATGAGGTGGTGTAACTATTAGTGATGGTGAAATATATAAACAGAAAAAGGAGAGCTGGGTTTTGATGAGAAACTGGATACAATAAGAGATGAAAAAATGGTTGAAAAAAAGTCATTCAGTCATGTTTGGGAAAGAGAAAAAGGAATTTGGATCATGGTCTGCATGATAGGATTACAGGTGGGCAAGATAATTGTTTGGAAGAAATGTGCTGTTTGTCTTCAGAGATAACCACCATCTTGAAAGAAAATCTTGTGTAGACCACAGGATTAAAAAGTCTTTTTCAACACAGGCTCCAATAAAATGAGTGCATTTGTAATATATACATCACAAAGGAGAGCTGTATGACTGAAATTCAGGAGGAGAATCTGTTTGCTCCAACTGGTATCTCCAAGCTAAGGAAGATACTTCTGGAAACTAGGCAGGCCTAGCCTTAAAGTGAAAATAGCCGCTTCAGTAAAACAAAGATTCACCATCACTGGAGGTGATGCGCCATTGTAAAGAGGCTGGAGCACCATTACAGATGGTGGTTATTGAGGGGATTCAAGGAGCACATGGGCTCTGGGACACTTAACCTATGATTTCTCTCTTGTCCCTCAGATTTCATGGTTCAGTGGTTACTGTTACTGCATAGAAGCTTCTAGGTCCCCACCACTTACTCAGCAGCAGGTGTCCTGGCCCCTTCTTCTGGTGTAGCTGAATAGCAGTCCCTACAATTGGTTTAACAGTTGACTCTCTGTGGAGGGAAAAAGTGACTCCATTTGTAGTGTTTGCTGATTTCTCAAGTGTACGTACTGCCACCGGGCTGATTTCAAGCTTTTAGTGTGACAGCATTGAACCTGGAGTTGGAAGGGTAGTCTCACAATCGATTCTCATGAAACTGGGGGCACTTCTCTAGCAGTACTCTGAGTCCCTGCTCCAGGATCAAGCATATTGTCTGGGAAAGTGTGGATCCATTCATAAGCACCAAGATGCCTTCCAAGTCACCCAGGAAGACTGCCCAGGAGGGACGAGAAGTTTCCTTGGGCTGGTAGGGAAAAACAATCATGCATATATTCCCTGTCCTCTCACCACCAGCAAGACATTTCAAAGCAAAATGGTTGATGTTAATTCTTTGGTCTCCACACTCACTGTTTGGATTCATCTATGGTGACTTTCCCTTGGTCTGCATTTAAAGGATGCAAGTGAGTCTGTGTATGCTATCCTTGGTGCAGTTTCCCATTCCTCCCCTCCCTAATGGATCCCTGCCTTCCCTGCTTCTTAGGATGGGTCTGACAAACTGTAATGTCATATTGAGTTTGTTGTCTTTGCCCTTCTGTCATCCTCTTCATACCTTCCACATGCTATCCTGTGCTGCCTCCTCTCTCTCCTATAGAATTATAGGACTTCATGCCTATTGAGCCCTCACCATGAGTTAAGTGCTGCTCTGAGCACCTTTTCCTATTAATTCCTCAAATCCTCCTAACAACTGGTGGACTATATGACTAGTAATATCTGTGGTTTGCAAAGATGAGACTAAGACATAGAGAGCATAAGTACTTTGCTATAGGTCATACAGGCAGTATGTGTCAGAGCGCAGATTTGAACTGAGATCATGGGGAGTTTTCTTATCTCTCTGGAAAGCAATGTGGAAATCAAGCAGATTCTAGGAAAAATACTGCCCTGCTAGATAAAGCAGAGAAAGTGATTTGCTAGAAAGATGGATCAGGTTCAAAGAGAACATTGCCTCTGCTGTGAGGAGGACTGTGGGTCAAATGTCTCATATAATCTCATAGAACCCCATGGAAAAGGAACGATTTGTACTTCTCACTTCATTTGATCATCTCAATTCTCGCCTAGGTATGAGATGAAACCTGCTGGATTCACTTTTTTTTTTTTTTTTAATAGGAAAATAGACTGGCATGGAGACTCAGGATTTTAATGGTTAGATCTTTCCAAATTCAATACACATGGAACTGACCAGTTTATTTATCCATAAGACATTGATGTCAGAAAGAGTGCCTTTAATCACTGTGGTGGTGGAAAACACTTATTTTTGAAAACTCAGCCAATATCAGCATTTTTATGCCAAACCACTAGACATTTCAGGCCAGATTGAGACTCAGGAATGAGCCCATGATTGATGGCCATTAACTAAAACCAAATCTCCTTCTATAGGAGTACAAAGAAGAGTAAAAAATCTCACTTAGGGGGAGCTCAGATCCCCAGCAATGGGACTTACCTGGAACTTTGTGGAGAATAGGGAGATTAAGCCAGTGTATAAATTTGGATTAATGGCATATAAAAGAAAACAGCATAATCATGGCTTCAACACAAGGTTAGGAAGAAGGAAAGAAAGAAAGAGAAAAGAAGACAAAGAAATGCAAGGAAGGAAGAGGGAGAAAGAGAGAAAAAGGAAGAGAGAGAGAGAAAGGAGAGAGAGAAAAGGAAGGAAGGAAGGGAGAGAGGGATGAAGGAAGGAAAGAAAGAAAAGAAAAGAAAGATGGAAAGAAACCACGAGGTTTAATTTGATCTTCCATGAAATGAGTCTGGAGGCGCCCAGTTTCAGGTTGGCAGTGGAAGTCCAGGGTCAGAAGCATCTCAGGCTTCATCCAACTTTCTACTCCATCCTCTTTAGCACGTGGTCATTTCAAGGTTCCACCTAGGTTCCACCCACCTTGTAGTGCTCCAGCCATCATGTAAAAATACTAGGAAAACAAAGTAGCAGGGAAAGGCCCAAAGGGCACATAACTAGCTATCTGTCCTCCCTCTGTCTGGAAAACATTCTAGAAAGACTCATCTAGCACTTCCACTTCTGTCTCACTGGTAGTCACATGACCTTACCCTACTATAGGGCAGGCCAGGAAATGTGGTATTTTAGCTGTGTTACCTGAAATCAGACCAGGACACGGTTTCTCTAGAAGAGGAGAATGGGTAGTAGGTAGGGAGTGGACAGTCTCTGCCACAGGGCAAAGGACTGGGCTGCCACAATTTATGCGACCAGCCTGTGCACTGTGCTGAGTAAAGAACCCCAAGGCCAAGGCACACAAATAACCACCTGCTTCTTTTATTGAGTTTACCTCCTTGGCACTTAAATATGTTTAAGGTATACTAATTTA
Source organism: Mustela nigripes (assembly GCF_022355385.1). NCBI lineage: Eukaryota > Metazoa > Chordata > Mammalia > Carnivora > Mustelidae > Mustela > Mustela nigripes. The sequence continues at coordinate 77,220,947 of NC_081558.1, read as the reverse complement.
CCAGAGGCTAGGGTGAAACTAATGCAGGTTCTTTTTCTTTAAATGAGAGGAAACAGACTCACAAGATGCAAGAAAACACAAAAGCAAAATTTAACCCTACCTTCCAAGCCTCTCAAGGTCCAGGTAAGAGGAAAGGGGGAGCTCAGGCCAAGGGGACATACACAGCCTGATGAATTAAATTACTGAGAAAGGGAACAGGTCTTATTCCCATGGCTTTTGCAAGTTCCCCAGAAAACTGGGTATTGCCTCTATCTGTCAGGCAGGAAGAGCAGTACCACCTGGGAGTGGTACTGGGGACAATGGCAAGGGCATGACAACATGGGTACCATTGTGCTTGGTAGCCCCAGAGGAAAAGGGACTGGCTGGTGTGATCTTGGATCTTAGCCAGCCCCGCCTGAAAGGAAGCCTACCAAAGTACTTCAAAGCTAAAAAGCTGACATATTCTTAAATGTTAACCACTCATTTATGTCTAGATTCAAATGACACTATTATATTAAGCTGCACCAGGTTTTCATGTTGAAGGACTATGAACTTTAATCAACTTGGGACATGCTGTGGTCACCAAAGGAGAATGTTTCATGAAAAATAAGCATGTGTTTGGAGGGGGCAGAGCACCCAAAGAGGTTGTCCCAGACACCTCTATCATTACACAAAGTTGTCTGCTTGCAGGAGTAGATAAGAGTAGAAAATAAGAGAAGAGTTTCTAGTGATAAGCCCATCCAAAAAGCTAATATGAACACTGATAACTTGATACCAAAAGATGAATGACAAAGAGACAAAAACCTATAAAAATGGCAAATGTCTATGTTTGAAAAATTTGATCATCAACTCTTGGAAAGACTGGACAAATGATGTAAAAATGAATTTAAGTTTGGGGTTATTTAATATTAGGGTAAATTGTCAGTAGGCTTTAAATTATCCTAATAATGACTAAAATAAAAGTTCATAAAAGCCACTTATGTTGATCAATAAAAGGTTAAATTATATTCAATACATGCTATTAAAGAAGGCAGGAAAGCATTTAAAATAGAAAAATTGTATCCAAAGTTCCTAGAACATATTTTAAATTATTGTTTAAAGGAGTGATAAAATCAATCCTGACTCATTCACTAAGAGCTCTGATAAAATTCTATTGCAGCATTAATTATTTTTGAGGAGCTTAAAGAGATTTACAATGGTGTTAAGTCACATTACACACTTGACAAACTTTTGACGGATTATGCTATTAGCATTATACTTATTTGGTTGATAGAAACTACTGGCCAATTTTGTTACACAATTTCATTAAAACACAGGACGGTATAATGGTAGAAGCAGAAATCACATCTTTTGAATGACACCTGGGTATGCCCTGAATTTTCTGAACAACTTGCTTTCAATTAGACTTATTTATTCATAAAACTTTAGAGACAGAAATTGAAATGTCTGAAACCAACATCCTTTATTCTCCTGTATACATTTTCTTCCCTACCTGAGATAAGGACCTGAGACTCACCCACAGCTCATTCCTCCTCTTCCACCCACATGACTAGTATCCTAGTATCATATATATGTCATCTGAACAGCTTCGAACGCTCCCCTATCATCTTTCTTCAGTCTTTCGTGTTTCTTCGCCTGCCTATGGCTGGAATCCCTAACTCATGTTCAGGCCTTCCTCTCCTACCCTCTATTGTCTTCTTCAATTTACCTCTAACATTATTTTCTTTTAAGACTCAAATCTAGGGGTGCCTGTGTGGCGGTGTCAGTTGAGCATCTGTCTTAGGCTCTGGTTATGATATGACCCCAGAACTGAGCTCCACATTGAGCTCCCTGCTTAGTGGAGAGTCTGCTTCTCTCTCTCTGTTCCTCTGCTCCTCCCCACCCCCAACTCATACTCTCTCTTCCTCAAATAAAGAAAACCTTAAAAAAAAAAAAAAAAAAGGACTCAAATCTAATCAGTTTACTTTCCCACTTAAAAACTTCCAGGGCTCCTTATAAGGCCGAATCTCTTAACATGATCTAGAAAGCCCTTCACCACATTGCTCCTTCTCTACCTACCTGAGTTTGTCTCCTGTCAGCTTTGTCCATGTGTGCCCTCTACTCCATCCTCCTTCACTCTTTTCTGCTGTAGACTTGCTGCTCTCTCCACCTGGGAGGCCTGCCTCATGTTACTCTTTTCTACTTGATATATTCCCATGAATCTTTTGCTCTGTTCAATTTTGACCCTGCTCAAGCTTATCTTTATTGTTTAGATTTCCCCAAACCTCCAGATAAAATTAGTTGCTCTAAATATCTTACTTTCCTAGCATTACCCATCTATCAATCACTTATATGTATCTATCTACCTACCTATCTATCCATCCATCTATCCATTCACCTAACTTGTGTTCTACGTTACAGTGACATACTACCTTTTAGATTCTATTTATAAATCTCTCCCTAGACCTTACACTTTCCTTCATTTCCATATTTCAGCACATTAGTGCAAGAACTTGTACTTGGTGGATTTTTAGTAAAATATCTTTTGAATGAATTGATTGTGGCTTTTTTTTTTTTTTTTCAGTGCTTTTGAATAGGGGAAGAAAGTGCTTTTCCTTTCTGAAAGCTTATTCCTGCCTTACGGGGGCTTGATTTTATTTTAAATTCTATGTTTCAATTAAGAGTAAAAAGCATCCATGTTTCTCTGTTCTCGACTTCCAATTATCATCAAGTGAGCTGATACTGCTGCTCTATTATTAGCTATGCTCCATAATTGGTCAGGAATTTTACATTTTATTAACACAAGTTGCTGTACCTTTCCCAGAAGCATGAATTATTAAGTGTTGAGTATTCGTGACCCATATGGCCAAGAAAATTATATTTGGCATGCTTAGCAAAGTCAGCTTATGATCTTGAAGTAGGTTAGAATAGAGTTTGAATGAGTGAGGGGTATTAAAATATGTAACATATCAGATTTCATTTCCTAAAAGGAATCATGAGGCCCAAAATCTCATCAAGTTGTTCTAAATATAGTACCTAAATAATGTTACCTCTAGGTTTTTAAGCAGCAGGGCAAAATTAGGAACTGCAAACGTTGGACAGTAGAAAAAGTTTCTTTTTAGGTACTCATCCTGAACAAGCTAATTAGATTTACTCCAGGAAATTTCTGGCATGTTTAATGGCATATGAAAGGGAACAAAAAGAAATAGGGCACATTTGCTAGATCTGGAACGATAACAAATATGGGTTTGCTAGACTAGGAAATTTCCATGGTATTTTTTTTAATAATTTCTATGAATTTTTAAATGTCTAGGGAATAGGGTTGTGTTGTTTACATGTAGAAGTTTTGGTTGTCTTTTAAAAAAAATCCTCTCTGATATTCTCAGTCAAGTACGTTTTTGTGTATTTTCTGCTCAGACCTTGTTATGTTTATTCCTAGGATGATTGGGTAGTTGATTGGATAAATGGACAGATATGCTCTAAATGGGATCTTCTCTTTTGTATTTTCAAATTCCTTGCTACAAGTGTAACATATTCACAACGTTTATTCACAGTAAGTCCACGTGTATAGAATATAGATTTAGAAAAATATTTATATAACTAATCTGATCACCTTCAAAAGTCTAGACTTGTTTGCTTATCATGGGAAAATAACTTTTAATCCTTTAAATTTATAAATTTGGTATATTCTGCTAGAAATAATAGCACTTTAAATGATGCTCTTAATTTCCAGATCTCTATCTTGGCTTCTTTCTAAAGTGACATCTGGGCCTATTGCCATGGGGGAAAGAAAGATTATAGGGCTCTGTGAAGAGAATGGTCAGGATCTTCAAAAGTGTTCTCTTATGGTTTCATGGTTCTCAAGGTGATGTCTCTGTTATATCTGCTTGCTGTTCATCCTCCAGGCATTCCTTACTTAAGTCAGCCACTGGAACTTACCATCTGTTTCTCTCAGCTTGGTGAAGAAAATTGATAACTCTTCCCTAGCAACTGGGCTAACATTTGGCTTGCACTGGCTTCCAAGTCTGTGCAGTATTCACCTCCAGTTTTTAGGCCATCTCATCCCCCTCACAATGGTGACTTCCAAACAAGGATAATGCCTTTCAAGATGGCTGCCCCTGATCTTCCTCAGGGGCCTGTGAGAAGTTCTTGATCCTCCTACTGAAACATAGGAATTGGGAAAACTAAACATTAGAGATTTTGCCTGTCAAATTTATTTCAATTGTTATGAAGATGGGAGATATTAATTTTGAAATAAGTTTCCTGATTTCAGTGAGAATAATAGGATTCTGAGGATAGAGACAGAGTCAAATTGCTTGCAAAATACCAGACAGGAATAGTTCCAAAAGTAGCAAAGTTGTACCAATAATCAGAATGAATTGACCCTCAGAGAATTTTGAAAGTGAGTAATCATGGAGTCCTCAAGAACAAGATAGGAGTCAGTCTATTCTACTCTTTCTTGGTCTGAATAACTTGAGGCTAAAATCTGAACAGAAAAGATGATTTGTTTTTTGAGTATATGATTTGTTTCTATTGTGTATACTCAATTACGTACCAACTGTGTCCTCTTAAAGAAGGGCAATATTATAGCATCTCAGGTTGGGAATATGATTTTTCAGATATCCTCAAGAACACCTGAGACAATTCACTAGTGTGATTCTGACTTGGGGCTAGAAAGATATTTTGACTTTGGGAAAAATATTGAATATTCATTTTGAATTAATACCAGTTCTCTGGGATTCTCAATACTTCTGTGGTCCATCAGTCATTGGGAGGCTCATGAATATTAGATGAAAGGTGGAATTTTTTCCCAAGTCTTCCTCATGGTAGGTTCACCAGTCCTGCAAATATTGTCCAAGTTTCTGGATGTATATTTGGTGGAATTGCCACATTGGTTTTCTGATTTATGAAGTAAGGGTTTTTTTTTGTTTGTTTGTTTTTAAGATTTCAAAGATTAAGAGGCATGAAAGATACTTCCAATCCTCATTTAAAGTCCAGTTGAAAGTAGATAGATAGATGGATAGATCTCATTTGAAAGTAGATAGATTTTTTAAGAAAGACAGACTGTTGAAAAGTTAATAGTGATTTTAGTAATTACAGTTGCTCCAGATGTTGTTCTTTCCCTTTTTTTAATTCTGGAGGAAATTAACACATATCCTGGCATATGTGCTTTAGCCTGGATATTCTACTGATTTGTATTCCAGTTAGCTGTGTCAAGCCTGCTGTAAAAACAAAATGAAATAAAAACAAAAAAAAAAGAAAAAAATGAGTTATTATTTTTAGTTACTGTATTTTTAATTTCTAGAATTCCCATTTAATTCGTTTAAAAATAAATTTCAATTGGTTCATAAAATCCTCCAGAATGTGTTAATCAGAGATATCTTAAACTTTATGCCTGATTACTAATAGCTAGGTCACCTGTGGGTGTAGTCTATTATCTATATTTTTTTTTCTCTTGGTCTTGTTTCTTGATATGCTTCATAATTTTTTAAATTCAAATCTATATTTTGTGAATGAAAACATGTGGGTACTCTGGGTGATGAAGCAGATCAACTTAATCCAATATAGGAGTGAACTGACTCAGGCTAGATTTTAGGAAGCCTCAGTCTTTCTGATTTCCTCTAATTTTTAGGGCATAGTCCCTAGGGTTTTCAACTGACAGCCTAGTATTGACTCTTCAGGAGGCAAGTTGCAAATTCCACTTTTAATCTGGTTGGTATCATAAGACTGCCAGAAATTGCTCTCTGCTCTTGGGCTTTCCGGATGGAATGTTAACCTCGGAGTCTGGACAGCTTGAGAATACAGTAAATGTCTTTGAGGGAAGCCAATAAGTTTTACTTGTCTGCATTACTTTTCTCTGGGATCGTGGCTTTCTAATGTTGACTGCCTTGCTAGCTCTAAATTCTACTTTTTCCTCCCTGGTCCTATGAGATTGCCAAAGCCTTGCTGATTTTTCTCTTTCTTTGCAGCATTTATTTGTTTATGCTCCTGGTCTTTGTTTCTGCATCATTAATCAGCATGTGTCCCAGAAGGAAGAGCAATATACAGCATATCAGCTCAACTCTTGAGGTTTCCTCTTCTCTGGACTCATGTTTAAGGCCTGGCTGCCCCTTAAGTTCTACAGTAACTTCATAAAGCTGTACCCTGTGCTGTGGTCTGATCTCTCCCATCTGTGCCAGCATCGTTTTGTTTTCCCACGCCACTTCATCATAGGGAGTTGGAGAAGTTCTGAGTTAGTCAAAAGTGGGGTTATCTTTTAAAAACACCCTTTATGATTTTCAAGTTAAGTCCAAGGTGAAATATACTTTTTTGTTGTTGTTTTCCCACATTATGTGAGGCCAATTTTAACTATGTATATTTTTATTAAGAAATTTATTTTCATAGACTTTCAAATGGGCATGCATAGTTGAATGGACTTATCCCTTATAATTCATTTACTTTCCTTTTTATCTGCAGTTATTTTCCATTCTCTTATTGCTAATATTTACATTTGGACCTTCTTTTGTAGCTTAATAGTTATTTAGTCATTTATTTTCCAAATATCATCTCCTGGATTCGTTTACTATTTCTGTTTTTTCTAATTTGTATTTTCTAGTTTTAGCTTTAAGTTAATCCTTTTACCGTAGTTTTACTTGTTTTCCATAATTGCTTTAATTGAATATTAATTTATTTTTACTACTTATTATTAATTAATATGAGTACTTAAGGCTATGGATTTTCTTCTGAACCTGGATGTAGCTTTGTTCCATAAGTACTGATGTGTACTAGCCATAATTTTCACTATTTTCTCCAAAGTTTGAAATTGTGGTTATTTGGCCCTCAATCTGTCCAGCAAGTTTACATTAAGGATAATATTGAATGATTTATGAATAATGTCTTGTTTTACTGGAGTTTTGAACAGGGAACACTTTTCATAATTTTGTGAAACAAAAATTTGTCCAATTTTTGAGTAAACAAGGGATCCAGAAGACACTGCTAAGAAAATTCTGGGTTTTTATTTTAGGTGTCTTTCAAAAATCTGGTTCAGGCCAACATTGAAAAAAAATAATTGTGTAATTTTGGTTTTATTTTCTCTTATGTCACAGCTGTGCTGGAAACTGGTCATGGCCATCCAAGCATTGGCCCCTTGAGGCTAGTGAAGTGAGCTTCAGTGTCTTCTGGAAAGATCAATAGCCTTTGTCTTAAAAAATTAGTGATAAATAGGAATTTGAGTTTAAGTCATATTTGTTTCTCACTATTGTTTAGGCCTTGTCCCTCAATGACTTATAGTTCCCTGGTGTACATGTTAATTAACATATTTTTGCAGAAAGGAATACAGATTTCTTTGAAATGAAGGAGTGGAGTTAACAGAGAGACTCTGAGCCCCTGAGACGTTGCTTGATTTCCCATTAAGTGATTTCCCACTACAGTTCGTCACTTTCCTTCTTCCTATCAGATTTTTCCATGTGTTTTTGGTTTTTCGCATCACCCAAGGTGATTCTGGTTGATAACATGTTAAATAACATTATTTTTCTTCTATATTGTCTGCTATGGAGGGCATGGCATTGGAATAAGGAGCAGTTGCCTGAAAGTAAAACAAAAGAAAAAAATAACCTTTCAAATTACTTATTTTTATCCAGAGGGAAAATGAAAATATTTGCTGCCTTAATGTAATCCATCTATAATTGACTTTGGAGTAAAGGGCATTTAGGGCAAGTCCAAGGTGATTTCATTTTGGACACTTTTCCATTGGGGCAATAATTGATCAATCACTTTGTGAAGCATGTTTGGTCAGAGCCATGGTCAATGTTATCACAAGGAATGAGCCTGAGAACAGTCCTTGGAAAAACACATCTTTCTTTTTTAAAGCTATTTGCACATTTAGATAGCCTATCAGTCATTACACTAATTCCTGAGGAAATCAAATAAGACAACCATCAATTTACTCTTTAATTTACTCATCAAGGCACTCAGGAAGAGGCTGAAAGAGATCACTGGGTCTGCAGGGAACAGGAAATCACAGGGCAAAGGAAGCAAAGTGATTCTACCCATCAGGAATGCATTATTGTTGCAAGATTTTGTAAAAAAAAATAAATAATAAATAAATAAATAAAAAGTGAGTTCTGTTGTGAGTTTAGGATTGCTGAAAGATCCTGCTGACATAGAAATAACTTCTAGAGGCCCTGGAACAGTAACTAAGAAACTAGTTACACTGCTTTCCTTCCCTTTAATTTCTTGGGCCAGTCGTTATGAAATTATATACATGTTAGAAAGTTAAGCACACAGGATTATGACATACATAGAGAAGATTGAAATAGCTTATTGGTAAACAGTGGAGATTGCCTTTCTACTTCTATCTAACATTAAAAATAAAAGAGACTTTAGGAAGGACTGCCAAATTCTGGTAAAGACTCATCGTTTATGCTTTGGATTTTCCATTTTCTTTTTCTGTCCTTGTCACTCTGGAATTTGACAGATTTCAAATACAAGAGTGGTAAAGACAGAGGTAAAATGGTTTAAGGTGGAGGTATACAGTTGAAAAGAGTTCTGCTCCAGACTCTTGGAAGGAAAACATTTTAGTTTACATGCAATGCAATTTGCTTATCTCCTGTCTCTCTCTTTCCTTGTCCCTGTTCCATTGACTCTTGTTTGCTGGACAATCTCTTTTTTGCATATGAAATGCCTAGAAGTAGAGGGTAAGCTTCTAGAGGGCATGCACTGATGGACTTCATTCTTTCCCATTCTCCTCTCCCCCCTCCACAACACATTATATACCTATAGTGAAGAATGGGCATTACTTTTTCAGATAATGATCAGATAACATATGACTTTTATGTCCAAATGCATATTTTACCTTTCACTGTGATTTTGGGCAGTACCACAAGTTTTAGAGTAATGATGACCATGCTGAAATCCTTTTGAATCCTCCACTTTGTGAACTTTCTTATGCTCCTTTAACAGAGTTTTGTACAATCCTTTTAAGTAGTAAAAATCTTCATTGACTCAATATATATTTATAGTGAGACTACTATGAACATGCAATTACATAGAATACAGATGTCATCTCCATTGCCAACAGCTACCCTCAAGAAGCTGGGTCATAACTTTGCAATATACTCAGCACTGTTATTACACTGAAATGGATCAGTTCTCTCCCACATGCCTGTCCTTACAGCTTGTTTAACACAAAGTTCTCTTAAAGTTTTTTGTTGTTGTTGTTCATTTTGTTTTGTTTTGTTTTTAAGATTTATTTATTTGACAGAGAGAGAGAGAACACAAGCAGGGGGAGTGTGAGTGGGAGAAGCAGGTTTTCCACTAAGCAGGAAGCCCGATGTGATGCCCAATCCCAGGACCCTGGGATCATGACCTGAGCCAAAGGCAGGCGCTTAATGACTGAGCCACCCAGAAGCCCCAACACAGACTTCTCTTAACCTGTGTGGTTTTTTTTTTTTTTTTTTTTTAAGATTGTATTTATTTATTTGACAGACATAGATCACAGAGAGGCAGGCAGAAAGAGAAAGGGGAAGCAGGCTCCACACTGAGCAAAGAGCCTGATGCGGGACATTATCCCAAGAGCCTGGGATCATGACCTGAACTGAAGGCAGAGGCTTTAACCCACTGAGCCGCCCAGGTGCCCCAACCTATCTATTAAACCGATGTATTCTGTAACACATATCAAGCACCTGATAATGTATAGATGCTAAGACATCCAGGCAAGCTCATTATGGTGACAATGATGGCCTTTCCTTACCTAAACTTATTCCTGGACCCCTATCTTAGGAAGTGTGCAGATTCTTCCTGATTTTACTAAACACTTCCTGTTTTGGTCTTTAAGGCTTTTGTGTCATTTTCTTCTTGGGGGGCTTTGCCTACTCTCTGGCACCACCAACAACAACCACAACCACAACAACAATAGCAACAACAGAAACTCACACAGATTTATCTCAGCCAAGCCATCACAGTGTTGACTTTCTGTAATAGTCACCATAGCCTCAATCTGTCCCCCATTCTTTTTCTCTCTCTTTTTTCTGTCTCTTTCGCTCTTTTCTCTCTTTCTCTTATTGAAATCTCTGAGAAGAGAAAAATCATTTCTGGTTGTAGAAGAGCTAGTTAAGGATCCAAAGGTGACTCCTTTTCAGAGTCAGGCCCAATGAATCTGTCCTTTGTTCTTCTGGGTTGCACAAAATAATTAATGAGATAGGCTGTCTCCCAGCAAAGGATATTTTTCTAAGATGGATTTGATTTTGGGAACCTATTAAATTTCACTAAAGGCCAAATGTAAAGAGTAGTTCAAGTGACCAGGCTGAGCAATTCCATCACGTAGTTGGTTTGTTTTGTGCCTAAAATGCATTTATTCAAGAATATATGTATTTTTGACCCAGACTAGGTATAGAGTAGTAAACAAATAAAACCTGACGTCTTTACTTATGGGGGTTATAATTAACAGAATATACACTAAATATGCAACTCAAAGTTTCCTACTACCCTCAATGTCTTTTACTTTCCATATGAGAAACATTATGTTTTCCATGTCTTCAACCAACAATTACTGACTGAACTAGCAGTTCTGATGCCTTCCAATTTACTTTGATTTATCCACTTCCACCAGTTTTGAAAGGTGATTCAGATAAAACAAGACTCTAAGTAGAACTCTTGTTCTGGGGTTAGCTATAGTTAGGCTATTTTCCCTTTGTTGTTTTATTGTCTTTAGTGAGGATAACTGGTAGGAAAGCAGGAAGAGAGGCGGGAAGGATTAAATCTCTGCTTGGGGATGTTTGCAAATTGGCATGATTATCTGAGCGCATCGTTGTTCTTTCACTTATAATTTTTAGGGAGAAATGAGGAAGGGGGAAGAGAGAATATTAGGGGCAATGGGAGTCATTGACTGGGTATTTTAATACTCTGCTGTTTGGTAGAGTATTTTTTTTTTAAGATTTTATTTATTTATTTATTTATTTATTTATGAGAGAGAGAGAGAGAGAGAGAGCGAGCGCACAAGCAGGGGGAGCATCAGGCAGAGAGAGAAGCAGGCTCCTGGCTGTGCAGGAAGTCTGATACAGAACTTGATCCCAGGACCCTGGGATTGTGACCTGAGCCGAAGGCAGATACTTAACTGACTGAGCCACCTATGTATTCCGAGGTAGAGTATTATTTAATTGCTAAAGTAGATGAATTTTCAGACCTGTGCTAGTTTGGACTCTTTGAGAAGCTGACACTAAGTTAGAGGTTTATTTAGGGGGAGAAGGCTGTGCAAAATAAAGAAAAGTCAGGGGGCAGGATGGTGCAGGGAGAACCTCAGGCCATGATGCAGATCTGGCGAAGAGTCAGCCAAGTGTCAGCCCAGTGGGGAGAGCTCCAAAGCAGAGATTACCCTTAAGAGGAGTCCTCTTTTAAAGAAATAGCCAAGCCCTAACCAGCCACTATGATCAGTCATTGGCTGGAAGGTGTTCAAGAAGACAGTGGTCTTGGCTCAAGATCCTGTAGGCGTCACCGCTGGCAGCTTTCAGCTAAGCTCACTGCTTGAACTGAACGGAAAGTTCTTCCTTGAAGGAGCATGGAGCAGAATGCTCCATGGCTGCCATGGTGCCCAAGCACGGCCTTCAGCCTGTGACCCCACCTCTCCTGGAGCCGCCCAACCATATAGCACCCCCCACCTCAAGTAGAGATAGCACAGAGAAATACAGAGTAAAAGAAATTGTCAAGTTGTGGCTCTTGAGTTCTGAATATGCACTGCTGTGCTCATTTACCTCAAGTAAGTACTTGAAGTAAAAAGTTACTGTTTTTCCAAAGGCTGAGTCATAGCCAGTGAAAGATACAATAGGACAGTTCTGTGACTAGAGAAAGTTGTTGCCACTTTCAAGATGGAGAGAGAGGAGAGAGCAAATGCAAGAAGTAGAAGAGGTGAAAGGTCCTGGTTTGGATCCTGAGAGAAAAGAGGACAGAATGAGATAAACCAGACAGAAGAGCGATGTGAGAGCCTGGTCTAGGGACAACACTCTGTGCTTGCTGACTCAGAGTGCCCTGTCCTCAGTGCCTTGGATGAGGGACTGAATGTGGGCCTCTGATTCAGCTTGTACATTGCTCCACAAGCTACTGAGGCAAAAGTTTTCTTCTAGATGGTTTGCCCAGAAGAGATGCATCTTGGCAATTTGTCCACAAAGATTGTACACTTTTTTTTGAATTGACAATGTTCCTCATACACCAGTGGGGAGGCTGTCAATGCATTGCTTTCTGGATGCAGTCAGAGAAAATCGCAAGGTCTCAGATACTTCTGTATCCCAGCCTTGTACGGATGAGGAGAGCATAGGTATCAGGTGGGGAGTTTGTGATCATGGAGCTGAAACTCTTACTAGGTCTTGTACCACAGTGCTGGGAGGTCTAGAATTTTTCCCTCAATGTCCAGAACAGTACTGAGGTGGCACTGAAGCCAGAAAACCTGACCATGAGAGGTCATAAGGATGAATAAGGAGCTTTGCTGGAGAAATATGGAATGGAGAGTCCAGAGCATATGAGACTTGGCAGATGACAAGTGGATAACATTGTCATCCACGTGGGCACTCAAAGACAGCTCTGAGGGAGAAACAGGAAGTTTCTTATATTGACAGAGAATCTCTTCTATGATGAGTAGGATTACCTAAATTCCCTGAGGTTAAATTCTGACCATCCTGAGAAATAGGGGCCGAAAGTAATTGGTTAAAAAAAAAAAAAAAAAAAAAGTCTATGCATTGTTTTCACAGCTTAGTTTGTGACCCAAAACATTAGAACCTCCTGCTTGTTAATCCATAGCTGAGGTTCTGAGTTGAAATGAATTGTCTTAGATCCAAGAAAGTAGGAAAGCAGGACAGACTTGGGCTTTCTGACACCAGCCCCAGTATTCTTTAACTCACAGCATCCCACTTCCTCTCTGCAACCTGTTAGGAAACTCAGCCAACGCTGTGCAGTGTTTGGCACACAGCAGGTGCTAGATAAATGCACGCTATGGAATGTTAATTGACTCATTTGCTGCATCCCTCACGGTCGAATTAGCTGCACACGCAAGGCGGAAAGGCTTAAGTCTTTTGCTTTAATTAGCAAACCGTGATGAACCTAAGGGCTTCAGAGAAAAGGAGAGAGGCAGTTGAAACCAGGATTTTAAATGATCAGAACTGCTGATGTGTTTATACTCATGACGCCAGAATCTGGCTGGTGAATGTTCCAGGAACATTTTAACAGCTGAAGCACTGTGCACAGACCCAGCAACCTGCAAGGACAGAGCTGAGTGTACATCTCTTTCTTGTGAGTTTACCGCTTACCGTTGAACACAGACAGCAGAGCTCTAGTGTTGTAGGGGTCTTTTCGCATCACAACGTTCCTCAGACTGTCTACCACACAGCCATGGAGTCTGGGAGCCAGACTGATTTATTTATGTTTCAAGTGCAAAGTGTTTAATGCACTTACATTGATTCACAAAATAAATTCTACTTTAGCTAACACACACACAGAGCAAAACGTGTATTTGCTGACAGATTTCTTTATTTATGTACGCATTTTAAGAGCGTAAAATGTCATCCTAAAATGAAGCTGTACAAAAACACGAACAACTCGAATATTCATTAACAGGGGAATAGATACAGAAACATGCAGAGAATGCTATGCAGTAGTGAAAAAGACCAAACTAGCTATACCTGCAATAGCAATGATGTATCTCAAACCATTATGCTGAGCTGGGTGCAAAAAAAAAAGTATATTTGTATAAATCTCTAGAATAGGCAAAACAAGTGTTTGATGAAAAGTAACAGAAAAGAGGTTGCCTTCAGATTGAGCACTGTCTGGAAAAGGGCTCTATGGAACTTTCTGGAATGATAGAATTATACCTTTAGGATCTGTAAAGTATACTGCATCTAAATGAGACCTCAATGAAAATTGAATGAAAAAGTGTAGCCCTAATAAAGGATTGGAGAAATGGCAGCAGGTGAACACATCAAGGGATGTCTACAAGGACAGTTGCCATTATTTGCACTGTCTCAAAAACAGGAGACTACTTTCTTTGGCAGCATTGGACTCCATTGAAAGAAGTGTTGGGTAGTTTTCTTAGTGAACAAATACTAGGAACTATAACTCTTTGCATAATTTGTCACTGGTGATATGGATGACATCTTTTTAAAATGATTTTACTTATTAGAGAGAGGGCAACATGGGGAGGGACAGAGAGAGAGAGAGAGAGAGAGTCCCACGAGCACAGAGCCCAATGTGGGGCTCGATCTCATGACATTGAGATCACCACCTGAACCGAAACTAAGAGTCAGCCACTTAATGGACTGTGCCACTCAGGCGCCCCTGAATGACATTTTAAGCCATTTTTAAAATAGAGAGCTTATTATATGCTTAACCAAGAATATCAGATTAGAATAGATATATGTCATAAAAATCAATTAAAAGTGGTTTTTTTTGTTTTTTTTTTTTTTAAATCATTCACCATTCTTTTTTTAAAGACACTTGGAGCTGAAGAGGTCAACTGAAGTTATGATATTCTAGAGGTGAATTAACTCCTGGTTTGGGATTTAATTTTATGGTCTTGCATGTAATAATACCTAGTCTGAGTTGTTATAAGGATCAAATCAAGTGTCATATATGACAATGTCTTATAAATTACAAAGTAATACAGGAATGTACACTTTATTCTTATTATTACTACTTAAATGAATATGGAAACCACAATCAAAATTTTTACCTGTGAATTAAAAGGTGAGGGATACCATAGTTCTACCATGCTAAAGCAGGCACACTGTGTTCAGTGACTTTGACTGATTTCATGTAAAAAGTTTAAATTGTTTACATTTGAGCATATATATTTTCCTATCCTGACCCCACATTCCATCACATTTTCCATTCACTTCAATCTTTAGCGATCATCCACAGAAAGCACCAATATATTTTCATTTAAACCATATTTTTAAAAGCACGGGGTACTTCATGCAGGGTGGACACGGTGTTGCAGGATAAAGGGAAGGGGTACATTGGCACCTTTAAATTATTGCCTAGGCTTGATTCAATGTAAACTACTTAGGATTTTCATTTTTGCTAAGTCAGCTCATGTGCTCCCCTCCCCCACCCCACCCCCCAATTATTTTCTGAAGGCTGCATTTTCTGAGCAAAATTTACTTTAGCTTTATTAAAGTAAGAAGTATCAGGTAAATAAATTTAGCACCATCTGCTTGGAACTTAGTCTTGATGTATTTATGCCTTTTTCTAGATGATAAAAACTGGGAAATGCTAAGTGCACACAGAAAGCAATATTGCAGTAATTTAATGCACAGGTGTCTACAGCTGGCGAGGCGGACGAGGGAATTTCGAGGCTACTTGTAACTGCCTCAGGCTTTAGCAAATTAAAGAAACTCCAGTGAGAGAAGTTCTTCCAGGCTTCTGGCTTTTCGTCTGTAATCTATACGAAGTATCCCAGAGTACATTTAGTGCCCATTATTTGTCAAATACTTCCAGCAATTGTAGAATTAATCAAGGAGAACAGATTTTTGTAATGTCCATGTAGGTTTAGCAGCTGTCTTCATAAGAAAAAAGAGTGTCCACATTCATATGCCTGCCTAAAGACACGGCTGATGAATCAGGATTAAAATGAGAAGCTGTTTCGCATAGTGCTTTCAAGTGTGGACTCTGGAATTTAACAGAACTCTCTTCAGATATTTATTCTATCACTTTCTTGATGTGTGATCTACAATTAATGAAACTCCCTGAAGCTTTAGTTTCTCTATCTGTAAAATGGGTAGGTGTGTGGTAACAATGTCAGTTATTGATTGCTATGGAACAATCAACCACAAAACCTAGTAGCTCAAAGCAATAATTTGTTACGTGGTAGTGCGGGATAGCTAGGTTGTTCTTCCGCTTCACAAGGTATCAGCTTAGGCCCTAGGTCCAACTGTAAGCTAGACTGGGAATTCAGGGCTGTGCCATTGACTGGGGTCCTTGGTTCATGTCTACATGGCATGGCTTCTGAGTAATAAGGCAGAATGGTTTAAGAGTAAGCATTCCAAGGAGACAGTGGAAGCTCTCAAGGCAGTTAAGGGCTAGGTCCAGAATTATCATAGCAGCATTTCCACTGTGTTCTACTGATTGATTGTAATGATTAAAGGAAATAAAATTTGAGCATTTTACACCAAAATTAATTCATTCTAAGCCTTTATTAAGTTGTTATTAATGTTGATATTACACCTGTGTACTATTTTATTTATTTATTTGGCAGAGCATGCACACCCACAAGCAGGGAAAATGACAGAGGGAGATGGGAGTCTGATATGGGGCTTAATTCTAGGACCCTGGGATCATGACCTGAGCCAAAGGCAGATGCTTAACCGACTGAGCCACCTAGGCATCCCACCAGTGTACTATTATCATGGGTTTTAGGAGATGGCATTAGGACATCTAAGATTCAGGCTGACTGAAATATATACAGGATTCATAAAAATAGGTCTGTAAAGATTATCTGGTCAACCTCCCACATTTAGCAAAACTGAGACCCAAAGACAAGCATAATTTACTCAAGGACACATAGTTCATGGTAGAGTTGAGTTTGAAAATAATCTCCTACCTAGTCCATTGTTCTTTACAGAAGGCACATTTCTCCCCTTCTCTGGAGCCTCAGTTCTTCCACTGGTAAGTTAGGAGAACAATAATACATTCCTTAGAGAGTTATAAGGATTCCATGATTTAATGAAGGTGAGGTGCTTATTGCAATGTCTGACAATAAGCACATTCTCAATAACTGCTTAATCCTACTATAACAATTTTTCTTTCTATTATTATAATTATTACTATAATTACTATTTTTATCATTCCTTTTATTTCATGCTGTCTTTGGAGGACCTTGAGTGCATATCATTTATATTGATGTTGTTCTAGATTTGGGATTCAAGTTGTGCCTTCTGCTAAGTCTCCCCTAAAATAGAAGTTTGGCATTAATTGAGATTGAAATCTTTTTTTTTTTTTTCATCAGCAATCTTACCAAATTGGTATCCTTTCTTTCCTATCTTTTTTTTTTTTTTAAAGATTTTATTTATTTATTTGACAGAGAGAGATCACAAGTAGGCAGAGAGGCAGGCAGAGAGAGAGGAAGGGAAGCAGGCTCCCTGCTGAGCAGAGAGCCCAATGTGGGACTCGATCCCAGGACCCCGAGATCATGACCTGAGCTGAAGGCAGCGGCTTAACCCACTGAGCCACCCAGGCGCCCCGTCTTTTGGACCTAACTTTAATACACAGGGCCCTAAGGAATAGTTTTATGTGGATGTCCCAAAGACACATGAAAATCAACATGTTGAAATTTTAATTCTTCATCTCTCTATTTCCTCTTTCTTCTGTGTGCATTATTTCAGGAGCTTGTGCCACTCCTCCAATTCAGAAGCCATTGAGATCTAATATTGTTAATGAGATTAAGGCCTCATAGTAATTAGAACTAAACACAGAAGCAAGGTGGCACTATTTTTCAGTGTCTGTTTTGGTCAAAAAATATGTAGAGATTTGAATTTAAACGTGACTGTAGACAGATACAAAGGTGCTAAATTTGTATGCTCAGGTTTAATTTTAAAAATAGACAACCAAATCTTATTTAGGTAAAGGAAAAAAGTGATATTAGATGAGTCATATTGGATAGTGAAAAAGGGGTGAAATAACAAGACTGGAGGATGGCAGAATTGATTAATATTTAGAACCAAGATTTCCAAAAGGAGAGGAAACTGTAAATACAGAAAAAAGTGAAATTTTGATTTTGAAAGTGGTCCAGCTATTGGTAATAAGATGTAGTTATAAGTATATGAATGAATGGGAGAGGAGACAAGAAAGACAAGAAAACTGGAGGTGAGAAAGTAACATAGAGAGGGCCAAGGCACTGAAAGTAGCCAACAGAGGACCAAGGCATTTATGTATTCTCTGTGTGGTTACTGATGTCATCAGGGAGGAGGGCATGCGTATTGGTGTAGAATAGTATTGTGAGCTGGATACCACTTTTCAATGGATATGAAAGAATGACTGGAATTTAGTGGATGGCTTCAGACTTCCATAAACCAAAAAATTATCCTGAACACTCTAAATCTAAGTCACTTCCCAAGACCTATTGAATTCTGTCCAAAATAGCTCTAGAGTCCATTCACTTCTTTCCATCTCCTTTACCACTGCCTTAATTCATAGCCATGTAATTTCCAACGCAGGTTATTGCAGCAGCTTCTTAATTGGTCCTCTAAGTCTCTAGGAGTCCTACACAGACTTTTTAAAAAAATGTGACTCATATCAATATAATAGTAAGTGAAAAAATGACATTTGTTTCAGGGTCAGATGATGATAATGTAATACAAGAAACATTATCGGTTGGCTAGCCAACATCCATTGACAATTTCTTTCCTTTTAACAGGAAAACCTTTTTTAATTTTGGTCAGGTATGCACCCTTCCTATCTGCAGGCAAATGCCTAAGGGAAAACTAAAAGCATTCTCTGGTCCAAAGAATACCTGATTAATTAAGGGGAGTGTTTCTCAAAAAGAGTCCCTTGACATTTTAGGTGGTGCCATTCTTTTTTGGGCAGTGCTCTTTATATGTCTGTAGACATTTGGCAGTCTTATTTCCTGCTAAATATTCAGAGTCATCCAGTTATTGTGGCAACCAAAAATGCATCATAGTATTATTCTCCAATTTGTGAACCACTAGCCTAAGGGTCCAGAGAAGGCACAGGATTCAATTTTGAATATTAAGAAATAAAATCATATTGAAGAACACCTAGGAAAAGTGTCTTCACATTATTAAGAAGACCACAGGAAGACATACTCTTTACCTCTGGATTATGTCACAGATACGTAGTTCACCTTGAACTGCTACCTTGCTACCATCTTGAAAATGAAACTATTCTAGCCTTGGTAGACTGGAGGAACAACAGGACCCCAGGCCCTTGACTTTCTAAATCAAATAACTCTGAGTGCCATACTATCTTGGGGTTTCTTTTTATACGAAAGAACCAAATTTTTCACAGTTGAACCAGCTTGGGGTGGAGTTTCTTTAACTTGTTGCCGAAAGCACCCTAAATAATCTATATACTTAATCCTTAAACCTACCTGGAAGGAAGAACTGTTCAATCAGCTGGTTCATTGTTTTTGAGACTTAAAACTAAACCTGTATTAAAATGATGAGATCCAGGGCAGGCACCTTATAATATGCTGCTTTGATATAGTAAATAGTTTGAATTAAAGTTAGGTTAGTAATAGCCAGTACAAGAAGGACGTTCTGAACTTCCTCTATTCACCTGAAAGTAAGAAGTAAATTGCCCATATGAGGGGTATTCTCCCTGCACCTGGAGAGCAGAAGTCATCCTTATTTTGAGAGATAGGAAATTCAGGGCCAAGTAGGTTATATAAACCAATCTTATTATTTAATTAATTTGCTACCTCAGGCCAAGCCCCTGTCTGATTCACTATTCACAAATTGATTATTTCTTTGTCTAAAAATAATAGAAGCTGCCTGCTTTTGTCACTTCTTTGACACTTATATTTCTAAGAGCTCCTGGATGTACAAATCAAAACTTGTTTTGCTTTGTTTTGTTTTCTCCTGTCAATCTGTCTTATGTCAATTCAATTATTAGGCCACCCAAAGAACCTAGGAAGGAAGAAAGGAAAAGTTTTCCTCTCCAATTCAAGGCTTCTTTCTTTCTTTTTCCTCCTAATCCATTCAGAGAATTGATTTAAAAGCAGAGAAAAATCATTTGGAAAAAAATATCATGCAGCTTTGTTGGCTCAACCAAATATATATCGATTTCTTTGCTAGAGGAAAGAAGAAATAAGCCTCTATCTCCTACAGCTTACTGGTAGGATCAGTCCTTTGCTATTTCTAGATTAACTCATTATTTCCATTATTTCTCCCTTCCTTTTTTTCTTTTAGTGGGAGGTGACTGCTTTTTTGGGAAGCTGGACCAAAGAGCCAGCCTCAACACTTTAGGGGACATACTCAATGGAATAAGTCAAAAGGAACTTTTGGTTATCACAGGAAGGGAAATTTCTAACCAGAGAAAGAGCTCTCTGCATCAATAAGAAGAAGAAAGGAAGCACTAACTATTCTTTATGACCGATTTCACAGTTTAGGTTTGTCTTTGAATCACTCACCACAGATAGGAACAATCTGTACAGCAGAGACCAGAGAGAGAGAGGGACAGCAACGGCTGAAATGGAAGAACTCTTGCAAGGTCAGGTCTTTTGTGTAATTCAAGGTGTAACTTACTTGAAAGCACTGATTATAAAGCCGACTCGTTGTTTCAGACCTTATGCAGAAATAGGAAATACATCCTTTGATGTATTCCTTCTGGATAAGCCTTCATCTAGTAGATCACAGTGGATGGCAGTTTCAATTCTGAAGGTCTTGATTCTGTCCTCTGAAGAGGATAGGAAATTGGGCTGTAAACTCCTTTTTGGAACATGTAGATGAGAGAAAAATCTCCATTCCTTTGAAGACTGGCTATTCATTGTGCATGCTTGAAATGCAGTCACTCTGTTTTAACAGCACTTGGACAACTGCAATTGCCCAACAGTGAGAGGAGGAGGTGGAGGGAAAGCCTAACATTGGCTGAAATGGTGGGAATGAGGGCTACAGGGGGATGCTGAAGCATTTGGAATCGTCTTGCATGAATCTTACGCACCATCCCTCTCCCTCCAGCCTCACTCACGATGAGTGAGCCCACTCTCCATTTAAGTGGTGACATCTCCCCATCTCTAGCAGGATCATGTATGTAGGGAAAAGACCACCCAGTCAACAAAAACCTGTAGTGGACATTTGTCTTTTTCTTTTACCCCACTGTAGAAACATAAGATTGGAGATCCTAGTCACAAATCTTAGGAAGGGCTCAGCCATGTGACGTGACTTTGACAATCAGATGAACTTGCAGCTGACTTTGAATCCTGCTGACTTAGTTACAGAGGAGGATAGTGGGGGAGAATCCTTTTGGTCGGTCCAACAGTATCCTTTCCCTGGTGCACTGCCAGTCACAGCATGCCAGGGGGCCTGTTCCAGCAAGGAAGTGGGGAGCATGCTGCATCAGCAGGGCACCCAGTATGTGAGGGTGGTCACGGCCATGCCCACAGTACTGGTCCTGTAGCATGTCCCAGCCAATGAGCCCTGCTGCCTGACTTACCCTATCCCTGCCTGTTTTCTGACTCAGACTGCTGTGTTAAGGCATTTATTTATCATAATTTTCTACATCTTTTATTATGTACCTTATGGTCCATCAAAGTTGATTTCCTTACTGTCCTCTGAATTCATGTTCAAAGTCAACTCATTCTTAGCTTTCTATCATGTGAAGAATTTTAAAATCAATGGCTCTCGACTGGGGACACTTTTATTCCCTGGGGGATACTTGGGAATGTCTCAAGATATTTTTGGTTGTCACAGTGGCGGGGGTGCCGCTGGCATCTAATAGGGAAGCAAGACAGCCCACCACAATGAAGAATTATGCACTCCTAAATTTCAATTGTGCGGGGGTTGAGAAACCCTGCTTTAAAGGCGGACATCCCTGGGCTTCTGTCCCGGCCCATTTGTTTACCAGCTGCGTGACCTTGTTCAAGACAGTTAAGCTTGGTGAACCTCAGTTTCCACATTTATAAAATAGGACTGATGACTATTGTTGGAATCAAATGAAAATATATAGGAAGTCTGGGCCATGTGCTGTGAGCGTTGGCTCTCTTCTCCTTGCCTGTCTTTCCTTCTTGATCTCCTTCTATGTTATGGAGAGGAGTTTGAAAGTTATTTTAAACTCTCTTGTCCCCAGGATCCTTCTTCCTATTTTAATCTTACCATCCTTTGTAGCTCGGTTTCACTTTCTCAAATATCCACAGGAAAGATCTTTTTCTATGAGTTCCCTATGAGCCATCCAACAGTACCACATAGTACAGAGCTTTGGTTTTTAATTCCACTATTGATTTATGTTTGCACATGTCTGACTTAAAGCCAAATTTCCACGAGACTGGGGCTCATATCTTGTGATACCATAGAGCTTAACAATGCAATAGCACATGGTGATTGTTGATAAATGTTTGCTGATAAATCTGTTGAATAAAAGAGTATATTAGCAGTCCTCAGTGTCGGTGCAGCTGTTCAACTATGCAATTTTTCTGGCAATGGGCATTTCTTTTGGAGGCATTTGTCCCACTTTATACTCCCTTTTGGCAAATGCTTTCCTTTCTCAGGTACCATTCCATCAGACCCTGTTTTGGTAATTAACCTAAGAGGCAAGATAAATTGCTGAAATGGGATGGAATTGCCATTCCTTGCTTCCCTCTTTGCAAAGCCAGCACACTATCTCTCCAGGTGTAATACACTCAATTTTAACAATGGCCTGTTTTATCCAAAATGCCAATTCTAATGGAGATGGTTTTAGGTCACATGAAGGAGAGTAGGTGGTAGTGTGGTCAGTTTATACTGTGGATGCCTGTTGGGAACCCTCTTAGGTGAGCTCCATGTGACCTATAACCAGAGTTGAATTTACCTGATTCTTCCTACTACCACCCGCCCTCCTCAGTTCCCATCTGTAACCCAATTTGTTCTGACTTGTCCCATAAATATCTAACTTTTAAATCTATATTTGTATCTCTATATCTATCTATGTATCTGTCCGTCTGTTCATTCATCCTTAAAATCCTTCCATGTAGCTTTGTAGTTTTCAGGGGTTGTGAAAAATGAAGCTAGATTTCTTAGGAGGCCTTCCTAAACTGATCCTGGATTATCTCTCCAACCGAATTTATAGCAATCCCCATCTCAGACGTTCCCCTCCAGAAATACTGTACTTTTATATTATGCCTCCCACACATGCAACACAGACACCCCCTCCCCCTCATGCTGCTGCACAATCAGTGCTTTACTCATGCTATCTCCTCTCTCTTGAGTATTTTTCTAATTCTTCTTGCTCTGCTCTTCCCAGCTCATGTATACGATACACACTCTCTAACCTTCCCCACTGCAGACTAAACTAAGCACCCCACTTTACAGCCTCTGGTACTAAAGACAATGATTCCTTCCATGATGTTACAATGAATTATTTTAGAATCTGTCTTCTTCTCTAGACTGTGATGCCACCAAAGACAGTTACCACATTCTTTTCAGCTCTAAATTCCCCAGTAAGTAGCCAGAAATTCAGTTTGTTGAGTGAAGCTGACCGTGCAATGAAAACTAGGGTCCTATTAGTTACATGTTTGCTTTGCAATGGGCGCTTTGGTCTAACTGTGGGAGGGCACATAGTAACTGTATCAATGACTGGCTGGGATATGGTGCAGAGGAAATCTAATGCCACAATTGATTAGTGATGTCTGCATTGAACAGAACTGTAAGTGGCGCATTGGTCAATGCACTTTCCAAATCAAATTCTTTGACTCTAGCTGCTTTGAAAGACTTATACCCTTTGGCCAGATCTCCAAGAATTCTTTCTCTTCTTTCATGTTGATTTTTCAGTCACTACTGTTATAATACAGGTATAGAAGTTACACTAATGGACACTTTCTTTTTGTAGTCAAAAGCATCATGTTTTGTTCCTTCTGGCCTGAAATCCTGTTAAGTATCAAAGAGCAGATGTTTAATGCTCATTTTCAGAAGCTCATGGGGGAAAACATCAGAAAGTTACATTTGTGTTTCAAGATTAGGTATTCTGAACAACAGGATGGTCCTTAAATCTCTACCATAGGCTAGCAGAGAAACACTAGTCGGTCCATGATGGATCTGCCCCTGTCATTTTTGTCCTCAACCTGCACAGTCTTCAAGGGACTGGCTTCAAGCTCTTTTTCTTCCCGCTATTCCAGGCTGGTTGAGTAGTTAATTAATCAGATAAGCAGACAGATAACTAGAGCCCCCAGCTTTTCCCTACCTACTATGGCAAGGGAGATCTTTATAAATGTTCCATGAAAATTGGTATAAACTAGGATGCTGTGTTCCAAAGTCCTAACTCCCAAGGACAGGAAAAAGAGACGTAATTAGTTAGGCTACTACCGCTGTGCTCAAGAATAATATTCAAATGACTGTAAGGAATGGAGGTTCAATTTAAAAGGATCAAATATTGACCAACAAATCTGTGTTTCACATCTGAAGAAATGTTATATTCAAATGACTCTTCAGCAGTTGGAAAGATTCACCCACCAGTTGTATGCATGAGCTCTGCTAGGTGGGGGATATAAAGAGAAATGATGCTATCTATGAACTCATTGCACTAACATTTTAATCAGGATGATGCATGTTTATGAAAAACTGTAAGGTAGACTAGAGTGTATTGTACTCACAGTGCAAGTAAAATGCACAGCAAATGGAAACTTTGGATTAGCCGTCAGAAGGAGGTGTCTTCAATATTATCTTCAATAGTCTTTGGAGAAGGGATGAGAGAAATGGAATTTTGGATGGACTAAACATCAGAGTAGGGGTATATAGGAATTTAGGTCCATTCTTAGACTACTTCCTATGTATTAAATACTGTGCTAGATCCTAGGATAGAGACATGAGTAAGTGGTATCTGGATTTTTTTTTTAATTTAAATTTTATTTTTTATTTTTTTATAAACATATAATGTATTTTTATCCCCAGGGGTACAGGTCTGTGAATCACCAGGTTTACACACTTCACAGCACTCACCAAAGCACGTACCCTCCCCAATGTCCATAATCCCACCCCCTTCTCCCAAACCCCCTCCCCCCAGCAACCCTCAGTTTGTTTTGTGAGATTAAGAGTCACTTATGGTTTGTCTCCCTCCCAATTCCATCTTGTTTCATTGATTCTTCTTCTACTCACTTAAGCCACCATGTTGCATCACCACTTCCTCATATCAGGGAGATCATATGATAGTTGTCTTTCTCCGCTTGACTTATTTCGCTAAGCATGATACGCTCTAGTTCCATCCACGTCGTCGCAAATGGCAAGATTTCATTTCTTTTGATGGCTGCATAGTATTCCATTGTGTATATATACCACTTCTTCTTGATCCATTCATCTGTTGATGGACATCTAGGTTCTTTCCATAGTTTGGCTATTGTAGACATTGCTGCTCTAAACATTCGGGTGCACGTGACCCTTTAGATCACTACGTTTGTATCTTTAGGGTAAATACCCAGTAGTGCAATTGCTGGGTCATAGGGCAGTTCTATTTTCAACATTTTGAGGAACCTCCATGCTGTTTTCCAGAGTGGCTGCACCAGCTTGCATTCCCACCAACAGTGGAGGAGGGTTCCCCTTTCTCTGTCCGCATCCTCGCCAGCATCTGTCATTTCCTGACTTGTTGATTTTAGCCATTCTGACTGGTGTGAGGTGATATCTCATTGTGGTTTTGATTTGTATTTCCCTGATGCCGAGTGATATGGAGCACTTTTTCATGTGTCTGTTGGCCATCTGGATGTCTTCTTTGCAGAAATGTCTGTTCATGTCCTCTGCCCATTTCTTGATTGGATTATTTGTTCTTTGGGTGTTGAGTTTGCTAAGTTCTTTATAGATTCTGGACACTAGTCCTTTATCTGATTTGTCGTTTGCAAATATCTTCTCCCATTCTGTCAGTTGTCTTTTGATTTTGTTAACTGTTTCCTTTGCTGTGCAAAAGCTTTTGATCTTGATGAAATCCCAATAGTTCATTTTTGCCCTTGCTTCCCTTGCCTTTGGCATTGTTCCTAGGAAGATGTTGCTGCGGCTGAGGTCGAAGAGGTTGCTGCCTGTGTTCTCCTCAAAGATTTTGATGGATTCCTTTCCCACATTGAGGTCCTTCATCCATTTTGAGTCTATTTTCGTGTGTGGTGTAAGGAAATGGTCCAATTTCATTTTTCTGCATGTGGCTGTCCAATTTTCCCAGCACCATTTATTGAAGAGGCTGTCTTTTTTCCATTGGACAGTCTTTCCTACATTGTCAAAGATGAGTTGACCATAGAGTTGAGGGTCTATTTCTGGGCTCTATATTCTGTTCCATTGATCTATGTGTCTCTTTTTGTGCCAGTACCATGCTGTTTTGATGATGACAGCTTTGTAATAGAGCTTGAAGTCCGGAATTGTGATGCCACCAACTTTGGCTTTCTTTTTCAATATCCCTTTGGCTATTCGAAGTCTTTTCTGGTTCCATATAAATTTTAGAATTATTTGTTCCATTTCTTTGAAAAAGATGGATGGTACTTTGATAGGAATTGCAATAAATGTGTAGACTGCTTTAGGTAGCATAGACATTTTCACAATATTTATTCTTCCAATCCAGGAGCATGGAACATTTTCCCATTTCTTTGTGTCTTCCTCAATTTCTTTCATGAGTACCTTATAGTTTTCTGAGTATAGATTCTGTACGTCTTTGGTTAGGTTTATTTCTAGGTATCTTATGGTTTTGGGTGCAATTGTAAATGGGATTGACTCCTTAATTTCTCTTTCTTCTGTCTTGTTGGTGGAGTAGAGAAATGCAACGGATTTCTGTGCATTGATTTTTATATCCTGACACTTTACTGAATTCCTGTATAAGTTCTAGCAGTTTTGGAGTGGAGTCTTTTGGGTTTTCCACATATAGTATCATATCATCCGCGAAGAGTGATAATTTGACTTCTTCTTTGCCGATTTGGATGCCTTTAACTTCCTTTTGTTGTCTGATTGCTGAGGCTAGGGCCTCTAGTACTATGTTGAATAGCAGTGGTGATAATGGACATCCCTGCCGTGTTCCTGACCTTAGCGGAAAAGCTTTCAGTTTTTCTCCATTGAGAATGATATTTGCGGTGGGCTTTTCATAGATGGCTTTGATGATATTGAGGTATGTGCCCTCTATCCCTACACTTTGAAGAGTTTTGATCAGGAAGGGATGCTGTACTTTGTCAAATGCTTTTTCAACATCTATTGAGAGTATCATATGGTTCTTGTTCTTTCTTTTATTGATGTGTTGTATCACATTGACTGATTTGCGGATGTTGAACCAACCTTGCAGCCCTGGAATAAATCCCACTTGGTCGTGGTGAATAATCCTTTTAATGTACTGTTGAATCCTATTGGCTAGTATTTTGTTGAGTATTTTCGCATCTGTGTTCATCAACGATATCGGTCTATAGCTCTCTTTTTTGATGGGATGCTTGTCTTGTTTTGGGATCAATGATGCTGGCCTCATAAAATGAGTTTGGAAGTTTTCCTTCCATTTCTATTTTTTGGAACAGTTTCAGGAGAATAGGAATTAGTTCTTCTTTAAATGTTTGCTAGAATTCCCCCAGGAAGCCGTCTGGCCCTGGGCTTTTGTTTGTTTGGAGATTTTTAATGAGTGTTTCAATCTCCTTACTGGTTATGGGTCTGTTCAGGCTTTCTATTTCTTCCTGGTTCAGTTGTGGTAGTTTATATGTTTCTAGGAATGCATCCATTTCTTCCAGATTGTCAAATTTATTGGTGTAGAGTTGCTCATAGTATGTTCTTATAATAGATTGTATTTCTTTGGTGTTAGTGGTGATCTCTCCTCTTTCATTCATGATTTTATTTATTTGGGTCCTTTCTCTTTTCTTTTTGATAAGTCTGGCCAGGGGTTTATCAATTTTATTAATTCTTTCAAAGAACCAGCTCCTAGTTTCGTTGATTTGTTCTATTGTGTTTTTGGTTTCTATTTCATTGATTTCTGCTCTGATCTTTATGATTTCTCTTCTCCTGCTGGGCTTAGGGTTTCTTTCTTGTTCTTTCTCCAGCTCCTTTAGATGTAAGCTAGGTTGTGTACCTGAGACCTTTCTTGTTTCTTGAGAAAGGCTTGTACCGCTATATATTTTCCTCTCAGGGCTGCCTTTGTTGTTTCCCACAGATTTTGAACCGTTGTATTTTCATTATCATTTGTTTCCATGATTTTTTTCAATTCTTTAATTTCCCGGTTGATCCATTCATTCTTTAGAAAGATGCTGTTTAGTCTCCATGTATTTGGGTTCTTTCCAAACTTCCTTTTGTGGTTGAGTTCTAGCTTCAGAGCATTGTGGTCTGAAAATATGCAGGGAATGATCCCAATCTTTTGATACCGGTTGAGTCCTGATTTAGGACCAAGGATGTGATCTATTCTGGAGAATGTTCCATGTGCACTAGAGAAGAATGTGTATTCTGTTGCTTTGGGATGAAAAGTTCTGAATATATCTGTGATGTCCATCTGGTCTAGTGTGTCGTTCAAGGCCTTTATTACCTTGCTGATCTTTTGCTTGGATGATCTGTCCATTTCAGTGAGGGGAGTGTTAAAGTCCCCTACTATTATTGTATTATTGTTGATGTGTTTCTTTGATTTTGTTATTAATTGGTTTATATAGTTGGCTGCTCCCACGTTGGGGGCATAGATATTTAAAATTGTTAGATCTTCTTGTTGGACAGACCCTTTGAGTATGATATAGTGTCCTTTCTCATCTCTTATTATAGTCTTTGGCTTAAAATCTAATTGATCTGATATAAGGATTGCCACTCCTGCTTTCTTCTGATGTCCTTTAGCATGGTAAATTCTTTTCCACCCCCTCACTTTAAATCTGGAGGTGTCTTCGGGCTTAAAATGAGTTTCTTGGAGGCAACATATAGATGGGTTTTGTTTTTGTTTTTTTTATCCATTCTGATACCCTGTGTCTTTTGACAGGGGCATTTAGCCCATTCACATTCAGGGTAACTATTGAGAGATATGAATTTAGTGCCAGTGTATTGCCTGTAAGGTGACTGTTACTGTATATGGTCTCTGTTCCTTTCTGATCTACCACTTGTAGGCTCTCTCTTTGCTTAGAGGACCCCTTTCAATATTTCCTGTAGAGCTGGTTTGGTGTTTGCAAATTCTTTCAGTTTTTGTTTGTCCTGGGAGCTTTTAATCTCTCCTTCTATTTTCAATGATAGCCTAGCTGGATAGAGTATTCTTGGCTGCATGTTTTTCTCGTTTAGTGCTCTGAAAATATCATGCCAGCTCTTTCTGGCCTGCCAGGTCTCTGTGGATAAGTCAGCTGCCAATCTAATATTTTTACCATTGTATGTTACAGACTTCTTTTCCTGGGCTGCTTTCAGGATTTTCTCTTTGTCACTGAGACTTGTAAATTTTACTATTAGGTGACGGGGTGTGGGCCTATTCTTATTGATTTTGAGGGGCATTTTCTGAACCTCCTGAATTTTGATGCTCGTTCCCTTTGCCATATTGGGGAAATTCTCCCCAATAATTCTCTCCAGTATACCTTCTGCTCCCCTCTCACTTTCTTCTTCTTCTGGAATCCCAATTATTCTAATGTTGTTTCGTCTTATGGTGTCACTTATCTCTCGAATTCTCCCCTCGTGGTCCAGTAGCTGTTTGTCCCTCTTTTGCTCAGCTTCTTTATTCTCTGTCATTTGGTCTTCTATATCACTAATTCTTTCTTCTGCCTCATTTATCCTAGCAGTGAGAGCCTCCATTTTTGATTGCACCTCATTAATAGCTTTTTTGATTTCAACTTGGTTAGATTTTAGTTCTTTTATTTCTCCAGAAAGGGCTTTTATATCTCCCGAGAGGGTTTCTCTAATATCTTCCATGCCTTTTTCGAGCCCAGCTAGAACCTTGAGAATTGTCATTCTGAACTCTAGATCTGACATATTACCAATGTTTGTATTGATTAGGTCCTAGCCTTTGGTACTGCTTCTTGTTCTTTTTTTTGTGGTGAATTTTTCCATCTTGTAATTTTATCCAGATAAGAGTATGTGAAGGAGCAAGTAAAATACTAAAAGGGTGGCAACAACCCCAGGAAAATATGCTTTAACCAAATCAGAAGAGATTCCCAAATCGTGAGGGGGGAGAAAGGGAATAAAAAGAGGTTCAAAAAGGGAGAAAGGAAAAAAAAAAGAAGAAAAGAAAAAAAAGAGAGAATTAAAAAAAAAAGAAAATGAATAAAGAAAAATATAAAAACGAAAATATATATATATTAGATAAACTACTTAAAAACATCAAAAATAAATGGGTAAAAGTTAAAAAAAATTTTTTTACCAGAAGGCGAGAAAAAAACCAAAAAATGAAAAAGAAAAAAAATTAAATTAACTGCAAGACTAAAAAAAATCACACGGAGAATGCCATGAGTTCCATGCTTTGCTTTCTCCTCCTCTGGAATTCTGCTGCTCTCCTTGGTATTGAAACCTCACTCCTTGGTAGGTGAACTTGGTCTCGGCTGGATTTCTTTTTGATATTTTGGGGGAGGGGCCTGGTGTAGTGATTCTCAAGTGTCTTTGCCCCAGGCGGAATTGCACCACCCTTACCAGGGGCCGGGGTGAGTAATCCGCTCGGGTTTGCTTTCAGGAGCTTTTGTTCCCTGAGTGCTTTCCGTAGAGTTCCGGAGGACGGGAATACAAATGGCAGCCTCCTGGTCTCCGGCCCGGAGGAGCCGAGAGCCCGGGGCCCCACTCCTCAGTGTGCCCTCAGAGACTAGCGCCCAGTAACTCCCGTCTGCCTGACCTCCGGCCGTGCTCCGAGCTCACCGAGCCTGCGACCGGTTCAAGGTAACACTGAGCTGTGAGCTTACTGTCGGCTCTGTCTCTGTAGCCGGCTTTCCCATTCCAGTACCCGCAAGCTCTGCGACACTCAGACACCCCGATTCTTCTGTGACCCTGCGGTTCCTGAGGCCATGCTGACTCCGTGTGGGCTTTGCCCCGGTTTAGCCTCTGGAGCGATGTCCTTCAGTGGAACAGACTTTTAAAAGTCCTGATTTTGTGCTCCGTTGCTCCGCCGACTGCCAGGAGCCAGCCCCTCCCCCCGGGGTCTATCTTCCCGACGCTTTGGATCACTTCTCCGCCAGTCCTACCTTTCAGAAAGTGGTTGTTTTTCTGTTTCCAGAATTGCTGTTCTTCTTCTCTTCGATCTGCCGATGGATTTGCAGGTGTTTGCAATTTTTAGATAAGCTATCTAGCTGATCTCCTGGTAGCTGAAGTAGTCTCAGCCTGCTACTTCTCCGCCATCTTTACTCCTCCCCCAGTATCTGAAATTTTTAATCTAATGGTGGGAAAGTCCATAGCATGTTAACAAAATATATTTAGACCAGATTGGGTTAAATTATGGTATAAAAGAATAATAATGGGAAGATAACGATTGACCAAATAACAAAAAGCCTTGATTAATAACCAAGTAGTTGGGTATTATAGAAGTAATTGAAGGTTTGGAGGAGTTGAAATGATGTTTTGTTTGTTTGTTTTAATTGCATGGTATCTCAAAGTTTACCTGAAATCTTTTGATGAGAACTGCTTAATCATTTAAAAGTATATCAAAGTGTCATTGATTTGGGTCTTATTATTCTTTTCATAATTCCAACATGGACCAGACTAAAATTTACTTTTGCATTATCTATGAGGAAAGGATTTGATTTTCTAAATAAACAAGTAACATGATTGAGATTCTTGCAGTAATACTTTATTTCAAACTGGTTTTAAGCATTTAAAATAGTTGTTTGCTTGCCTATTATATATAGGGCTCCATTAATGCCAAGTTAGCTATAGATTATTATAATTAATATATTCTAGCAGCTACATTCTTAATTATTTAAGACAGGCTCTTACTTATTTAAGGCATTATAATTCTAGCAGAAAATCAATCTGATTGAGAGCATTTTTATTTCTATAATATCTTTGAGATAGGACAATTTCAGAATTTAGGTCCTGTTTAGAACTAGGATTCTAAAGAAAAGTTCCCATTGTTTCATAGGAAAGTTTTTCCTGGGGTGGGGGGGATGAATTTTATCTCAATACTCTTCGATATCCCAACCATCTATAATGTTTCTCCACTATCTTTGATAGTCATGGTCAGCACTTTGTTTTGGGGGCTC
The DNA here is from genome assembly GCF_022355385.1 of Mustela nigripes. Taxonomy (NCBI): domain Eukaryota; kingdom Metazoa; phylum Chordata; class Mammalia; order Carnivora; family Mustelidae; genus Mustela; species Mustela nigripes. The sequence goes on along the minus strand of NC_081558.1, from coordinate 77,189,263 downwards.
AGTGCAATCAATATCACATCCTGGAAATAAAACACTTTACTTAATCAAAAAGGGATCAAGCATCCTGCTATTCCACACTAAAATCCTAGAGATCAAGCATACAAGTGTCACATATATAATTAATATCCTCCACTGATCCAGTGAAATCATTTATTCTCATAATAAAGTATACCTAACATGAGGACAGGAAGTATGTCTCACTCATCTTTATAATCTCACAGTTGGAATGCCATTTGGAATGAGATAGATGCTAAAGAGCAATTATTTGAACTGAATTCATGAGGTGACCAGAATGTCTAATGAGCCCACTGAACACCATCCATCAACCAAGACATAAATAGTCAAAACCAATTCTCTAGTGAACTCCTAACTTGGATTCCCAGAAGAACAATGATATTATTTTCATTATTTTACATGTGCAAACCACTACAGTAGATGCAATTTTGGAAAATATTTACAGGAGGTTTCTTGCTTTTAATTTGAATGTGAATTTCCAAAAAACATTCTCAAGATAAGAAATTCGTTTTCTCATTTTGCCCCTTAGGTCCCCTTAGTGGTTGGAAATACACTAAGAAATGCCAATTGGTGTAAAATTATGGCTCTCAATGGATTGCCATTGTAAGAAGTCACAACAAATGGTAATAATTGGTGCTGTTAATCTGCTAATAACTAGTAGCAGTGAGTACACTAGACTAAATGCCCCCTCCAAGGTTTGGATTATGGCAGTTAGACCTGATCATTTGGTTACTTTGGTTACTCTCCAAAGAAATGTGCAGAGTTCTTACATGGTAAAATATTGGACAAGTGAATATTATAGGAAATTCAATAACTAATCAAAGATATCAACAGACATATACACTTATCATTAGAGGCTCACAGGAGGCATTCATAAATAGTCTCAAGTTAAGCAGTCTAATAAAAGGAACAAAGAAACATGGTGCCTCTCTCAGCTTGCCCATTTGTTCTGCATTCTTTTCATTTTTATCCCATAAGATAGAATTTTTATTCTGGCTTGTAGTTGGAAGGCCCTCTGATAAATGGTTCTGATGACATTCTCCATTTCCTTTGTAGTGCTCTTTTCTGGTTTTGATCATTTTAAATAGAGTAGAAACTGTTGATTGTCTCCATATTTGCCGTGAAGGACCTATGTAATTTTAATGCATGGATCTGTTCTACGGGAGGATATGAATTATTAAGTGCCATGCCTGCCATCAAGCCATAGGGGCACTGCAATGCAGTCTCAGGACTGGCTTCCTGGGGCTGCATGAGTGGTATTTCAAGGATGCAGGAGAAGAAGATGGGGGTCCCTATATCTGAACATCCCAAGTATAATCCCTGTTGTTTCTCATCATTCCCATTATTCAATGAAGACTAATAATAAACATTCAAGTTACAGAAACTTAACACAAAAACAGAATCGAACAAATTAGGTAGGCAAATGGGAAAACAGTACTTACCATCTCTAATTAACTGCCAACCATTTGATGTTTCCTTCAAACAGAATAGACTACATATTTAGGATTCAGAATTAAGACTTTCTTTCTTTCTTTCTTTCCTTTATTCCTGTGCATCTCCCTCAATCACTTTCAAGATTACCCTTGTTAATTCCTCATATTCTTTTTTACATATAGCCTTTTAGAGTACCTGATCAGAACATATAGCGGTCCCTTGGTAATAAAAGTGAGGTGTATCGGAATCATTAGAAAGAATTACTGACCTTGGTTCTAACAAGTACATGATGATCAGAAACTACTAAAGATGCTTCTATTTGTCATACAAGATACATGGTTTTGGAATACAGACATCAGATGCCCCCTCCTTCCTCCACCTACCCTCAGCTTCTGCCACCACACAGGTGCTATACCAGTGGGAGGAAAAGTCTCTGTGATCTGTATAAACTGGGTGCAAATATATTCCTCTGAGATGAATGTTATATTGATCTTTGTCCTAATGAGTCCCTTGGCTTCACAGGGGTAACATTTCTCTCTTGATACTCTACTCTGGCATTTTGACAATGATGATAGGAAGTCCCTGATCTGGGAAGATGGTGAATGCTTCTTAAGATGCTATTACCCTTTACCACCCTGGGTGACAGAGGAGCACTACTTCATTATTAACTACTTTTCACAGTAGGGGGAACTGCTAAAGTGATTGGTAAACTTGGTGCATTTGACCCAGTGGGCCCAGCAGGGCTGGAGAGAGGAAACCCTCATTTAACTCTACAAACCTAACTGTAACCCTCCAGTGGTGGATTCTCTAGCACACCCACCAGCCATGGGCAGGAGAGATGCTCATTGTGTCTTTACTCAGTCCTTAAGAAACTGGTGTCATTCTAGTATTTATCACCCCATTGGCAGGATCAGGGAAGGGAGGAGATGTGACTGGTAAAAGTAATAAAACCCGATGGCAAAGTAGAGAAGGTTTGTTCCATTTGGAGTTTTGAATCCTTATTTCCTTGAAGCTTCATGGCAACTATACCTTGTAAACTTTCATCATGCTAGCAGGCATTCTGAGTTCTATAAAATTTCCTGCAATTCAGGAAGCCAGACTAATTTCTGTCTCCACAATGCTACCCCATAACCACTGGGTTGGTTCTATTTCCGGTAACACAGACACTCAAAGATGGAAACATGAATAGAATAAGGCTCATATTCTGGATACATTTGCAGTCTATTAGGGGAAAGGAGACAAAAACATGTAAAATGAGTAGAATACAATACAGAATTCATTAGTTGTCAGATGAGTAGTAAAGAAAAAAAAATATTGAAAGAGCTCACAGCGATAGGTGGCTTTTTGTGGACTGGGGTGGGGGGGTGGGGTGGGTAGGGGGACTGATTCACAGAGGAGGGGCAGTAATTAATAGAATCTGAAATGGCACTTCACACTGTGGGTGGGAGTATAAATTGGTACAGCCTTTTAGGAGAGTAATTTGGCAAAATCTATTAAATTATATATGGGCACAATTTTCCATCCAGCAAGAGCTCTTCTTAGACACTACCTTGAAAAACACTCAGACACACAAGAGGGGGGAAGTCTGAGGATATTAGTTCCACCCATGAATTTAACAGTGCAAACTAGAACAACCATAGGGAATGAGCTGACATATAGCCACACTACAGAATCTTATGCGGGCATGAAAAATTATCATGTCACTCTGGAAACATGGAAAAACACCCACAACCAAATGTTAAATCAACAAAGTCATGTGCAATATGTTTACCAGTTATGTTTATGCATATACCTGAAAATACATAGAAAAAATAGAAGAAACTCAATTGTTGGCAGTGGATCCTTTCAGGTAGACACTTAGGATTAGACATATGTTTGAATGGGATACCAGCCTTAGCTTTCTATGTACTTACACTACTAATGTAATGAAATGTTTATAAAATGATATTTTAATGAAGAATTCAAATAAGCAGAAGGAGAAGCTGAGAGAAGCTCCTCAGAGCAGGAAGCATCAAGACACCAGAGAAAATATGCAAATTTGTACCCAACCCCCGAACTGGTCCTTAACTCCTTCTTGCCCATCCTTCCTTCTGGTCAAGTTTTGCTGTTTAAAATGCTAATGTGATTGTCTGACTCTCTGCTTAAAAGGATTAAATTTGAACTCCTTAATATGCCATCCAAGGGCTTCCAGAATCCGACCTCTTCATGTTTCTCTCCAATCTTTTTCCTGCATCTTCAATTTCAGTCTGTGCCCACAGTACACTATCTCCCCCTCTCTCGCTTTGACCATACTACTGGAAAGGTCCTTTCTGCCCTGTCCACCTAGAAATCCTCAGAACTGTCCCTTCCTGTGTAATTTCCCGAGAGCACCACCTCTCTCTGTGTGAATTTCCATCTCCTTCTTTTTGTCTGTATCACAGGCTGCACTTCCTTGGACTTAATTTTCTATGCCTAAATGATAATAAAATTTGATAGTTTAAATTTTTTATGGGGGGGACTACATATGGCAGAAGTGTCCCCACCATGTCTCACTGCTCCTTCTCTGGTGGTTAGTTGATTCTTGATGATTTAGGTATATAAGGAGATCAGGATTTGCAAGGAATTAATTTTGACATAGACCAAATGGACCTATTGGTAACTGTAAAAGGCCACTAATACATGTATCTTTTTTAATAGGTAGGCAAAACCTGAAGTCAGCAAGCTCACTTGGTAAGCCTTTTTTAGGTATCTAATGCCTCCAGAATTTTTCTTACCTAAGGAGTATTTTTTTTTTTAATTGGCTGGTTTATTTACTTGGCCTTGCTGTAAGAGCCAGTCAGTTATTAATCTGGCTTTTAAGTGCCTCAAGATTTTGACAAGATGAGAGCAATCCATATCCCCAATTGACTTCATAGAACAAATTTTTCCCCACTCTCCACTCCTGATGTAACCAAAAGGTCAACCATCCAGTCTTACATTTCCTTTCTTTGCGCCTATACCTGAGGGTGGGAGAGTAGTCGAGGCTGTATAGAAAGAAGTTCACGTTTAATTAAGACTAAACAATCCTTAAGTGAATCTTTCAGTTCTTTACTAAGTGTCGATAATCAGTGAGAAAGGAAATGCTTTGTTCTGTAGGTGAATTCCTTTCGAACTGCCCTGTCTCTGACATGATCCATCAAGGCTTGTCTTAAAGAACTTCTCTAGGAAACATTTTCCATTCCTCCTTCTGACCGAGTGTGAAGTTTCCTCCTCCTCATTTCCATTCCCATTCCCTCCACTGAATTGTCAAAGCCCGTTGACTGTGTTGGAGTTAAGAGGTAAACCCTGGAGGCAGAGGGACCTATGTTCAAATCTCTAGGTCTGCTACAGCAGTACCATGTGACCTGAGAAAACTCTTCATCTCTCTTTCATTTTCGTCCTCAAATCTAGTATACTAACTAGCTCATAGGGATTATTTTGAAGACAAAATTTTAAAAAATAGATGTTAAAGGCACGCAGGTGGGCATATGGCAATTTACTGATGATTATTATTTATGTATTCATTGTTAATAATATTTATTAGTGCTGTCTTTCATAGCATTTACCCAAACTATAATATTCTTGTTTATTTGTTTTCTCCCCCAGGAAAACATAAGAAGCTTCTTTCTTGTGTGCATTTTTTATCATCCTATTTCCAGTGTCCAACACGGAGTAGGGCTAATATTGGTAGAATACATTCTTGCTACTGCTGTGTTCCTATTGTTCTGCCTTATCTTATTGTTATTCTCGACCATGAGGCCAACATTATTCATATATGCATGCTGAGAACCTAGCACAGTGTTTGGAAGAGTGCAGAAACTCCACATCTATTATTAAATGAATGAACAAAGAAACTAAAGCTGCATTTGTCCCAATTATCCTTCTAAATAGAAACTTTCTTGATGACGGAGATAGTGGCTTATTTTTGTATCCATGGAACCTAATAGGTGTCCAGTAAACATTTGCCGAATTTATTCTGTTAAAGTTGAGAGGAAGGATTTGTGACTTAATTACAGAATTGCAATGAGTTGAGTTCATTTCTGCTAGTCCTTCTATTTTCTGTCTGACTTAGTTTATTTCTAGTCTCTATTGTGGAACCTGGCACGAGAATCTATCAACAGGAAGACAAGAGGGATTAACTCAATAAATACTGAATTATTGTTCCCAATCAGACCCAGCAACAGTCCTTCCTAATTCCTACTCAGCCCCCACAAGTGTATCATGACAGGTGAAGAAGTAAATCATATTCTGTCCCTGCTCCCTCACCCATCCTGAGTTTGTTTATGCCAGTGAAAATGAGCATCAGGGACAGACTGGGAGGGGAAAATCACTACATAGGCATAATAGGCAGCCTTAGAGTGTGCCTGCAAGGAGGGATTGGCTTTGATTGGGAGTGGTTGTGCTGGAGTGGGCTGTTTATGTAAACACATGAGTCATGGGCCCTTTTAAACACCGGTGAGTATAGCTGCCCTCTTTTCCTCCCAAAAGACTTCTTTCTGATTGGCCATGCAAGGTGGAAAAAAAGGGAGAAGTCTGACATTGAAGGGAGTTGACTGCTCCTTTCAGTGTCTAGGATAATTCCTCAGGTTACTTTATCCTTGAAATGGCTCTTCTTCCACCACCGATGATGATGAGGACTTGGCCAAGGCTCTCTCGCCAGGACAGCCCCCAGGAGTAACCAACTACGTCTACCAGAGTGATCACACAGTCTTTGCAAAATTGAGCTGTTTGGATTCCTCAGTTAGTGTTTCACCTATAATAACTGGTTGATTCTCACCCTCACTCCCATGCCCTTGACCAGACACCCTAGTACAGGGCAATTTGAACAACATAAAACTAGACCGTGATCCCAGCTCCACTAGGCTTTGGGATCACAACAAAGGTCACTTACCAGCTCTGTGACTTTGAAAAAGTCTCTAAACCTCTCTGGGTCTTAATTGTAAATATCACATCATACCTGCCTGCAGGTGCCTGATTTGGCTTGGCCTTGTGATATCTCCTGTGGCTCTCAGACTGTCATATCATAAAAATGCTCTAGATAGTCCCAGGCTTGAATCATTTTGGGGAGTGATATGGGAGCATAGTGGTGATATTCTTACAGTTGACCCCACTCTCTTTTCGAATCCCTCCACCAACCTTGGTTATATATAGGTACAAATAAACATCATGTCAGAGCCACCACATATGGATTGATAGAAACTAGGAAATACAGGACCATCAAACAAGCCATTTTACCAGTGTCCTTCTCAGGTGGGTAACAGCGAACCTGAAAGGTGCTTGAATGGCAAGTACAGACACATTTGTAGCAGTGCAGTCTTTACTGTGCTAAAAACAAGCCCAAGGTCCATCAATGTAAGAATGGACAGAAAAGTTGTGGTATATTCATACACTGTGGTAATGAAAAGACATGGGCTCCTATATATGCAACAGTATGAATTAGTCTAATAGACATTAGGCCGTGTGAAAGAAACCAGACATTTAGTATGTGATATCATTTATATGACTGTAGAGAACAGGGAAAATTAATTGATAATGATTGAAGTTAGACTAATGACAACCTGGCTTGGGTGTGGGGAGATGATGACGTGGGCCTCGGTGAGCACTTGAGCGTTCATTCACATGTGTAAAAGATCATCAAGCTGAATGCTTAAGATTAGTGCATAAAATGTATGTTGTATCGCAATAAAAGTATGTGTATGTATTTATACATACTCATATAATTATTCAATGATATGGACCATATATATATACATACACATATATACACAGACATATATACATGCACATATATACATATACATATTTATATATTTTTCTTTTTCCCATAAAGGAAAATTTAAAGGGGAATAAAAAGATCTCTTCATCGAGCAAATAGCTGCAAAAAATGAGCTGCCTTGTTGTGCTGGTAGTGTTCCCACCAATAAGAAATGCATTTGGATTTGGATGCCTAGAGGCTAACTTATATTTATGGTTATTAGGAAATTATTTCTGAGGACAGCCAACCCCTACTAAACTACTGATCAGTCTCTGACTGATGACTGGTGACCCTGAAGGAAGAATATGAGTCAAATGAAATTTAATTTGACAGGATCAAATTGTATTGACATCTCAGAAACGGTCTATGTGCCTCATTAGTTAGCACAGGAAAGATTACAGTAAATAAGCAATCACTGATGTTCATTCAGAAACATCTTAAAATGTGGAATCCTTGTGCTACAAAGCACAATGAAGTTTAGTAGTTAAAAGGCAGTGGATGCCTCTCTATCTTTTTTAAACTGTATGATTTATCTTTTGACTCACAAGGGTCAAAGATAAAATTGTTATTCTCAAAGATAAAATATTATTATTATTATTCAAAGATAATTATTTTTTAAAGGTAAAATAATTTTTCCTCAAACTTTAAATGTATATAAATTTAGAATTTTCCCATCCTCTTCTACTTTCTAAAGAAGCACAGATGGAAAGAGAAAGAGCAAGCTTTTTTTCAGGAGGAACACTGTAGAAATGCTGAGAAAGCGATATGGTTTTCCCATTAAAGAGCCTTTCTGCCGTTGGCCAGAAGAGGGTTAAACTCATTGTACATCCAGAAAGAATGGAAACACAATGCCTAAGGTTATGTTGCAAGGAAAGAAATTGGTTTTAAGATAGTTCTATACTATTCTTTGGTAAGAAAAACAAAAAAAACAAAAAACCAAAGAACAAAACAAGAGCAAAAAAAAGCCCTTCAATTCAGAAAGGATTAAATCTCACCCTTCTTTTGTAAATGGAAAAGCCAAACCTGGGTAGGTAATTACTTGCCCAAAGTCATGCTATTTTCAGTGTTGCTGGAAGCATCCTTTCAGGACCAGCAGTGTCAGCCACCCCAGGGAACTTCTTAGGAATGCAAATTCCCAATCCCCTCCCCAGACCTGCTGAATCAGAAGCTGTAGGATGGGCCCCAGCAATCTGTGCTTAAACAAACCCTCCGGGTGATTCTGACACAGCCAAAATTGGAGAAACACTCCCAGAATTAGAGGGGAAAATAAAAGTTTAACAACTAGAACCAACTTCTCCTTGCTGGAAGTCCTATTTTCCATAATATCGAGTGATAAGCTAGGAACAGAGCTGAAACATCTTCTTGACCACTGCTCAGACAAATCAGAGAACTCCCATCATCAATATTACATTAAAGTGCCCTTTGAGGGAAGAAGGGCACTACATACTAATGAAGATACAATCATAGGCAAAAAGTAAAATGAGTCAATTTAGCAAAATCTTTTTACATTTGGGAAATGCACCTATATTTTATGTTTCTAAACTGGGCTACTCAATATTTATGAGTATTTCTTAAGCAATATTGGAAGGCTTCTCTGGTGATCTAAAACGCCCAGCACCATACATGCTTCAATGGTTTTGCTTTCAAGAGGGATCTTTGGAAGCCTGCAGAGCAAACCCCTTGTCTTTCTCTTGGGTCCCTCTCAGAGCTCATGGACAGGGGCCAAGCAGGTGGCCAGAATGCGTTGAAGACAAGCAGTAAAGCTGTCTTGATAACCAAAAGCCACAGGCCCCATCTAAAGGAGGCAGCTCCTTCTTACCTCTGGCTCTTTGTTGCTGCATTGTAATAGAGACTCAACAGTTGCCAAATCTTCCAGTTTTTCATAAAAACCAGAAATATGAAGTTTTTTGGGGGGGATAATTGGCTTTTCCATATTAGCAATACATTAATATTTTTATTTAAATTTTTTTTGAAATTCCTATTTTTATATACCATGCCAGTTAAATAGAAGTGTGTGTGGGCCACCAGGTCTCAACCTCTGGCATATAATACACAGCATATTGTGAGTGATTAATGACCAGACTTGCCGAAGGGGAACCATCTACCTGGGATTAAGACAGGGAGTTGTTAACCTTTGAGAGTATGGCCTCGGTTTACTTCAACTTTCCATAAAGATGCTATGGTGTGACTATTTGATGGGTTTCAGAATGGGTTTCAGGATTCTTCCGTGACTCTTCCTGTGTTAAGCCAACTCCACTTTTTCAGAGTTCCCTCTTCTTTTTTTTTTTTTTTTTTTTTTTAAGATTTTAGGTATTTATTTGACAGAGAGAGATCACAAGTAGGCAGAGAGGCAGGCAGAGAGAGAGGAGGGAGCAGACTCCCTGCTGAACAGAGAGCCCGATGTGGGGCTCGATCCCAGGACTCTAAGACCATGACCTAAGCCGAAGGCAGAGGCTTAACCCACTGAGCCACCCAGGTGCCCCCAGAGTTCCTTCTTTTCCAAACTTTCCATATCAGTCTTAGGCCAGTCTGATTATTACTCTCTCTGACACCATTTCTAATGTCATTGTCACAAACACTTAAGGGATCTGGGAGCTGATAGGGACATTTGAGGTTCTCTGGGCCAGGGGCCTTACTTCCAGGTAAGCACACAGGTGAGGGGAGATCCAATGAGTAGGCTGGGGTCACCAACTCTTTGGGTGGCAGAAGTAGGTATGAAGGTTTGGATCCCCGAGTCTAAGTCCTGGTTCCTTATAGCTGACAATGTCGTGCGTCTGCCCTGAAAAGACAATTGAACCTTTGGAGTGAAGGCAGGCAAGGGACGTGATCCTGAATACCTCTAGACTATGTGTCCATTTCTGATGCACAAAGTAAACAAACAAACAAAAATAGCAATTCAGTAATCCTCACCCCACTGAGCTGTCGAAATAGTTAAGATAACACTAGCCAAAAAAGAAATGCGTTATTTAAATTATCATCAATTTCCAGCTTATTTATTGTCTTCTAGCTGTTATTTTGTTTGCTAAAACATGGATAAAATACCACATATTGATGGATGTTGAAACAGTCCACCACATTGCAATCCTTTTTACATGTAACTATTTTGGTTCATGTTTATTTCCTGATGGGCTCATTTATGGAGTTAGAGTAGTTGGTCTTATATACTGCATTTTATAATAGTCTCTGTTATTTTTTATTTAAAAAATGGATTTTGAATCATGAAATCTTATATCCCAAGGGGATGTAAGTTACCATCTACCTCAAGGTTTTCCAAACTTTTGACCGCAGACCATTCTTCAAGGGAGATGTTATGAGGCTGTCAAATAAATGAACAAGAGTGAGGGTTCAGGAGCCTCTCCAGAGATATGTTCTCATAATGTGCTTTTTAAAGGCAATTTATGCTGCATGTACCCCGACCATTTCAGCACCTTCCACCAACAAGCATTTGTTGTCATGAAATTTTGATAACGTAGGCTGGGCTAATCTGGGTGGCTATCCAGATTGTTATCTGGTCTGGGCTCCAGGTTGTTGGCCGGACTTAGGTTCATTCTTTTCTGTGTCTTACATGGGTCCCAGGTTAAAGGGGTGAAGCTATTTTTATGAAAGATTATGAAGTTTAAGAGGGCAAGCTCTACCCCCAGGCACATTTCAAGCCTCTAGTCACATCATGTCTGCTCATATCTCATTAGTCAAAACAATACATGGCCAAACCCAGATTCAAGGTGCAGGGAACACCCCACTCACCATGAGACCAGTGCAAAAGTGTGTATATATAATTCTGTTCCAGGAGAATGAAGAATCTGGACTAGGAACTCAGTCAGCCATGTAATCCTACCCCATGGTGATCCCTGAGCCAACCTTGTGTAACTCATAAAATAGCACCTAGCAGTTCAAAAACTACATACTGAGTCCAGTCATCTCATTTTACAAATGTGCAAAACTGAGATTCAGTGACTTCCTCAAGGCTACACAGTGAGGCATGTCTCCAGAACCCAGGTGAAGGGATTCAAAGTTCAGGATCTCTACCACACCATCATAGGTAGACCTATGACCGGTAGACATAGGTAGACCTTGAGACCAGAGAATGTCTCAAGTCACTTGACTTGAGTAGCAAATTTGTAAACACAATTTTGAATTTACTGGGTTCTCCTGAGTTTGCCCATGGGTTTAGAAGTCTGTTAAATACAGAGACAGGAAGGTGACCTGAGCATAGTGCAGGTTATGGAGCCATGTTCCTCCAAGATCTGGAATTTCTAGGCAGTGTAACTTACCCACAGTGTTTGCTTCTTTACTCATCTTTTTTTTTTTACATTTGTCAAATAGGATAATAATGATGCCCTTAGAGGGTTGTTGTGAGAATTAAGCATCAGATACTCAGTAATCGCGAGATCTTTTTCACTGATTTGTCATTCAGAAGACAAAAGCTCTGCCTTCCTTTCCTTGTGCACTGTTAGAAAACCAATAGCCTGGCTTTTAGGAACCACCCTTCTTACTGGAAACATAAATATTAGAGTAAGAAGACGAACCCACTCTCCATGTAGCAAAGGCAAAAAGGTCAGTCTTCTTTGTTCAATCCTCCAGGTTTTTCTATTATGAAATTTCCTAAGATTCCAAATTGAAATAACTGCTTTGAAGTCAAAATTCAAGGTAGTCTGTGTTTAGTAATTACTGTGATAGACCGCAAAATTCAAAAGGCTTAAATAATTCATTCTGCAGTGAAATGTTGAAGGCCATTTGGTCAGCAGCGTGCCTATTTTCTATGTAGCTCCTGTGCTTTCTCCATTTTTTCTTGATGGTCAGACAGCAAAATTGGAAGCTCAGTGAGATGTACGTCTTGCTCAGCTGTGTATTACCTTGCCTTGCTCTTTTATTTTGAAACTAGTACTTGTCCTGCCAAAGAAATGTATCTTCATTAGTCTGTCAAAATCTCTACAAACATTAGGTTACTTTTGAGAAGCAAATGCCTAATTTGCGGAAAGAAAATAAAAAACGTATTTTTCTCAAAATTTCTCCATGGTTTCTTCCTACAAAAATTTTGATAATATCATTCTATTGATGGGCATATTAACACCAACTATGAGAGTGACTGGAATGATCTGGTGATTGAAATATTTTGTGAAAATCACTCTATTGACTGAAATAGAAGTCATGAAAGAAAGTTCTATAAATGCATTTCATCAAAATACAAATATGTGTCTCAGTATTTTACAAACAGTCATTTATCCTAGCTGTTTTTAGCATCTGCTACCAGGAGTTATGTCATTCAAATATAGTTCCTCTTCTACCTGGAAATTTCCAGAGAATTTTTTTCCTTCCCCTTGAGGTCAATTATAAAACTTCACAGAATATTGGGTAGAAGTTTAGCCACAGAGTTGTTGGATTTAGTATAGATAATATTTATAACTATATAGACACTTTCTCCCATAGTTTGTGTTATATTGAAAGTAGTGATCTGTTAAGAAGTTTGAGGAAAGGGGAAGGTTGAATCAATTTTCGGTATTGACATTTTCTACTTCACCATATTCACATACCCCCTGCTTTTCCATTCCTTTGCTGCCTTTCATGGCCCTATGGGACACATTTACCAGAATATCCTCTTGATGTTCTGTGATTATGAATAACAAAGGGGCTTCTGCCTTCCAAGCTTATTTTTTAAATTAAAATTTCATCAAAGCGCAACCTACATATAGAAAATTGCACACTTCATAAGTGTAAGTATATAGCTTAATGGATATTCACAAGGTGGACACAGAATAGCAACCATCATGCAGATCAGGAAACAAAAAAACAAGAAGAGCCCAAAGTCATTGTCGTGCCTCTTCTGGTTACTAACTCCCCAAATGTAATCACCATCCTGACTCCTAAATTTTGATCAATTTTGCCTCTGAACTTTTTTAAAAAATATTTTTATTTTATTTATTAACAGTAAAAGTCTTAATTTCTCTCAGTGAAGAAAGATAATTGTTTATTTTTTTTGAAAACATTGTAATTTGGTATGTTTCATTATTTTGGAAATCTTGGTTTAATACACTGTTTTGAGCAACAAAATCACGGTGATAAATACTTCTAAAGATCAATCTTCAAATTTCTCTCCTCACAGCATGAGTTTCCTTTTTTATTTTTCTCATTTATTTTTCATCATGGTAAGTGTACTCTTTATTTCCCATCCCCTGTTTCTCCTATCCCTCCACCCACCCACAAATAAAATTTTATGGCCGGTTCTCCTTTTTCTGATTCACAATTTTCATTTGTGAGTTTTAGTCTTCTTATTACCCAAAACACCAGTTTCCTGGTTTTCATCGCCATATAGTATTTCATGCTTGCCTAAGGCACAATTTAATTACCCATTCTGTTCTTGATAAACATTTGGATTGTTTCCAGTTCTTTCTTTTCTTTTTTTAAAAATTTCTTGTGGCTATTACAAATAGTGCTACTAGGAATATACTAGGAATATTTGGGTGCATATTTTTAAGGAAATGTGTATGAATTTCTGTTGGCCATATATTTAAAAGTGCAAATGTTATGTCATGAGTTATGAATATGTCCAACTTTAGTAGGTTATCCTGCACAGTTTTCTAAAGTGGTTTGTACCAATAAGCAAGTAAGTAAAAGCGAATTCTAGTTATTCCACATGCCTCTTTATATGCTTATAGATTATCTGTTCTCCTTATAAAATAATTGTTTGAGTGTTTTACCTGTCTTTCTATTTAGCTGTCTGACTTTTTCTTACTAATTAGCAGGAATTCTTAATATATTCTGGATATAAATCTTTTGTTAGATATTTGCGTTATGAATATCTTCTCCCAAATTCAGGGTGATTTTTTTTTAAATTCTCTTACTGATGTCTTTAATGAGGATAAGTTCTTAATATTTCATTTATCATTTTTTCCTTATGGCTATGGGTTTTCATATCATGCTTAAAAACTCTTTGTTTTCCTCATCACTAGAAACATTTTTTGTTTTTGTTTTTGTTTTTGTTTTTCCTCTAGAAGCTTTATTGTTTTGCTTTGAACACCCAGATCTCTAACCTGTTTGGAATTGATTTTTGCATAGAGTGTGAAGAAGGCTTCGAATTTTATTTCTTACATCTGCATATCCAATTGACCCAACAATTGCCCCATTGTACTATTTGTGATTCTGGTACCTTATACTATAATTTTTCAGGTAAAGTAATTTAAAAATAAACCTTGATAACAAGTTATGTGAGTACTTTAGCTTTCTTTTCCTTGTCAAAGATTATCTTGGCTACATTTTTCTTGTTTTTCTTTTGTGTTTCCATCCATTTACCAATTTAGAATCAAATTTCAAGAACTCAAAAAAATTGCTGCTAGGATTTTGGTGGGAATTGTCTTAAGTTTTTAGATCAGTCTGGAGAGACATGGTATCTTTTAAAATACTGTTTTTCAATTCATGTATGAAGTATATTTTTCCATTAATTTAAGATTTCTTAAAATTTTCTCAACACTATTTTGTAGTATTTTGTGTGGATTTTGTACATAACTTTTGTTAGGTTTATTTCTAGGTATTTGATTGTTTTGATTTATTTTAAATGTCAACATTTTTAGACTATTTCAAATAACAGCTTTTAAATTTTTCATTTTCTATTTCTTGTTTCAGAAATATAAATATAATTGTTTTTGCATATTGACATTCTATCTAGCCACATTGCTTAATTCATTTACTAATTCAAATCAATTATAGTTTCTTTTGGGTTTTTCTATGCAAATAATAGTTTTAATGTGTTCTTTCTTGTTTTTCCTTTTTCCCCTCTGGCCTAGCAATACTGGCTAGGGCCTTCTGTTCAATAAATAAGTAATAATCTCTTTTTCTTAAGGCAATAAGTGAAAATGTTTTGTAGAACTACAAGGGTCATTTAAAATGTTAATGGAAATCTTTAGAAGGTTCACGGAGGTCAGATAGGCATGTTTGTAAAAAGTGGTTTTTACTCAGCAGAGGAATTTGACTTACAATCCCCCCTCTGCCATGGCAAGGATATATGATTTTAAAGATGTTATTTATCTGCCACTGACTTCATTTAACACATGTGTTATGTGTGAAGGCGTGTATAGAATGGTGATCATTAAAACTTTTGTAATGAAATACAAAACATTAAATAATAAGGTGAATCTGTGACATTTTTGTGAATCTGTGTTCTCTCCTTTTTATTTTGGAACAAATGCTTCTAATATTACTAGTGTAGGAGTTTTGCAAATACTCATTAAAATTAAGTACCTACCTCCCTTATTGATAGCTATATGTTTGGCTCCATATGGTTATTGTTTGTAAATCTTTTAAATCTATTTTATTTACTCATATATTTTCTTTTTTCATTGTTTTTAATTCTTCAATTTCCATGTTTCCATATAAGATCATTTCATTTGGATATAATGGATTTCTGTAGACAACACATTATCTGCATATTTCTATATTTTACTTTTACCTTAAAGAACAATTTCATTTCTTACAGAATTCAAGATTGACAGTTAGTTGTTTTCTACCAATCTTTTCAAGATGCCATTCCACAGTGTTGAATCACTGTAGTGTATACCTGAAACTTATACTACATGTTAACTAACTGGGATTTAAATAATTTTTTTAAAAGATACCATTCTGTGTCTTTTTAATTTCCATAATTTCATCGAAAGTTTAATAATATCTTACTAATGTTCCATTGAAGTTTTTATCTGTGACTGCTTTTAAGAACTTCTCTTTGTCTTTGGTTTTTGGTAGTCTTATAAGGACATTCTTGGGTATAATTTTCTTTGTATTTATTTTGCTTAGAGTTTTAAATATTTTTTTAAATATGTAGCATAATGTCTTTCACCAGTTTGGAGAAGTATTTGGCCAATGTTTCTTCAGTATTGTCACCATCCTATTATCTCTTTCCTCTGCTTGCTGGTCTCCAATTACATAATTTTTTAAAAAAATTAATTAATTTATTTTCTTTTTTTGAAAAATTAATTTATTTATTTTCAGCATAACAGTATTCATTATTTTTTCACCACACCCAGTGCTCCATGCAATACGTGCCCTCTATAATACCTACCACCTGCTACCCCAACCTCCCACCCCCCCATCACTTCAAACCCCTCAGATTGTTTTTCAGAGTCTATAGTCTCTCATGATTCACCTCCCCTTCTAAGGACTGTTGCAGTACTAATTCTCTGAATACCTTCAAACATTTTTTTCTGGTTTTGATTTTTGCTTAACTTTTCTCATTGCTCTTAGCAAGAGGGTTGGACTGTTGAAAGCTACATTACAATTGCCAGAATTTCAAGTTCTGTGTTCTTTTTAACTAAAAAATTCAATTCAGCATGCATTTATTGAGCTATACAATTCTATAATTCAATTATTCTAAGTATAAGAAGTTTCTCTCACTAAGATTATTCTCTTTCTGGGTACATAATAATACTACATCATTCTCTTAGAAACTTGTCAGAGGTGGTGGCACCTCTCCTCTTTGAAGTATGCCTTACTTTGATTTTTTTTTTTAATGCAAAAATATGGAAGTATAAGGAAACCAAGGAGACACAGAGGTTAGTCAAATAATCTTTACTGTCCCTCTTTTTTCCTACTCATGACAGTCATGTCACAGACAAAGTGTGTGCAGAGGTGATGACTTGATGATTTTAAAGTGAGGGTGGTGTTCTGATCTTTATGATCTCTGTTATGGCAGAAACGAGACGTAATATTGAATTATAACTCTTCTACCTCATTGGCAGCACCAAAGGGCAGTTAGTTCTCTTCAATTCTTCAGTGAAACATTTAATAGCTAATAAGCTGCAATTTCTGACAGAACTTTGCTTTTCAGCTAATATGTTAAAACACTATATGTGATTTTCTCTTTGGCATTATGTATAATTAATTTCTGATATGTGACACATAAAACTGGGTATAACTGTATAATAGTTATAGTTTATTGGTTCTTCCTTTTTCCCTGGAAAAGGGGACAAATAAGTGATAGATTGTTAAAACCATGGTCCCATGGAGGGAAATTTTGACTAGCTTATCACATTCAATAATGAAATTCTAAGTCTGATGCAAATTTGCAGAAAGGGTCTCATAATAGTTGATTCCTGGCTTGAATGCTCTTTTTTAAAATTCTCCATTTCCTGGTTTAAAGAATTAGGTCTAGAAATATATTTTCTTGTTTACAAGAAAGCCATATCTGGCCAAATGAAGAAAGCAATCTTTTCTCACAGATTGAATTGTTGCTAATTTGTATTTATGGGTTAAGTGATTCAAAGGTGGGTTTTTTTTTTTTTTTAAATTAGGGCAATTATCATGTAATTGACTTTAAAGTGGAGAGATATCCTTTGTGTAGGTCCTATTGTAATAAGTCCAGATACATGGTATCAAGAACTAAGGTTTATGGTTTCCTAAGAGAGTGTTTGATTTAATCGATGTTTTCATTATCAGGATGGCACATTGCTTTTAAAATGTATTTCTAATTCTATTTTTTTAAAGTTTTTGTTTACTTATTTGAGAGAGAAAGAGTGAGCATCAGTAGGAAGGTTGGGGGGAAGGGATGAGGGAACCGCATTACTCTCCATTGAGGAGGGAACCAATTGTGGGGCTTGACCTAAGGACACTGAGATCAAGGCAGATGTTTCACTGACTGAATCACCCAGGTGCCCCAAAATGTATTTTTATTTTTAAACAAATAATGGCAGTTCAACTTCAAATTTAACAGAAAAATATAAAATATTTATTTCATACCTCTGCTTTATTTAAAATGTGTCTTTACTCATGGGATATTTCAAACATAGTGAAAAGTACAGAAAATAATATGTCAGGAATCCATGAATCCTCTCTTAAAATAGTACCATTTTGTTATGTTTACTTTAAGCATATGCTAGAAAAAATATTACACAGCAGAAAATGGAGATAAGACTTGTACCATCGCATGTGTTGAAGCACTCTTGTTAGTAGTGGGAGAGTGGGAGGAGTCTAATTGTTCATCTATCAGGGCATTCATAAACGATGTAAGAACAGATCAACTTTCCTAAATGTGGGAAAGGAGAGGATTAAAATGTGGGGTTATGGGACTGCACTTCTATATAACATCTTCTATTTGTGCTTGATTGCTTTCTTAAAAGTAAGTTGTTAATACATATTTATTGTAGAATTTTCATAATAAAAATTTAAAAGAATCTCTTATAATCAAGGATATCATTCAGAGATAATAGTTATTAGTTTGATTCATCTCCTATTTTTTCTAAAAATATATAGTTTGTGTATATAATTACTTGGCAAATTAGGTAGATATCTCAGTATTAGTTCAGTTCTGTACATCATGATTTCTAATCAGAATTGTTAATAAATATTTGTCTTATCTGTACTTGATTTTCTGATACACAATATTAACTTTAGTGGTCATACACTTATATCACATGAATATACTATATTTAAACATTTTCCTGTGATTAGACATTTGGTTCAATTCTTCATGAACAACTTTGATCATAAATCTTTGCAATCACCTTGAATCACTCCTTAATATAAACATCCAAATGTAAAATTAGTCAGTCAAAGCGTATGAGAGTTTAAGGCTTTTTAATATTACAAAATTACCCTGTAGAAAGGTTATAATGATAAACAATCTCATTATTGCTTTATGAGAACATCCCTGTCACTCATCTTGGATAACACTGAGCATTTTTAAAAATTAATTTTGTCTACATTATGAATGAAAAATTATATTCTTGCTTATTTGAATGAAAAATTAGGCATGTATTATCCTTTAATACATTATGACTGAGGCATTATAAAATTAAGCCTAACTGCATTTTGTAAAGAAAAAACTTGCTATCTATATATCTATAGGAAAAAGTTTCTTCTTCCCAATGTAGAGATGAGTAAATGCATGTCATGTAAACTTAAGAAAAAGAGTACTGTCAGCTTGACTTTAGAAGGTCCTAGATAGATTATTATTATTTAGAGGGTTCTAGATAGATTATTCCTTATAGTGAGTTATAGCCCAGTTTTCATTTTTCTTTTCTCTATAATCTTAAGGAGGAAAAAAACCCAGCTTTATTTAACAACATTCTGCATGGGATAGAGGAATACTATTTTTTTTTCTTAATTTAAGTTCAATTAGCCAACATATAGTATATCCTTAGTTTCAGATATAGAGTTCAATGATTCATCAGTGTACAACACGTAGTGCTCATCACATCATATGCCTTCCTTAATGCACATCTCCCAATTATGCCATCCTGCACCACCTTCCTTCCAGCAACCCTCAGTTTATTTTCTAGAGTTAAGAGTCTCTTCATGGTTTTTCTCCCACTCTGGGAGATTTCCCATTCAGTTTTCCTTTCCTTCCCCTATCATCCTCTGTGCTGTTTCTTATATTCCACATATGAGTGAAACCATATAATTGTCTTTCTCTGTTTGTCTTATTTCATTCAACATAATAACCTTTAGTTCCATTCATGTTGATGTAAATGTAAGTATTCATCATTTCTGTTGGCTGAGTAATATTACATTCTATATATATACCTCATCTTCTTCTGTCCATGAACATCTGGGCTCTTCCCACAGTTTGGCTATTGTGGCCATTGCTGCTATAAACACTGGGGTGTGGGTGCCCATCTGGCTCACTACATTTTTGTCATTGGAGTAAATATCTAGTAGTGCAATTGCTAGGTCATAGGGTAGCTCTATTTTTAACTTCTTGAGAAACCTCCATACTGTTTTCCAGAGTGGCTATACCAGCTTGCATTCCCTCAACAGTATAAAAGGGTTCCCCTTTCTCCACATCCTTGCCAACATTTGTTATTTCCCGACTTATTAATTTTGGCTATTCTAACTGGTGTGAGATGGTATTTCATTGTGGTTCTGATTTTTATTTCTCTGAAGCAAGGGGATGTGGAACATTTTTTCATGTGTCTGTTAGCCATTTGTATGTCTTCTTTGGAGAAATATCTGTTCATGTCTTCTGCCCATTTCTTGACTAGATTAATTGGTTCTTGGGTTTTGAGTTTGCTAAGTTCTTCATAGATCTTGGGTATTAGCCCTTCATCTGATATGTCATTTGCAAATATTTTCTCCCATTCTTTGGTTGCATTTTAGTTTTGTTGACTGTCTCCTTTGCTATGCAAAAGCTTTTTATCTTGATGCAATCCCAATAGTTCATTTTTGCTTTTGTTTCCCTTGACTTTGGAGACCTATCTAGCAAGATGTTGGTGTGGCCAAGGTTGAAGAAGTTGCTGCTTGTGTTCCCCTCTAGGATTTTTATGGATTACTCTCTCACAATTAGGTCTTTCATCCATTTTGAGTTTATCTTAGTGTACGGTATAAGAAAATATTACAGTTTCATTCTACATGTGGCTGTCCAATTTTCCCAAAACCATTTATTTGTCCTTTTTCCATTGTATATTCTTTCCTGCTTTGTTTAGGTTTAGTTGACCATAGAGTTCAGTTTCCATTTCTGGGTTCTCTATTCTGTTCCAGTGATCCATGACTGTTTTTGTACCAGTATCATACTGTTCTGATAATTATACCTTTGTAATAGAACTTGAAGTCCAGCATTGTGATGCGAGCAACTTTGGTTTTCTTTTTCAACATTCCTTTGGATATTTAGGGTCTTTTCTAATTCCATATAAATTTAGGATTATTTGTTCCAGCTCTATGAAAAATGTCGATGGTATTTTGATAGAGATTGCATTGAAAGAGTAAGTTGTGCTGAGTACCATAGACATTTTATTTCATTTATTTAATTTTAAAGATTTTATTTATTTATTTATTTATTTATTTATTAGAGGGAGAGAGAGAACACAAGCTGGGGAGCAGCAGGCAGAGTGAGAAGAAGAAACAGGCTCTGCACTGAGCAAGGAGCCTGATGCAGGTCTTGATCCCAGGACTCTGGGTTCATGACCTGAGTCAAAAGCAGATGCTTAACCTACTAATCCACCCAGGTATCACAGCATTGACATTTTAATATTTATTCTTCCAATCCATGAGTATGGAATGTTTTTCCATTTCTTCATGTCTTCCTCAATTCCTTTCATAAGTGTTTTGTAGTTTTTAGCATAAAGATCCTTTACCTCTTTGGTTAGCTTTATTCTCAGACATCTTTCTTTTTCTTTCTTACTTTTTTTTTTTTTTTTTTTTAAGATCTTATTTGTTTATTTGAGAGAAAGACCACAAGCAAGGGAGTGGCAGGCAGGGTGAGAGGGAGAAGCAGGTTCCCCACTGAGCAGGGAGCCTGATGTGGGGCTCAATCCCAGGACCCTGTAATTATGACCTGAGCTGAAGGCAGACACTTAACCAACGGAGCCACCCAGGTGCCCCTATTCCCAGATAGCTTATGATTGTAAATTGGACTTATTCTTAATTTCTCTTTCTTCTGTCTCATTGTTAGTGTATAGAAATATAACTTATTTCTGTGCATTAACTTTATATCCTACCATGTGGCTGAAGTCCTGTATGAATTCTAGCAATTTTGGGGTGGAGTTTGTTGGGATTTTCCACTCTGTGAAGAGTGAAAGTTTGACTTCTTCTTTGCTGCTTCCAATGCCTTTTATTTCTTTTTGTTGTCTGATTACTGGGTTATGATTTCTAGTACTATGTTGAATAGTGGTGAGAGTGGACATCCCTGTCATATTCCTGACCTTAGGAGAAAAGCTCTCAGTTTATTCCCATTGAGAATAACATTCACTGTGGGCTTTTCATAGAATGGCTTTTATGATATTGAGGTATGTTCCATCTATCTCTATGCTTGGAAGAGTTTTAATCAGGAAAGGTTGTTGTATTTTGTCAAATGCTTTTTCTACATCACTTGAGAGGATCGAATTGGTTCTTGTTCTTTCTTTTATTAATGTGATGTATCACATTGATTGATTTGTGACTCTTGAACCAACTTTGGAGCCCAGGAATAAATCTTACATGGTTATGGTAAATAATCCTTTTTTTTTTTTTTTTTAAGATTTTATTTATTTATTTGTCAGAGAGAGAGGGAGAGAGAGCGAGCATAGGCAGACAGAATGGCAGGCAGAGGCAGAGGGAGAAGCAGGCTCCCTGCCGAGCAAGGAGCCTGATGTGGGACTCGATCCCAGGACACTGGGATCATGAACCGAGCCGAAGGCAGCTGCTTAATCAACTGAGCCACCCAGGCGTCCCTGAATAATCCTTTCTAATGTACTTTTGGATCCTATTAACTAGTATCTTCATGAGAATTTTGGCATCCATGTTCATTAGGGATATTGATCTGTAATTCTTCTTTTTGTTGGTTGAGGGTCTTTGGCTGATTTGGGGATCAAGGTAATGCCAGCCTCAAAGAATGAGTTTTGAAGTTTTCCTTCCCTTTCTATCTTTTGAAACAGCTTTAAAATATTAGGTAGTAGTTCTTTAAATGTTTGGTAGAATTCCCTTAGGAAGCTATCTGACCCTGGACTCGTATTTGCTTGGAGATTTTTGTTTACTGTTTAGTTTCCTTGCTGGTTAAGGGGCTCTTCAGGTTTTTTCTATCTCTTTCTGTTTCAGCTTTGGTAGTTTCTATATCTAGAAATCCATCCATTTCTTTCAGATTGCCCAATTTGTAGCCATGTAGTTGCTCATAATATGTTCTTAAAATTATTTGTATTTTCTTGGTGTTGGTTGTATTCCCTCCTCTTTCATTCATGATTTCAATTTGGGTCCTTTCTCTTTTCTTTTTGGTAAGTCTGGCTAGGGGTTTATTGATTTTACTAATTCTTTCAAAGAACAATCTTCTAGTTTTGTTGATCTGTTCTGCTGTTCTTTTGGTTTCTATTTCATTGATTTCTGTTATGATCTTTATTATTTCTCATCTCCTGATTGTTTAGGCTTTATTTGCTATTTTTTCTGCAGGTCCTTCAGGTGTAAGGTTAGCTTGTGTATTTGAGACTTTTCTAGTTTCTTAAGAAAGACTTGTTTTGCTATGTATTCCCTCTTAGGCCTGCCTTTGCTGCATCCCAAATGTTTTGAAGAGTTGCATTTTCATTTTCATTTGTTTTCATGAATTTTTTTTACTTCTTCTTTAATTTCCTGGCTGACCCATTCATTCTTTAGTAGAATGCTCTTTAACCTTCAAGTATTTGAGTGCCTTCCAAATTTCCTCTTATGATTAAGTTCCAGTTTCAAAGCATTGTGGTCTGAAAATATGCAGGGAATAATTACAATCTTTTGGTACTGGTTGAGGCCTGATTTGTGACCCAGTATGTGCTCTACTCTGGAGAATGTTCTGTGTGCACTCAAGAAAAATATATATTCTTTTGCTTTAGGATGGAATGCTCTGTATATATCTGTGGGGTTCATCTGGTCCAGTGTGTCGTTCAGAGCCTTTGTTTCCTTGTTGATCTGTCAATTGCAGTGAGTGGGGTGTTAAAGTCCTCTATTATTATTGTATTATTATCAATTGTGTTTCTTTAATTTTGTTATTAGTTGTTTATAATTAGCTGCTCACAAGTAAGGAGCATAAATATTTATAAATTAGCCATTTATAATCAGAGTAACTGTTGAAAGATATGAATTTAGTACAATTGTATTACCTGTAAAGCCCCTGTTTCTGTAGACTGTCTCTGTTTCTTTCTAGTTTATGTTATTTTGGGGCTCTCTCTTCATTTACAGGATCACTTTTAATATTTCTTTTAAGGCCAGTTTAGTGATCACAAGTTCTTTTAGTTTCTCTTTGTTCTGGAAGCTCTTTCTCTCTCCTTCCATTCTGAATGACAACATTGCTGGATGAAGTATTGTTAGCTGCATGTTTAGTATTGTTGGCTCCATGTTTTTCTCATTTACTACCCTAAATATATCATGTCAGCCCTTTCTGGCCTGCCAAGTCTCCATGGATAGATCTGCTACCAATCTAATGTTCCTACACTTGTATGTTAAGTACCTCTTTTGTCTAGCTGCTTTCAGGATTTTCTCTTTATCTCTGAAATTTGCAAGCTTCACTATTATATGTCAGGATGTTGATCTATTCTTATTGATTTTTAGGGGGTTTCTCTGTGCCTCCTGGATATGAATGCCTGGAAGGAACTTAAGAAAGAACTTAAGGAAGTTCTGTTATGATTTTTTCAGACATACCTTCTGTCTCTCTCTCTCTGTCTCTTTCCCTGCCTCTCTCTTTCTTCTTCCTCTGGACCCCAATAATTATAATATTTTTCACTTTATGGTATCATTGATTTCTTAAAGTGTCCCTGTATGGTCAGTTAGTTATTTTTCTCTCTTTTCCACAGCTTCCTTCTTTTCCATCATTTTGTCTTCTATGTCACTGACTCTCTCTTCTGCCTCATTTATGCTAGCTCTTAGAATATTCATCTTAGAGGGCATCTCAGTTAAATCATTTTTAATTTCGGCCTAATAAGACTTTATTTCTGGCACTATGAGATTGTCTTCTCCCTTTTATGCTTTTTTCAAGCCCAGCTAATAACTT
Source organism: Mustela nigripes (assembly GCF_022355385.1). Classification (NCBI taxonomy): domain Eukaryota; kingdom Metazoa; phylum Chordata; class Mammalia; order Carnivora; family Mustelidae; genus Mustela; species Mustela nigripes. Next base: position 77,164,661 of record NC_081558.1, on the reverse strand, counting down.
TATAATCATTATTCTGAATTCTAGGTCTGACCTGTTACTTATATCTGTATCAATTAGACTTATGACAGAGAGCATTACCTCTGATTCTTTCATTGTGAGTTACTCCTTCTAGTCATTTTGTCCAGACAAGAAGAGATGAAGGATAGAACAAAAGCAAAAATATCAACCATGACTCCAGCAAAGTATGCACTAGACAAATCTGAAGATGTCAGAATCCAAAAAAGAAAAGGGAAAAAGGGGAAAAAGAGAAAATTTAATCTCACAGGTGGACAAAACAGAGTGATCCAGTTGGTTCTGGGTGTATTTTGGTCTGTTTGTTAGAAGACACCAAATCCCAAAATTGTAAATAAAGAAAAACTCATGTTTATGCAAAAGTAAAGTAGAATAGAGTGTAAGGAAGCAAAAAATGAAGACTATATCAATAAAATGAAATTTAAAAGTTGAAAATTTTAAAACGACTTAAAAACAAAGAGCTTGAGGAGTTCTTTATAGATCCTGGATATCAACCTTTTGTCTTTACTGTCATTTGCAAATATCTTCTCCCACTCCGTGGGTTGCCTCTTTGTTTTCTTGACTGTTTCCTTAGCTGTGCAGAAGCTTTTGATTTTGATGAAGTCCCAAAAGTTTATTTGGTTTTTGTTTTCTTTGCCTTTGGAGACATATCTTGAGAGAAGTTGCTGTGGCTGATATCGAAGAGATTACTGCCTATGTTCTCCTCTAGGATTCTGATGGATTCCTGTCTCACATTGAGGTCTTTTATCCATTTTGAGTTTATCTTTGTGTACGGTGTAAGAGAATGATCGAGTTTCATTCTTCTACATATAGCTGTCCAATTTTCCCAGCACCATTTATTGAAGAGACTGTCTTTTTTCCACTGTATATTTTTTCCCGTTTTGTCAAAGATTATTTGGCCATAGAGTTGAAGGTCCATATCTGGGCTCTCTACTCTGCTCCACTGGTCTATGTGTCTGTTTTTATGCCAGTACCATGCTGTCTTGGTGATCACAGCTTTGTAGTAAAGCTTGAAATCAGGTAGCGTGATGCCCCCTGTTTTATTTTTGTTTTTCAACATTTCCATAGTGATTCGGGGTCTCTTCTGATTCCATACAAATTTTTGGATTATTTGCTTCAGCTCTTTGAAAAATACTGGTGGAATTTTGATTGGAATGGCATTAAAAGTATAGATTGCTCTAGGCAGTATAGACATTTTAACAATATTTATTCTTCTGATTCAAGAGAATGGAATGGTTTTCCATCTTTTTGTGTCTTCTTCAATTTCTTTCATGAGTGTTCTGTAGTTCCTTGAGTACAGATCCTTTACCTCTTTGGTTAAGTTTATTCCCAGGTGTCTTATGGTTCTTGGTGCTATAGTAAATGGAATCGATTCTCTAATTTCCCTTTTTGTATTTTCATTGTTAGTGTATAAGAAAGCCACTGATTTCTGTACATTGACTTTGTATCCTGCCACATTGCTGAATTGCTGTATGAGTTCTAGTAGTTTTGGGGTGGAGTCTTTTGGGTTTTCTATATATAGAATAATGGATAAGGAAGATGTGGTCCATATACACTATCGAGTATTATGCCTCTATCAGAAAGGACAAATACCCAACTTTTGTAGCAATATGGACGGGACTGGAAGAGATTATGCTGACTGAAATAAGTCAAGCAGAGTCAATTATCATATGGTTTCACTTATTTGTGGAGCATAACAAATAGCATGGAGGACATGGGGAGTTAGAGAGGAGAAGGGAGTTGGGGGAAATTGGAAGGGGAGGTGAACCATGGGAGACTATGGACTCTGCAAAACAATCTGAGAGTTTTGAAGAGGTAGGGGGTGGGAGGTTGGGGTAGCAGGTGGTGGGTATTATAGAGGGCATGGATTGCATGGAGCACTGGGTGTGTTGCAAAAATAATGAATACTGTTATGCTGAAAATAAACTAAGAATAAATAAATAAATAAATAAATAACAACAACAACAAAAAGATCTGATAAAATAAGAAGATAGTTGAAAAGTAATAAAAAAGAAAAAGAAAAATTTAAACTGAAAGACTAAAGACTCATAGGAAAAAAACCCTCTAATTCTATATACTATTTTTCTGTAGCTTAAGAGTTTTTTGGTTCTGAGTGCTCTATACACTGGTCACCTGAGGATCATGCTGGTCCTCTGGAGGAGGGGCCTGCTGTGCTGAATCTCAGGTGTCTTTACCTGAGTGGAGTTGCACTGTCCCTTGCCAGGGGGCCAGGCTTAGTGTAAACTGCTTCAGGTCACTATATCTGGCTTTTGTTCCCTGAAGACTTTTCCTGCCACTTTAGAGGATGAAAAAAAAATTAAAAATAAAAATGGTGGTGCCCTTATTTCCAGCCCCAGAGCAAAATGATCGCTGCCCCCACTCTTCAGTGCACCTTCAGGAGAAAGCCATCAGTCCCTTTTGTGTGTGCCAAACTCTGTAGACTCCTGTGGTGCACACTTGCACCAATCCTAGAAGGGGGGCTCTCACTGTGGCCCCCCACCTCATTAAGCCCCTGCTCAGGGACAAGTTGTCCCATCATGCATGCACTCATGCCACTCATCTTAGGGGAAGAAGCATGGTCTTACAGTTGCTTGCTGGGCCCCTTCTTGGAGCACAGTTGTGAGTCGTGCCATGGTTTGAAGTTTATGGCAACATCCAGCTGAGAGACCACTCTGAAGGCTTGCTGATTGCAGCTGGCTTTCCCGCTCCAATGCTTGGCAACTCTGTTTCACTCAGGCACTCCTGTTCTTTCTGTACCTCTAGGGATCCTGAGACCACCCTATCCTACCTAGGATTCTTCCACATTTCACTACCTGAGCACCTTTCAGGCACAGATGTGCCTCAGCAGAGCGGAACTGTAAAAGTTCCAATTTTGCACTCTGCTACTTTATCACTTGCTGGTTACCAGCTTATGGAGGCTCCCTCCCTCCTCAGTTTATCTACTGATGTATCCCCTCAAATTTATGTCTCCACACCTCCTACCTGGCAAAAAGTGGAGGCTTTTCTAGTTGTATAATTGCAGCAATTCTTTTCTTAGATCTCAGGTTGAATTCACAGGTATTTGGAATGGTTTGATAGATATCTAGCTGAATTCAAGGAACCAGGTGAAACCTACTCTTCTACCATCTTCCCTCTCTCTGGAATTACTCTCATAATTACTGTGACTTCTTATGCAAATTTGGTGGCCTCACTGTCTGTGTCCATTGGCAAATGTAATCAACTCCAGAGAGATGTGTTGAGGGATGATGCCATGTGGGCTAGAAAGTCAGTTCAGAAGTAGAGTAGGGCCTTGGGGAAAAGTCCATGGTAGCAGCTAGAATGCTTTCTTTTCAAGAGAAAAGAAGTCCTTGGGGGAGGCTAGCTCATCAGAATGGGAGCAGAGATAGATTTGTTTTGAAGCAGAAGCTAGGAATAAATTGTGTGTGTTCACCTGGAGTGTCCTTCCTCCTCCTTTCCTTCAGAAGTGTTGTAGCCACCATAGCTGGATCACTGAGGATTCCTGCTGTTGCTCCTGGCCTTTGCACTCTGAAGTTCAAAAGCAACACCGACCGTCCCTAAATAGCTTGATGTAAAGAATTCATGTGATGATATTATGACAAATATCTGCACTGCATGGACTCCATCAGATCACCCAGTAAAGATTATGGTGCCTAAGGGAGCAGAATAGCTTCACAAAACTACAATTACACAGCCCTTGTTTCTAGTGTTGAGATCCTATTTTTTCCTAGAGGAATAAACATCGAGTTCCTAAAGGAGAGGGAGACTATTGATGAAGGAAATGCTAAGTAAATATGTTTAGTTTGATGTCCAGTTCACTGGCCAGTTCATGCAGATTCTTGGACTGTGTTTGTTTCTACCTGGTTACAAAAAAATAGGGCCTCAATTCCTCAAAGGTAAACTTAAGAACGGGATGTGATGGTTTCTCAAACCTCCAGGAGTTATGACATTTTTTTTTTTTTTTTTACTTTGAATTCGATATGTAGTTTGTTGTTCAATTTGTTTTCATGTAGAGGTAACAAACCTGTGCCCTGCAAGCTCAATTAGGGGACTCCACATGTTTTTCTTTCTGACTCATGTGTTATTTTAAGAAGACTGAACACAATGTAGCATTTAAACAACAGATTATCTGTAACAATCAGATTTTCTGGCTTTTCTTAAGAATCAGGAGATCTGGAGTACCTTGGTGGCTCAGTTGGTTAAGCTTCTGCCTTTGGTTCAGGTCATGATCCCAGGTTCCTTGGATTGAGCCCCACATCAGGCTCCCTGCTCAAGGGGAGCCTGCTTCTCCCTCTGCCCCTGCCCCCTCTCATCTCTCTTTCCCCTTCTGAAATAAATAAATAAAACCTTAAAAAAATTAAGAAGTTCTGGTAACACTTGGGTGGAAGAGGAAGAGGCAGCCCCTTCAGAGACGTCATGTACTCTCCACACTAGCCCCCAGCCCAATATCATGTTTCCTGAACACTGAGGTGGAGTGTCCAGTTCTATTCACCATCATGTGTGTACTGATGTTTTTCTAATGCCAGATTTGATTTGCTCATTTCTACTTTCTGCTTTTTCTCTTTAGAGATGTGTGTGTTATCCCAGCCATCATACTTTAGGTTGATTCTAAACACTGAAAGAAAATATCCAAAGAGTTGAGTGTCCACGTGCACCGCATAAGAAGTCAAGCAAATTAAGAGTATTCAGATTATCTAGATGTGATTAGATTAGAAACATCTGAGGATGTAAACTGAGAAAAGAACATGAAATATAGAAAGAATTTTTTTAAAGCAAATCACTTCAGTTTTGAATCATCTTATATCTTCCCTTCACCTTGTCATTGCTTTGGCTAGAAAATTTATCTCTGTGTGGCACTACATTCCTTATGTTATTATATGTTATTATTTCTTTCCTCTGCAATTCCTTGGAATTACTGAGGCAGAGGAAGGCAGGTGAGAGAGGAAAAAGTGGTAAGGTGAAGGGATATGTAAATGAAGACCACCAGTGTTCTAGTCCAGCAGGATATCTTCAACATCAACAACTATTTACCAAAAAAGAAAATAAAATTGCCCCATTTCCATGCTAGTGATAACAAGTTTAAGTTACCAAGGACTTTTCAACATTCTGTTTTCCTGCTAATGGAATTGTCACTTGTTTTATTTATTTATTTATTTATTTATTTATATTATCATATCATATATTATTTACTTCAGGGGTACAGGTCTGTGAATCATCAGTCTTACACAATTCATAGCACTCACCATAGCACATACCCTCCCCAATGTCTATCACCCAGCCACCCCATTCCTCCCACCCCCTTTCTATTCTTACTTTTTGTAATGGGATTGCATTGACCTGAGCTCTTGGGTTTTGATAGATTGTCAGTCTCCATAAACCTTAGAGAAAATATAATTATAATAGGGAAAATTAACCAAAGTCTTCATTGTGACCATGGAGAAACAAGAGATTTCCTTCACTTCAGTTCTTGTCTTTGCTTGTGTATGCTTCCTGTTCTAAAATACAGGTATCTCATTTTCAGTTAATATGTCTCCAGTGTTCCAAGGAATATCAGCTAACCTTGTTGAAGAGAACTAGTCTACTGGGGAAAGAAAGTAAAAATAAAAAGTCAAATCAGAGACCAAAATAAGAACCCAAACAAGACAAACTAAAGAGAACTACTGTAATACCTACCACTTGATGGTATAATTTGTAATAGTAACTTCACCTCCTTTCCTTGAAATAATCTGCCAAGGGCTGAAAGTAATGTTCTAAGAATAAATATTATTAGTACTTTAGCTTTCAATGTGTTAGTCTTCTATGCAAAATCTTAAAATCTGACTTCTTTCCAGATTTCCTGTAGGATGGTGTTGAAGAACAAATATTTGCTCACACTTGTACACAATTTTACCTGTGTCTCTTCGGTATCAGACAAAAGTAGATCCCCTGGGTTGGAAGCTTGGCTTTAACTTCGTTGAGTTAAATAACCTTGGGCAATTAATCTTTCTTGTGTTTCAATTCAGTTTCCCCATTTGTAGCACAACTCTTTTACTGCTGTGCCTTTGTCTCTTTTCTACAGTACCCCTGGTATATTTCAACATACTTTGACATGAAAACAATAGTAGTTATAATACAATTGTCATGATGTATTGCTTAGCTGAGTAGTGTACTATGGTTTGATTTTACTTTTATACTTTTTCATTGTTTTCCTTGGAATTTCAAATTTGATAAGATTCCAATTTTCTTATTTATTTTTGAAATATGTTGTTTTATTATTTTAGAAATTTAAAATGTAGACTACTTTTAGAGTATAGAGAACAATAAAACAAACATTCAGGTACTCATCTCCTAGAGGTAACAAATAAGCAATATGAAATATTGGGAATATGGTGAGACAAAGGAGAGAAAATATTCAGGGTCTCTCTCCTGGGTTTTTCACTGATGAATTGAATGTTCATGTGTATGAACAATTACCACCACCCCCCATGTTACTCAGGTCTTTGATAGTGACACTAATCTGCAAATCCCCCAGAAAGGGGAGATTAACTGGTTTACATTTGGCCATAATAACCCTTATTTTATGGGCCTGGGACCTAATGAGGATTCCGCCCATTTGTAAGTATACCTCCTTTCTGGTGAATAGGGAAATAATCTGAAGAATGTATATGGTTACCCTGGATCCATTATTAGGTGGGCTTGGGCCAAGTTTCCATCTGTCACCAGATTTCCATAAATCCCTTCTTAGTGGTATTGAGCGTCTCCAGGCATTAGCATAAATTCATTGCCAATATTTAATAACTCCCCCAAAAGACCAAACTATTTGCCTTTTTCCAGAGTACTGTTGTCCTGGAAAGTGGCTACAAATCAGTCTGAAAAGCTTGGGGAAATAGTACATTTTTGGTCAGGCTGTAAGGTCCTTCCACAAGCAGATAGACCTGCCTCTTATTTAAGGGGCTAGTAGGGGGTGGTCTGTGATTTAGATCTGAAAACTGGTAAAAGGCCAGAATCTCTACCATGATACCTTGATTTAGTTTTCTCCTCAGGCAACCAAGAATATTTCTGTAGAATGTATATGTCACGGAGAACCTTAATAAGTCTACCAGTCGATTTCATCTTTATGGACTGTGTTAATTAGCCATATCTGCCCTGTTATCAGTAGAAATGGGGAATGCCTTGAGAACTACCAAGAAAGCCTTCTCCACAGGCTCGTAGCCTTTAATTTTTTGTTCTCCTTATGCTTGCTCTATAGGGTGATCTCTTGTTCCCTTAGTGACTAGGATCATAGCCACTTGATCTCCCAGAGCCTCATTCTTGCCTGGTTTAGTGATATCAGAATGGTATCATTGGGGTTTAAATACTAAGAATATAGAATTTCAGTCAATCTTCATGTCATCAGAGGCTGCCTCATTGCTATTTTCCACATCTCCTGAAGTCTTAAAGGGTGATCCTTCTAGGGTGTCTGTAGGACAAACTTGCTCTATTCTTATGTGTATTTTTCAGGACAAGCAATTAGGTCAAATTTGTCTCCATGTTGCCACAGTGGTTAGCATTCTTCCAATGTTTGTCCATATCCAAACTTCTGAGCTCTCTTAGCTACTATGGTTTCTTCTGTGTTGGTTGTATAGTAATGTCTTTTTAAGTTCCTTTTTAGTAATGTCTTTTGAAGCTTTCATTTTACTCATGTTTTTAGGAGGTGAAAGGATATATTTTTTGGCTAATTGGCCATCTCAGGCATGGACTTAAAAAAGGGTTTTGTTATGGAAAATGTACTTCTGTTATATAAAATATTTTTTTTGTTATGAGTGACATCACCCCATATTGCCTTAATTAACTTAATTCTATCTAGATTTTAGTTCTGTAAAATCTCATGACACCGGACCTTTCAATGTTTAAGTAGTTTTCGGGAAAAATTAGAGTCCATGATACTCTCTTTGTAAAGTGCATTTTCAAGTTCAATTTCAAGTTCACCGTCATACTCTCTATTTGACAAGAGATAGATACGGTGTTCTAACCTTCTCTTCCTTCTCTTCCCGTTATTGGGAAATTAAATGAAAGGGGTGTGGGTATGTATATATGTGTGTGTCTGTGCATGCATGCATGTGCATTTGGTTACATTTAAATTATGTCACCATTAGATTGAATAAATTTAGAAGTATCCAACTTGTAGAACAGTAGTAACTGTTGGTGCAAAGAATATAATTGTTTTCTTTATTCCCTTAATTCCCAAAGATACTTTCACTATTGATTACCAACTTTAGCCATTAGAAGTGGTTATATAATACAGGTTATAAATGTGAAATTGTCACACTATGGCAGATTTTTTAAAAAAAGATTTTACTTATTTATTTGTTTGAGACAGAGGGCACTTGCATACACATGTGTGGGGGGAGGGGAGCATTTAGAGGGAGAGGGAGAAGCAGGCTCCCTACCCAAGCACAGAGGCTCAATCCCAGACCCAGAGATCATGACCTGAGCTGAAGTCAGATGTTAACCCACTGAGCCACCCAGGTGCTTCTGGCAGATTGTCTTTAAGATAAATTTAAATTTTTTTTAAATAAATTTTCAAAAAAACTCTAAACTCATAAACTTATCAATCAGTGACAAAAACAAAATCCCAGCAGCCAAAATAACATAAACATTTGAGTTAGTGCTTGAATCTTTAAATGTTTATTATAGCCCAAAGGGTTCTGGAATAATTATTCCTTCAGTTTCAGTAGACAAGATGGGAAAAATCAAATGGAACTATGTATTTTCTTAGACAGTGATAAATAAACCATAAAATACTGGTAAATACAGTGGAATAAATAGATTCAGCTATAAACTTTAAAGCACCATAGAAAATTGAAGATTGTCGATTTTTGGGTCTTGGTGAAGACTTTAGCACTAAGATATCACAGCATTGTGAAATAATAATAACTAGAATTACCTATATGTGCCAGCCTGTCCACATGATCAAGTGAGCAAGGTAAAAATTTCTCCTCATTTTGATTTTTCTTGATAAACTAGTTTTAGAGATAAACTAGGTCACTGTGCAAGACTTTTTCTTCAAATGTTTGTACTTGAAAAAAAAAAGAACCATTTATATAAATTAACTTCCATGTTTTTTTGAATAAGCAAAGGGACACTTAGTGATATCTCATGATATTACCCAAATCTACAGTACTAACTTATGATAGAACATGCTTATTTGTTTGTTTGTTGGATGGATTACTTATTCACCCATATGTTTATGTGTATGCTTGTTTAGTCATCCATTTTGTCATTCATTCAATAAGTAGAAGTGAGGACATAGTGTGTGAAAACTTTTAAGTTACTCTGGAATGCCCCACATAGCCCTTCCTCCCAAGAAGCTTATTGTTTAGTATATGAAGTAGACATACATTAACAGCTGATTACCCACAGTTTGATTATTATTGTTAGACCATACAGTTTACTAAGAAAGAAAGTTGTTGTCCTGCTCCCATTATAGACTCGGTGTTTAGGACAATAAATGCTGGTTGAACATTCATGACAGTACAAGATATCTTACAAGTGTAAAGTTGGAATACCTAAGCCAGACTGTAAGGGCCAAGGGGAGGCTACCAAGGAGGTGTGGACTAAGAGTTAATCAGATGATAATGTGTACGGGTGATCTTCCAAACTTGCCAAAGACATGCAAGGCAATATATACATCTTGAAAATGGTAGCATGTAAGGGGTGAAGCAGAGTGATAGACACTGGAGAAGAAGACAGATCAGATGATGGAGGGGCTGGTTCAATTGTTAAAAACTGTTAAGCTCTGGGAAGTCATATATATTAATTAGTGTTTGCTATGTGAGGCTTTATAACAAATAACCTCAAAATCCCAATAGCTTACAAATATTTTTTCTTGCTCAATTCACATGTTGGTGGCTTTGGGTTATCTGCCGTGGCCTTTCTCCCTGTTGTGAGTTTAGATCTGCTCCACATTCTAGGACCCAGTCCCAGTGACCCCTCTCTAACATATGTCCTTTCATGACAGAGGGCAGAGAAGCATAAATACACAATCAAATTGAAAGCTTCTTGGCAGATTTGTCACATCTGCCAAAGCAAGCTACAGGGTCAAGTGCAATACCAGTAGGGTAGAGAAATGTACACTTCCCATGAGGAATGACAAAGGCATGTTGCTGCAATCCCTTTACAGGGAAAGATAAAGAAGCCTGAGTAATAATGCAATCTACTGCAGAGGGTTTCCAGTAGGCAAATGGCAAATGACATTTGAAAGGGTAACATAGAAAAATGTTTAGAGGAAATAAAGTGGACTGTAATCCCAGTGAGATATTCAGCAGTGTTATACAAGAAGTGGCGGGGTAGGTGGGGGTGGGGGGCGGGGTCCCATTTCTAGAACCTCAGTCAAGAAATGACTCCTTTTACCTCAGGGAATTTATTTGGTCCTTCCAGCTCTCTGTCAGAGCATACCAATAGAACCAAGTCCGTAGCATGTGGAGGTAGCACACTTATCTTGCAAAGATGAAGAGCCTGTTAGCATGATGTATTATTCAAGTTAGAAAAAGGCCTTTCTAGGGGCACAAGCAGAGCAGACAACAAACTTTCTGCAGAACATGATAGAATGAAGATCCCTTCCATAGGGAAATAACCCAAAGTTATGGGCCATATGGTGACTGTTCTCTCATTAATTAATCCCTTTTTAAAAAATTTTTTATTTTTTATAAACATATATTTTTATCTCCAGGGGTACAGGTCTGTGAGTCACCTTTTTATCCAGCGTATAAGAACTAGATCATTAAGTGTCCTACATGTCTCATGAAGTAGTTCCATCTTTTCCTATAGGTCATGTGGAGCCATTAGAGAAATATGACTAAGAAAAAAATAGTGAAATTATCCAGGATACACACACACACATGGTATGTATGGACACATTGATGCATATGTTGATTAGGACCTATATTATCTGTGCAGTCCTAAGTGAGCTATTGAAACCACTCTAATCCTCAATTTTTTCATTTGTGAAATAGAAATTATAATAGTACCTTTGTGAAAATATGTTTATTAGGGGAATTAAACTTGCAGGTGGGAAAAGGTGGAGTGATAGCATACCCAAACTAGAGTCTTATTTCAGATCAGCAGACTTTAAACTTGGCTCTACCACTTACTTGCTGTGTGACTTTAAGCAAGTTTTATAACCTTTCTGTGATCAATACACTTGTTATGAAGATACATGTAATACTAATAATTGTATTACATTCTAAGCCATTCTCTAGTTCCTAACCCAGAATTCGACATTTGTTTTAATTCTCATTTTGTATGTAACATCAACCACAGGCAAATTTCTTTATAAGGATGCCCTCAGGTTTTACACATTTTTCAACAACTTACCATTGTTTAAACATTTTGGGAACATATCTTGTGTCTTTGCATCTTCAGTGATATTTTTTCAATAACATAAAGCATGTGCTTCTTTATTCATCCATCCATTCATTTGCTAAAGCCTGTCTAATTTTGCTCCTGTACTTTAGACAGCACAACACCTATATTTATGATAAGAAAGGAACATTTGCAACCCACCTGACGATCAAGGAAGTTTCCTTAAGGATATAATTTCCCAACAACAGGAACCTGAGTATGGGTTTTCTTTTGTCTCTTTGTGTACTCTGTGTTCCCTCACCAAAGCTTATCTTCCCTGTATAAATTGAGTTTCCAAAGTATCTAAGTCTATGGACTTCAGAAAATGGCGTTGGGGACTGTAGTTGACAGAATAATTTGGCAGTCACACACTGGGACTCCCTGAATCACCATGGACTTCCGCTATCTCTCAAGGGAAGCTGAAGGTCTGTAATAATGTACATCTTACAGTCAAGTGCCTGCAGTCATCATCTTCAAGACACATTGGAGGGAAGCACTTTACATTATCTTATACTCTGTATTTTATAAAATGCTTTCCCATCCATTATGTCATTGCACATTCGGTAACCCCGAAAAAGAGACAAAGCTCACAAAAAGGTAATGTTTCATGAGCACTTCTCTGCCATTGGTATTCATCTAGTCCCTGAGGGAGCACTTACCAAGTTGGCTCCCCAGGTGGGGAGGAAAAGAGCAAGGAACAAGGGTGTGTTTCTTCTCTGTAGGATGTAAAGGGGGTCGTGTTCCTGAGCTGATACTGTGAAGCAAGGCACTAGAATCAGCACCATATCTCACAAAACCTTTTTTTAAGGTGTCTATCTTTGTGCTTGTCTTCCATACTACATCATTTTCATCTATTTCAATTGCCAAATAGCATTTGATTTAAAAATGCACCTTTAAGAGTTGTGTTCACTCTATCTTAAAATAAAACACATCACTATCAAGTGCAGTGATGTAAATTCATTCATGGGAGTCTATGGGCTTTAGAATTCCAGTACCCAGGTATGTGTTCTTGCTCTGCCTTTCAATAGGTTTCAATAGATTCTGAATCTTTCTTGAGCCTCCAGTTTCATTATCTGTAAATGGGGTATATGATGGGTGGAGCCTCATGTGAACTTAATTACTCTGAAGCACATTTGCTATATGAGACATTATTGTGCAGAAGCTAGAAGGGCATGCTCTGGAAACAGACTTAATTGAATCCTTCTCCTACCATTCACTAATAGTGTGCCCTGGGGAAATGTATTCCCATCCATACCTCAGTTTTTTCATCTGTAAAATGGGTTCCTCATAGAGTTTTGTGAGGGATTAGAAGAGTTGGTATGTGGGAAGTACTTAGAGTTAAGCTGACACACAGTAAATGTTCAGTGTGTTTTAGCAATTATTACGGGTAAACATCTTGACTCCAAATTTTTGAGGTTAGATACAGTTATCTTAACTCAGGGAAACAGAATAAACCTAAGGGCCTAAAATGTAGAGATACTGCTTCACTAGACCCTGGAAGCTGTTATTGCAGACAAAAATTAAATTAATCATGTGCAGGCATGACAAATAACATCCCCAGTTCTAACTCCATTACATAAATCGTTACTCATTCTGCCTAAGTGTCTGACTGTGAGAGCCCATACATTACTGTGAGGGTCTTAACTAATCAAAGACATAGGGTCTTGAGAACTGTCCTCAGCTATAAGGAGCTCTTTTGTTGAAACACTAATCATTTTAATTGTTGAAGGGTCTGTCTTTTCAGGACCTTCCTAGAAAAGGAATCTCTTCCTTCCTTTTGTTTTGTTTTTTCTTCGCGTTTTAGTGTTTGCTATGCTCAGCACAATCTCATTGGCAAATAGCCACACTGGGTAGGCAGTGTGAAAGGTGTACACACCTCTATTTGAAGAAGACCTTAGAAAGTAAGAGAGGCAGTCGAACACAAATTTCTGCCATCCAGCTCGTTTCAACACTTTTCATATATTGTGTGGACTCTGTTGCAAGCTGAGAGTTTAAGTGTATTAAAAGGCTAGCAGCTCTTCTGTGCAGAACATTTATACACCTGGGGTATAGGTTACCATCTGATCGCTCCATCTGACAAAAATGATCCTCTTCAACTCTGCCTCAGTGAACAAGCCACTTGTGACTGCATGAAACTGAGAGCTTGTCATCCACACCATCTCATTATGTCCAAATTGTTCTTCAGGCCCTCTAGCCTGCTTTCAGGTTTGTTTCCCTGTGAGTCCTAAGGTAATAAATAAATAAACAAACAAATAAATAAATAAAAATGATTTCCCTCTGAAAAAAATAACTTGTCATTTTTACTCCAGAATCACACATCTTTCCAAATGAATGACATGAGGAGATGTGCACTTTCCACAAGACCCTGAACACCTGGTTTTAGTGTCTTTCTTATGATCTTTCTTATGAGTCATATAGGTATCATCAGTAATGGCATATGAAGGGTATTTCTTATTGTGAAGATTGGAATTAAAATGCAAAAGAGTTTTTAGCTTTCATTAGACCATCTTTTCATGTAGATGGTTTTTTCTTCTCTTGAAAACACAGTAAAAAACAGAGTTAGGATAGTGAATTTGCTTTGGGCTCAAAATATATGTTGAATGAAATGATAATTTTGTATCTATCGAGAAGGCTCGCCCACAAGGATGTTCTGATTAATTAAGTTTCTATCCTTAAGTTAAAGTAAAGTGACTGAGTCCATGGTGATAGTTAAAAGCTGTGTGTTTAAGTCAGGACAGGTTAGGCAATGCTGCAATAATGAGCACTAGGAAATCTCAGTGGCTTCCTAAAATAAATGTGTATTTCTTGCTCTTGAAAAATGTTCTGCAAGTCTTGGTGAACAAGACTTGGACCTTGTATGTAGTGTCTCAACATTCCAGGATACTTTGATTTGATGTCACCCCCATCTGAATACATGTTTACATGTTTACTGTCTCAGGGGAAGACTAGGTGAAGAATTTGCTTACCACCAAAGCTGCTAGTCAGAGCTAGTTATATGGACCTACTTACTGCAAAGAGGGCAGTGGAAATGTAATATAGGTAAGGAAGGAAGGAGAACTGGAGCTCTCAGTGAGATCATATGCTCATACTACTTCACCCCCCACTTTTGCTAAGAATTTTGGAAGAAATAATAAGTCAAAAAGATATAAACGTCTTGCTGCTTTTACAATTGCAGGGGGAGGAATGAATAGAAAGCTTGGTTAGCTCTTATTAACAGAAGTGGGGAAAGAACACTAGTAGGTATGAGCTCAGCTTACAGATAAAGAGGTTTCAGTTGGTGTTACAGTCATTTCATGAGAAGGTCATAGTGAGACCAGCCCTATTTGTCTGATACTCTTTGGCATGAGTGGGGGGAAACTGTTACCATCAGGTTTTCCATAAACCATGCCCAGCCTATTGGGAGGCATTTGGAGACCCAAGAGTCATCCTCACTGGGGGCAGGGACAGGGTATTGGAAAAAAGGCTGGTGGTCCCTCTTTCTATCTTCTCTGCCCTGCCCACAAACCCAATACATAAACTCATTTTTGATGTGCATGTTTTGTACTAAAGAAAGCTGAATTCAGTTAAACTTCATAGATGGGCTGGGAAATGGTAAAGTTATGTTGTAAATTATGAATATTATCTCGCAAAACTCAGACTTACTCCTATTTGGATCACAAAGAAATACTAAAAGGCACAGATCTGTTATTCTTCAAGTACAGTAGTAAAGCATTCAGATGTGTTTTCACAAATCCAAGTACTGATGAGGATACAAAGATGAGCTTGGCAGTCTGCTCCCTCAATAGACCATCAACAAGAATGAACATGAAGGCAAGTACACTTGTGCAAACAGAGAGGCAAGTCCAAGGTGCTGAAGCAGGGAGAAAGAGTTGAGTTATTAACTCTGGTGGGTGGGGTTACGGTGGGATCAGGGAAGACTCTACGAGTAAAGATTAGACCTGAGTATTGAATAAAAGTAGTCTTTTGGGCATGGAAGCCTGCGAAGGATGCTGGGCTACCATGGGAGACAGGTCCCACAACCGGGAACTAATTTGTTTTTATCCCACAGGATAAAAGGATGAAGTTTGCAACTGACTAGGTATCCTTCTTTCCTTTGGCTGACAGAAAGTACACAGGCAGATTGGGACCCCAACAAACAACTGTACATGTTTTTATGTAGATTTTTTATCTCCAATTTCATCTTTTTACCTCTCTTACCACAATTTCCTTTTCTTTCTTCTTCTGTTTTTTAAATCTTATTGTATATTTTTCTATAAATCACCTCCAATTCCTTTTGAACAAATCGCAAAAGAATGGGGTGTGGAGGAGGGAGACAGGATATCTTCATCATTAGAGTAATAAAGAAGATTGAGGCCGCAGCCTGGGAAACAAGTTAGGGGACTTTCTTTGTCATTTGTTGAGATAATAAAGTAGTGCTGACAATGAAGAAAGAATGAGACTCAAGAGATAGTTTGAAGATATACAATGAAAGATATGAGGGTTACTTGAAGAATGACTTTCAGATTTTTGGTTTGAGTTACTGGGCTACACTGTAGGACTCCTCACTCAAGTACAAAAACTGAAGAAGGAGAAAATTAACAAGTCTGAAAGGAATTTCATTTGGATAGAGTTGGTTGGAGATTCCCATGGGAAAATCCAAGTTGTGAATTTGTAGCACAACCAAGGCAGCAGGCCAAAGCTCTGTGGAGCTGAGATGCTGCTTAGAGCATAGCTGAGGTGATAGGCATCATTGAGTTCAGGGAGAGAAGGGAAGGAGTGAAATCAGAAGGGCTAAGAGATGAGAGAAAATGGTGGAATGAAGGATACCAATATTATGTCTGGTAGAAATGCAGTAATAATTGGGTAAGAAGGATGGGAAATTGTGGGGAAGGCTGTGGGACTCTGAAATTTTTTTTTTTAAGATTTTATTTATTTATTTGACAGACAGAGATCACAAGTAGGCAGAGAGGCAAGCAGAGAGAGAGAGAGGGAAGCAGGCTTCCTGCGGAGCAGGGAGCCCGATGTGGGGCTCGATCCCAGGACCCTGAGATCATGACCCGAGCCGAAGGCAGCAGCCCAAACCACTGAGCCACCCAGGCGCCCCGGGACTGTGAAATTTAAGAACTTACAGTAAGAACCAATGCGGGAGATAAACAGGTGTAAGATATGTTCCTAGGAAGGGGGTGTGCATAGAGATTGTAGGTCATGGTCATTCTGGTAAAGGCGGTGAAGGATGAGAATAGGTGGTGACTTGTCATAAAGAGGAAGATTCCATGTGTTCACTGAGCATGTGGGAATAATCTGTAGGTTGTTGGTATGGTAGATAAAGGTCTGAATGCATAGAGTACATAATGGCCAGAGATTCGATAAGGACATTTCATAGCAGTATAACCACAAATGACATGGAATCAGAAGTAGGAGCTAGAAAAATAAGTGGTATTCCAGCATTCCAAATAAACCCAAGTGATGGGATCATTATCTCTGCCTGGATGTTTCACAAGGCTGGAATGTGAACCACTGAGATAAGGAACACAAACTTAGGAGATGTTGATGATATTGAACCTAAATTCAATCCCCCATGTCAATTACCCTTCTCACTCACAGGATTTGGCTCACCGTCGCCTGAGGTTGTTTTCACAAGTCCAGTCATGACCAAAATGTAAACTATTTTGGCATGTAACCCCAGGAACCATAGCACTGGAGCATGATTTTTTGGTTCATGATTGTACAAACACAGAGTACTGACTGAATATAAAGATATAGGGTAAAAAATAACATTGAAACTGACATGGTTATATGAGAACACAGAATTAAAAATTCATGTATGTGTTTAAAGTAGAGCACAACTCTATAGAAATTTCAAGATTTGTGTGGCTACTTTTGTTCTACCGTACTCTATTTTGGGGCACTATGCTTTCTCTTCTCCCTAAATGCCAGTGTGCCTCACACTGGAAGTGTATGAGCATTCATAGTCATAGCCTGCAGGTGCTGGAGACATTCTGGAAGACAATGCCTTGTTGCTGGTTAGTTTTCAGTAGTGCTGACAGTAAAATGTACCAGAATCTTTGCAAGTATGCATTCTGGAAGATTTGTGGCAGGCATTGGGCACATTTCCATTAGAAATAACCCAAATATCTGATAACAACAGGATCATGAAGGAAATTATAGGTCATCTTTATAACACAACATTATTAAAATGATGATGTAAACATATATTCAATTATATGGAAATAGGAAACATCAATTTTTTAAAAGAATATTATCAGACTATCTCACATACAACTCAGTTATTACTCATACATATGTCATGTCATAAGAAAAAAAATCAGGAAATGTTTACATGAAGATATGAACATTGGTTATTGAAAGTCATAGGATTTGTGCCTATATATGATTTAAATTGTGTTTCTCTTTGTTCATCAGTATTTTCTGCTTTGTCAACAACAAACACATATTGCTTGTGTGATAAATAAAATAATAAACAGAAAACATTTAGAATAACTATGGGCAATGCACCATAACATTGAGTCCTCCTAGAAAACCCATTTCAAGAAGAAAAGAAATTTATTTATAGTGGATAAATTAGATCAGCCATTTTTCTGTTCCTGCTTTCCTATAATCCTATCCTATGAAACTGCCCCACCAATTTTGGGGCGGCTGGCTTTGTGAGTAGAGCAATCCCTGTTGATATGCCCTTATAGTGCTCTGCAAAGTACACTGGACTACAATACATACTCAACTTTGAAGGTCATGGATCACTTCCCGTTATCTAGTGCAAACTGGCTCTATGCTCACATGTTACTTTTTTGCTTTGCTTCTAACTTGAATCTTGAGGGAAAGTCTTCAAGCCAGCTTTAGAAGGAGAAGCTGCTGTCATTTGTGAATGCAGTTAATTAGAATAACATTTGCTTTTAAGTATTCAATATTTGGCACAGTTATCAGACCTAAAGGTTATGTTGTCCTATCAGATACGCTGGGTTCCCAGGGACATCTGTTGTCTCCCCAGACTGTTGCTGGCTGAATATGGGAATCTGAGCTGGATAGGAATAATTGCCTTAGATATTAAACCTGTGCATTTTAACCATGATGCTTATTTAAGAAACTCATGGCATTATTGGCAGATGGATTTTCTCTGTATGGACAATTTGCTCATTGCTCAAATAATTTCTTGGAAAGTGAGAGAGGGAAAGGTTGATTCCCTTGAGAACACTGGGAGCTTTAACAGGTTGAGGTAGCGATTTCAGAAGGGAAGCCAGTTTAGACAAAGGCTATTTGATTATTGGAAGGGCCTGACATGCATTCCAAAGTGGCTGGAAATTAAACTGCCCAATTAAGAGAAACATCCTCCATGGAGAGCATGAAACACTACTCCTACCCGGCTTTCCACACTCAGCTGAATCCATCCAACCGAATGGCTCAAAGCATCATGTATGTCTACGCTGGGAAATAGCTTCCCTCCTCTCTCTAAGAATTTGCTCACTCTGTTTAACGGTGACCAAAGTTCTTTCTCACTCTGTGCCATGTATCTTG
The DNA here is from genome assembly GCF_022355385.1 of Mustela nigripes. Lineage (NCBI taxonomy): Eukaryota > Metazoa > Chordata > Mammalia > Carnivora > Mustelidae > Mustela > Mustela nigripes. Next base: position 77,145,782 of record NC_081558.1, on the reverse strand, counting down.
TGGAAATGGGGTGGAAAGCTATCATTTTACTAATCATCTGCAGATATAATCATCTGCTTCGGGGGAGAAAAAAAAAGGGGCCGGTAAGAAAAGTGTATATTCGGTGAGAGTTTGGGAAAGAGGCAGGAGGAAGCCGATGTGGGAACGGTGTGTTCTGCCTAAGCTGCATTTCTAAGTTGTTTCCTCTCTCGAGGAACTAACACATATTGACAATTTCACTCAGAAACCGTAGTTCATTTTAAGAGATGAATGATGCATGAATAATATCAGCAATAAGGCTCAGTGGGGCCCAGGTTCATGAATAGTTTTAAAAAGAAACCCTGGTTGCTTTAATGGCTTCATTCCTCATGCTTTGGAGGAAGAACCCTGGTGTCCTGGTGCATTTCTGCTCCAAATCTTTGGCTGAAATAACCAAGTAATGTAAATTTCAAAACCAAAATTAAACAACCAGTGAATTCCATTAATAAATAAATTAAAATAAATACATAAAACAATTTCTCCTTTTTCATAAATTCAATTAAAAGCAAACTACCAGCTTGAGGATTTGCCTTCAGTCCCTTTGGCAGATGTCATATTTTCTGAGGCCAAAAGTGCCAGATTCAGATACTCTTCTACTTGGCCAGTCACACGTGGGTTACGTTGGGCTTCTCCTCTTCACTATAGGTCCCTCCAGGTTGCAGGTTTAATATCTGCTTCTGCTCAGCAAAAATTTTATTGAGGCTGCTACGTTCTGTAGACTGTAGAAAATGATCCAAACCATGGTCTCCCTGCTCACAGGCTGACGAGGGTCAAGGCTTCTATCCTCACTTGTATATGTAAAAATGGAGGTACTGTTTAAGACGAAAATAACAACAGGTCATGGAAGAGAAAAATCCCAGAGAACATAGCATTAATGGTAAGTGATAAATGCCATTAATTTGTGTTTTGAGTTCTGAGGAAAGAGAAAAATACTAGTCAGAGCAGTATCCTGAAGCAAATAGAAATATGACCGATTCACTTTCTCCCCTCAACTTCACTTTCCTAAGGGTTGAATGGCACCTGCTCCAGGCACCTCTGAGGTTGGAAGGAGCTCATTTTATTGCAGTAGTTGCTATCAGAATTCAAAAACACAAGAAATAGAGAACTCAGTTAACCTTGGGACTTGTTTCAGTGCTAGTCAGACCCTGGAGAAGTGGAATGTTCCTGGCCACTAGGAGGCACTCTCATGGCTCTGGGCACTCTGGTACTCCATGCTTAGCATGATTTAGCTTCCTACTAAGAGGTCCTTGTTTTTGTTTGTTTGTCTTGTTTTGTTTTTTAATCAATATACTTGGCTGCTACTGGATGTCCTTTCTCTTCTCTCCTCTTTACCTCTCATTTCAGTGATTGACTTGTGGATTTTGCTGACTACCTTCTCCTCCATAAGAAAAGAGTTGATTGGTTACTATAGCTGTGTGTTAAACTATCTTTAAAACCAGAGCCATGTCATTTACTTGTGGTTTTGTGGGTCAGGACTTCACCTGGGATCTGCAGAGATGGCGCCTGTGTTCTCCCTGATGTCCATTGGGATGGGAGCATCTTGGAGGGCTTCTTCACTCACAAGTGATGTCTGATTAAGACGTTCCCAGGGCCTGGTGGGGGATAGCGTGACTGGAGTCCAAGTTCCGTCTGTAGGGACCTATTTCCCCCTGTTGGCTGGGTTCCCCATTTCTCCTCAAGCAGTCTCAGGATCTCTCTCTTCCTAGGCGTCCTTTCTTCTTGTCCAGCAGGGCATCCAGACTTCTTATGCTCAGCAGCACAAAGAGAGCAAGGCAGAAGGGGCTGACAGAGAAACAAAGCCAGATGTTAAAGTGGTAAGGACAGATTTATTCGGTAATAACTGCTGCAGTAGGGAAGGGAGTCCAGCATGAACAGAACTCAACCTCATTAGAATAAAGGCAGGAGAGGTTGAAGGTTAGGGCATTCTAGGGGAAGGGCACTGAAGGGTACACATGGGTTAGTCCCTGTGACTGAGCCCATGGGTATTCTAATTGGCACTTATTCAGAGGAGAATCAAGTTCTCCTATCTTCTTCTTCTTTTTTTTTTTTTTAAGATTTTTAAATTTATTTCTTTGAGAGGGAGTACATGTGAGAGAGAGAACCAGTAGGAGGCTTCTCCTCTTCACTATAGGTCCCTCCAGGGCAGAAGGAGAGGGAGAAGCAGACTCTCCAGTGAGCAGGGAGCCCAAAGTGGGGCTCGATCTCAGGACCCCGGGATCATGACCCCAGCCAAAGGCAGATGTTTAACAGACTGAGCCACTCAGGGGCCCCCAAAGTCCTCACGCCTCTATGACAGGAAGTTGTGTAAAGCAAGACATCTGAAATTAGGCTCTTACCTTACCCAAGGAACTAGGAGCAGGAACAATGGTAGTCTCCTTGACTGTTGGCTCTCAGGTTCTTGAGGAAGTAGTCTGGGCAGTAGATTTACATCTCAAAAGGCAGAGGAAGGATTTATACCAAGACTAGGTTTTGGGGGCCTATCTGTCTAACTCCAGGATTTGGCTGCGAGGAACAGTAAACTCTCTTGACCGTGTTGAGCTTTCTGAGGTTGGCACTTTAAAGGGAGGTGGTGGTGGCACCAGGGTCGTCCAAGGGATGTGGCTTCTGCTGCTGGAAGCCATGTTATCTTTTGGGGAAGTCTTACAGGACAAGGGTTTGGATGGACCCATTAAGTGCTGAGAGTTTGGTGTTTCCCACTGCCAGGCATTCTTAAGCCCTCAGACCCAAAACTCCAGAGCTTCTTCTTTGCTGCATTCTGTTGATTACAGCAAGCCAACAGGTCCAACCCACACTGAAAGGCAGGTGATTGTCCAAGACCAAAGACTGAGAAGCACTGCTTATTGGGGCCACAAGTAAGACAGAAACACAATTACAGTTATATTTGTCACTACCAAGTGTGGGCCAGTTGTATGCAGCAGAACACACATGGCAGGCTAACAGCTCATAGGCATCTGCCCTTCTCTTAGGCAGATATGGGCTCTGGCTCCACTCAACTATGGCAAAGGTGGTTGGATTCGCCACCATAAAATCCACCTTAAGCACAAAAATCCACACATAAGACAACCCTCCTGGGAGATTTCCTCAGCAGGTGTTCTTTGCAGGTACTCAGCATTTCAAGAGACTCTTTGATATAATGATGAGTCCTTGCCCAGCGGTCAGCTCTGATCTGGACTTCAGAGGAGGCTTAGGCGTTATGTCCCAGGGATTCAGAGGTAACATCAACTACTGCACATTATTATTATTTTTTAATACGGCCAGACTTTTTGTTGTGGTTGTAGTTATTGCTGCTGGTTTTTACTGCTTCAGGGAGTCAGCAGAAAAGAAATATTGGCAGTCTCAGAATCGCACTCCTATGACTTTTTCCAACTCAGGTCAGTTTTATTGGCACATATGATGGAAGTGATACATATTGATAAGACTATAGTATTAATACAACGTAATGTGGGGGGCAGTTGAGGTCAGATGTGTGTGTGTGTGTGCGTGTATCAGAGAAAGAGAGAGAGAGAATATCTATGTATATTCTCGAGCAACATCCTCAGTGCTTTTTCCATTGTGATTCACCTGAAGGATGATGTCTATATTCATTCTCTGTAGTTCCCAGTATGCTGGTTATAACTGCATCCTTTTCCCCCAACAAAGGGCAGGGCTTTTGTTTGTTTGTTTTAAGATTTTATTTATTTATTAGAGAGAGAGTGTACAAGCAGGGGGAGCAGTAGGCAGAGGGAGAGGGAGAAGCAGGGTCCTCTCTGAGCAGGGAGCCTGATGCAGGGCTTGAGCCCAGGACTCTGGGATCATGACCTGAGCCGAAAGCAGATGTTCAACCGACTGAACCACCCAGGTGTCTTTACAAAAGGCATTTTAAAATGCAAATAGGAAAGATTATGATTATCAGAGGAATCATCCTAATTCTGCTCTAGTTTATAGATTATATAAATTCAAAACATCATTTGTTACCCTATGCACTGCAACTTCTGGGAGACACAAAAAGTAGAACAATTAAAAGGGCAAACTCCAGGGCCACCTGGGTGGCTCAGTCAGTTTAGCATCTGCCTTCAGGTCAGGTCATGATCCCAGGATCCTGGGATTGAGCCCTGCATCAGGCTCCCTGCTCAGCAGAGAGCCTGCTTTTCTCCCTCCCTCTGTTGCTCCCCCTGCTTGTGTGCTCTTTCTTTCCCTCTGTCAAATAAGTAAATAATTTTTTTTTTTAAAGGGCAGACTCCAGAGTCAGTTCTGTATTTAATTTCTTGTTTTGGTCATTTAAGACACTCTTTCGAATTTCGATGTGTGTGGAAATGTCTCAGGAATGCTGTTAAGCCGCAGAGTCATATCCAGTAGATCTAGAGTGAGGCCTGAGATTCTGCCCAGAGAGGATACTAATGCTGGGTATTAGTATTAGTATCAGTCCCAGGGGTCTGGGGACTCCCTCCTATGAGTGGAAGGCAGCCAGAGTGAAGGGATGTCACTACATAGATGAGGTTTTAAAAGACTGTGACCTCTCTCTTGCTCACAGTCTCTTGCTCTCTCTCTCTCTCTCTTTTTTTCTTTTTAGTCTTTGTTCTAAGGAAAGCAAAGTGCTGTGTTATGAGTAGATCTTGGTAGAGGCCCGAGACTGGCTGACAGCAAACAAGAACAAACTTAGGAGCTGTGCCTCCCCGAGTGGAGCCTTGAGTGACTATGGTCTCTGCTGACATGTTGATTAGAGATTTGTAGAAGACCTAAGCCAGAGGATCCAGCCAAGATGTGTCCAGATTCCTGATCCTCCAGTAACTGGGAGATAACGTTGTGTCTGTTGTTTTCAGCCATTACATTTTGGAGTCATTTGTTTTGCAGAAATACATAACAAATGCACGCGCACTCACGCAATGCTACCTCTTGCACTCATTCAGCAAACAGTTATGGACTGCCTACTGAATGCTGGGTGCTGGGAAATGATGGAGATGAAACAGATGTCACCCCAGTCTAACATCCAGGTGGGAGAGGCCAACATAAACATTAACTTATTTGTAATTTAGAATTTAATGGAAAAATAACTTAAAATTGTATGAGCCATGTTAAGTGCCTTGAAAATAAAAAACTGAAGGGAAAAGCTGAGATTGAAAAATTATAATGATGATGATGGACACAAATAAAATGGGAAGTAAGCTGCTGAGCAGGACAGGGAGGGAACTCTCCGGGAGGAGACCTTTAGGCAAAGACAGGAGGGACAGGAAGCAGATGACCATGAGGAGACCACTCTGGAAAAGAAGACCTGGCTGGGTCACACAAGGTTTTTATAGGCTATGCCGAAGAGTTAGGATGCTATTCTAACTGCAGTGGGAATGCCTTGGAAGGGTTTGAAGCAGGGGGCAACATAGTGTGCTTTGTGGAGATGAGCCTTACTGGCCCATGAAGGATGGATTGGGTGGGGCAAGAGGGCATGGGGGGAGACCATTGCGGCGGGGGGCTGTTTGGGTTTTCCAGGCTAAAGATGTCAGTGACCTGCACTAGGCTCCTGAAAATGAGATGAAATGCCATGGATGTGTTTACTGTACACAAAACCCTTCCAACCCTGCTCTCACACCCACTCCCACAGACCTGCAGGTGTTCACAAATTATCTTAGAGATTTTTCTCCTCCAGAAAACTGTCCCAGATACTCCAGATTGGGCTAAGCCACTATGTGAATCTGCCTGAGCATTCAGTAAAACCTTAATAATAAGCATACAAAATATGTATATGTAGTGGGTAAACACACACACACACACACACACACAAACACACACACACAAGAAGTACCTTATATATAAGGTACTTCTTTGATAGATTGTCAGCTCTTGGAGGCAGGAATAGAATTCTGTTTTCCTCTTTAGCATTGTAGCCCTGTGCTAGGCACATAGTAGGGATTCAACAGATATTTAATAGATTAATTTTTTTTTAAAGATTCTACTTATTTATTTGACAGAGAGAGAGAGACTCACAAGGCAGAGAGTCAGGCAGAGAGAGAGGGGGAAGCAGGCTCCCCACTGAGCAGAGAGCCCGATGCAGGGCTCAATCCCAGGACCCTGAGATCATGATCTGAGCTGAAGGCACTGGCTTAATTCACTGTGCCACCCAGGCGCCCCTTAATAGATTAATTTAATATTCTGTATCCCTCTTGTTTTGAGACCATAGATGACTTCACCCTTCCTATGGAAACCTGCTTCTCTCCATCAGAAGATAATTTAAATATTCATCCATTGCTAAATCTTGGAGGCTCTGTGTTGATGTTTTTTTTTATTATCTTTTTTTTTCTTTTTTGAAACATATATGGAATCACAACCATAAAAGTTAATGATTTTATTGACACTCTCTGTAACTATTCATAAGCAAGCAGGACAGGCTCAAACAGCTTGAAGGTAAGACTTAATTTGAGACAAGACACATTTATCTGTTTATTGAACCCCATCCAAAGGGTTGTGATATGAAAAACGTGTGAGAAGAAAACATTCTCTATCCCTTTCTTTCTCCCCTCTTGCGAATATCTGCCTTTGACTTCTTTTAGATTTTTTCCTGCTTACTTTAAGGGCCCCTGTAAAGAAGTTCTTGTGTCATTTAATGTCCCTGACAAAGCCACACTTTTACTGAACTAAGTCCACCCAGAGTAAGGTTATCAAGGCACCAAAGTCAAAAGAAAATTGGCAGAAACGTGGCATCACACCCCTGACTGGTCACTAACTCTTAATTTAGATCCCAGAGGATACTGAGTGGGTTATACCTGTGAATTTGTAGTGTATCTCATGTCAGCCAGCATTGAATATTCTTACCTTAATTACTTGAATTTCTCATATGAGAGTATAATATTGCTTACAAACTTCCGCCATGATAAAAGAGTTATCAGGTAAGAATTTACCAAAAGTTTATAGAAAGTTGAAATGGATGGTTCACTGATGGTTCCTAATAAGGAAACAGAAAAACAAAGTCTCTTAAGTGGTTCGTGTTGGATGACATTAACATTTTCACAAAACTTTACAGTACAGAAATTTTTGATTCTGAACCATGCATTGTACATAGTTTTAACACATTGTATTGACCACCCATACTTCCACTGGTGACTGTGAGCTGAGACTTCTAAGCGTTAAACATAAATAACTTTTAGTATGCTTATTTCTAATTCTTTGTTTTGCTGGCTTTAGTTTACATTTTATTTTATTTTATTTTATTTTATTTTATTTTATTTTATTTTATTTATTTGAGCGAGAGAGCAAGCAAGCGAGAGCACGAACAGGGAAGGGGCAGAGGAATAAGCAGATTCTCTGCTGAGCAGGGAGCCTGATGCAGGTCTTAATCCCAGGACCCCGGGATCATGGCCTGGGCCAAAGTCAGATGCTTAATCGACTGAGCCACTCAGGTACCCATAGTTTATCTTTTGACTGTGCCACTCCTATATATTTAAAATTACTAGTTTTATTTAAAAAAAATAGTCAACTTGTGTGGACATGTCAACAGCAACAATAAAATTGTGGAATGACTCAAGAAAATTTAGACATTTCCATTTTTCCATTTATATCCCATCTGGAATAGTCGAAGTGTTCTAACTTGTAATTTTCAAAATAAATTTTTTGTACAGAGGCCAATGCATTTCACAGGTCAGATAGTTTTTTTTTGTTGTTGTTCTTCATTATTAATTCATGAAAAGAAATATGTGAAACACAATTGAAAATCTATCACATTGAATTTTGCTCTTAACAATTATTAATAGCAGAGTAGCAGAGTGGGGGAAGAAAGACAGGTTTTATACACCTGAAGATTTTAGAGGCAAGGCCACCACCCAAGTATGACATACAGGCCAAGAAATTTATATGGAATTGCTGGCTATGAGACCAATTTCTAGGACATCTGGAAGTATAATCATTTCACTCTAACTATTGTTCTGTTCTCAAGCTAACTGTATTTCATTCACCATTAAACTTTCTCTCAAATCCTTGGAGGAAAGCACTTTAATAAACTCATCCACAGGAAGTTGCTTATGAGTGAAACAAGAACAGTAAATATCATTTGCTGAGTCTGAACAATGGTCCATAAGGTATAACTGATTATCATGCTTTATTTTTAAGCTTCAGCTAAAGAAACTAGAGCTTAGAGAAACTTTATAACATGCTCAAAATTATAGTCAGTAGATGGAAACATTAGGATGTGAAACCAATAATGTGACTCTGAAGGCCATGTTTACCTGACAACCATCCTAAGGTATTTTCAGGAGAAAGAAACCATTTGAGGCATGAACAGTGAAAGGAACAGAGATTATCTCTAATGGTAACATTCCAAACATTGTGGTAGATGGATGTAGAAAGATTTGCTGAGAAGGAATAGCTTGAGAGTCTTTAAACATCACAATATAATGGCAATTGTTGTCCTTTTAATTGTGATTTTGGAAACATACAATGGAAGAGAGGAACCAAGTTCAGCAACTTTGGGCTCTGTTTCCCATGTCATTCTCCCCTTATCAACGTTATTTAAGAGCTGCAGTTGATTCTGGACCAGTATTAAGTTTTCTTTTGCTCAATTATATATACATATTTTAATTAAATAATTAATTTTGAATGAGAGAGAGAGAGAGCGCGCGCAAGTCGGGGGAGGACCCGAGTGAGAGGGCAAACAGACTCCTTGATGAGCAAGGAGCCTGACGCAGGTTTGATCTCACAACCCTGAGATCATGACCTGAGCTGAAATCAGAGTCATTGCTCAACTCTCTGAGCCACCCAGGAACCCCTGTATATTTTAAACTGAATTAGTTGTCAAAATCGTCAAGATTTTAAAATACGTTCATTATACATAAAAATTATGATTTCTAATATATTTTAAAATTTGAGAAATCTAGCCATACTGGGCTTGCATTTCCTGTCAACAAGAAGCCAGAACTGAGTAATGGCCAGGTCCTGTAGATGGGGCCTATATTTTTTCCAGTTTTCCACCATCCTTGCCCAGCCTGCTACCCTCATTCATACCACATGTCTTCTAGGGCTTGTGAGTGAAACCTGCATAGGTCTCTGCAGCTGTTTCTCTGCTATAGGCATTTGGGACACCTGATCTTTCCACTCCTGCTATATAGCTAATGCAAGTTAGGTCTGTAGGCAGGCAGGGACTTGTCTCAAATGATAGTTCTGTACATCAGTGGCCATTTACTGAATGCTTAGAGCATGCATGAAAATCACCTGGAGCTCTTATTAAAACACAGATCGCTGGGTTCCAGCTCCAGAGCTTTTAATTCAGTAGGTCTGGGGAGAGCCCAGGAGTTTGCATGTCCAGTGTTGTCCCAAGGGATGCTGATACTGCTGATCCAAGGACCATACCTTGTGAACAGTGTTTAGGGAAAGTGTTTTTATGGTTGTGGACTGGATCACGGTAAAACTAATCCTCTGTCTTCTACCAGCTCTTGTTCTTTCCTGTGTAACTAGCTTTCTGGGTTTTTTTCTTAAAATTGTATATTTTATTTTCACCAAAATAAAACCTTTCTTTTTGTTTTATTTTTCTGGAATTTCTTCCACTCTTCAAGATCTCCCAGCTGGATTAAGAATTAAATGTGTATCAGACAGGGTCAACAGTTATCCACCTGGAATAACTTAAAGACAGGAAGGTAGTCTTGATGACACATAGACTTCCTTCCTGCCTTTATGTTATATTTTTCTTTTATGATATCTTTTCATGTCCTGCATCATGGTGATCATAAACTCGTGGATGCAGTCCAGATGCCCCCTGCACTACTGCCAGTCCCAGCCAGATTTTAAAAACTAGGGGCTTTTCCATTTCCAACAGATAACAGTCCAAATTCATATCTTCTGCTAATCTATTTATACTACACAGATGGCTGGAATCATCCAGAAGAATCACACTTTGAAATCTGGAGAAAGTGAATGTACAGTAAGAAAAAAAAAATAGTTTGGCTTTTTTTCTCCTGGCCATTTTCCACTGTGTGTATATGCTTCATATTCATATATAGACAGCTTTTTGTAGGGGGGCAAAGATGGGCCACCCTAAAATGTGTCACCTTGGTATATTTATTATTTAAATAAAAGTTACTTCAAAAATAGCCAGTGCAGAAAGAATACCCTGACCCCTCTTTGTCTCCAAAAAGCAGGAAATGATTCTCCCGTTTGAACAGTACCCTCCCTGGACCAGGAGGTAAAGTGGCGTTCTCATCACTAAAGATAGGAAAGTCAGAGCCAAGAAGGCTGCATAAACAACCTTTGTTACTTTAATTAATTTACTATCCCAGACCAAGTTCTCTTTAGAATTCCTTACTAACATTCCTGAATAGAAGTTTTCTTTGTCCTATAAGTTCCTCAACAAGTTTATTATCTTTGTATAAAAAATATAAAAACTGCCTGCCTTAGCCATTTATTAGGTCTCCATTTCATTATTGGGCTTCCTTACACACATAATTAAACATTTTTTTCCCCCTCCTACTGATCTCCCTCATGCCAATGTCATTCTTGGATCAGCTGGGAGAATTTTGAAAGGTAGATAAAAATTTTTCCTCCCCAACACTACTTTTGTTCAGTGTGTAGCTCATTCCCCAGACCTCTCTTCAAATAAACTTCAGTATATGCCACATGCTTTTAAATGTCTCTCAGTTCAGCTCAAATAAAAGATGGCAAGATAGCAGGACTGAGAGGCATTGAGGAAAAGTAAGCCTGATGTGCAGTGGCTTCCAGCTTAAGCAATAAGCAATGACAAATTTCTGTGTAGCTAGTGTCAGTTTCCTGTATCCTACTTTGTGCAAAGGCTGTAAGCACTTCTCTCCTGCAATGACCTTTCTGGCCTTCATTACATTTAATAGGTGATTCGAAGAGGAGGAGGGGAAGGAGGAGGGGGAGGAGAAGGAGAAGGGGGAAGAGTCGGGGGAGGAGGAGGAGATGAATAGGAAATGAGAACCAGGGAGACATATTTGTTAAGGGCTTCATTTAACAGGAATACTTAATGATACAAAGATGTCTAGTTACCAATATGAGGAAAGTGTGCAACACTAGGATTTTCTGATATTTTGATCAACAATATGTCTTTAGTTGCAGCTGTGCATAAGGCACAGCAGGGCCCCAGATCTAGAAAAGATGGAAGCAAAGTGTTAAGTATACATTAAATAAACAGAAACATGGAATAGTGGGTGGTATTATTTATTAAACACCAACATTGTACCAGATTCCATTTAAATCATAAAATTATAGTCCGTCAAAGTAACTTCAATTTCTATTTAATTATAAAGGTGTGCATTCTTGTAAGAAAACCCATTATGTAACCATGAAAATTTATGAAGCAGAGAATTTGTGTTTTGGTTGTTCATTTTGAAAAATGGTTCTGCATACAAAAATATCCTTATAAATAGAGGGTTCAGTTTATTGCATTTCAATTTTTATTTATAAGTCATTAGCTATTTGACTAAGAGGTGGCGTAAGACAGAGACTTGCTAAAATCATTAGGATTTCAAAATACAGAAAAAGAAGGTCAGAAATCATAAAGTAAGTTTCTGATGACTCATGATTTAGCTTAAAAAGGTTGATTAATGCACAGCATTTCAGATATAGCCTACCATGGTATAAAGCAAAGTATAACTAAAATTTGAAAATAAGAAACCATTTAATGTTTTACTTTCCAGTGGGCAATAGAGGATTAAAGCTTTTCTATAAGTTTTCTAAGTGCTGTTCCATCACTTACTAAACATAAGATCTACTTTTAGTAATATGTACTTACATTTCAGGACATCATTAACAGCATTTTACTTATGTTAGAAAAAGGATCAGAATGCTTGCTCTTCCTTTCTCACTGTCTTTGTTCGAAAAAAGAACAAGTTACATTAAGGAGTTGGTGTCAAGATAGGAAAAGTCTTCTAACGTGAACAGAATGGTCTTGGTAATGGTTTTTTTCTTAACAAGTTTCCAATAATAAGAATTTAGGGGCAAGAGGAGGGTGACAGAACAAATGATTTCTACTTAAAGGCTTCTTTCTTCCCTGTCATACAGGGAAGCAATTACTGAAGAAAATGCAGGAATGATGTTAAGGATCATCCAGATTTTTAGTCTTCTTTTAAGTCATCACCTGGTTATAATGGTTCTCCCAAGGTGGAAATGTGAACATATGAAAATTGAAAGGAAAAAAATGAACTAGTAACCCATCCACCTCTGGTTTTGAGTTAGCAAAACTGCTTCAAAACCACTTCTCACTGGAAGATGTTTCCCTTCCTCCTCCTCCTTCTTCTCCTCCTCCTCCTCCTTCCTCTACTGTCTGTCTGTCATTTTCTCTCTCTCTCTCAACAAAACTCTGTGAGGAAATAAGGTGATTCCTTATGAACCCATTCCTGTCCCTCATTTTTTGGTCATTAATATAGTTAGTGCTGTGATGAGCCCAAAGGCACAAAGTGGGAAGTGTTCCACAAGGTATAACAAATGAAACTTCCTTCAAGATACCAGGTACCTCTGTGTGTGTGTGAAAAGCAATTTTTTTTAAAAGATTTTATTTATTTATTTGACAGAGAGAGATCACAAGTAGGCAGAGAGGCAAGCAGAGAGAGAGGAGGAAGCAGGCTCCCTGCTGAGCAGAGAGCCTGATGCGGGACTCGATCCCAGGACCATGAGATCATGACCTGAACCGAAGGCAGCGGCTTAACCCACTGAGCCACCCAGGCGCCCGTGAAAAGCAATTTTTTAAAGAATATCTGAGTGGTCTTGGTTTTTCTAATATGTGTGAGTGCTCCATTAAATTTAGCAATGTCTTATTAAAAGATATTAATTGCTATAGATCAAGTCATTTACTTTATCTAAAAATGGAGCAGCCAGAATCTTCTCATACCTTTTATTCTGTAGTCTCAGGACTACCAACTATCTATGTATGTCAGTCTCAATCTACTTAGATAAATGACAGCTTATAATATATTTGATTTTCTGATATGTTCCTCTCACCCTAAACCATGGATGTAAAAATGAAACATGACTTTTGCATCATTCCTAATGTGAATATAATCTCACTGGAAGGGTTGTGTGTATTTTAGCAGATTGTCCTTCTTCTGTTAAAAACTGGTAGCAATTCTTAAATATAATTCTTCAGATTTATTTTAGTTTTGTTCATGGATTTTAGCTGAAACAAGTGACACAGCCTGGAAAACTTATAATAAGCTAAAATAGTTTCTGAGATGATGCCTCAAGTGACTTATAATGTCCCTACCAGTTGTGGTTATTAACCTCTAACATGAGCTCCTAGCCTAAGTGAAGTTTGAGCCTCCATAATCCCTCACTCATTTTATTCCCAAAGTGTAACGTATTTCTATAGACAGTAATTGGACTATATTTTCTGGAAATGAAGTCTTATAGGAGAGATCTGAATAACCCAGTACTGGGGGATATGCTTTTCTCCTGGCTGACTTCCCACAGGAAAAAGATACATGCTATGCATAAACATTGTCTTCCTTCATTTTGGAGGGATGATACTTGAGATAGGGTTAGGGCTTGTGTTGTAAGGGGGGAGAACAAACACAGCTTGATTTTGTTCTAAGCTTCTATGTTTAACCTACTTAGGAAAACAAATCCGTAAGAGAAGAGAACTTAGGCACTAGTTAACAATGAAATATAATTTACCTCTTTTATTAAAAATATCTGTGTTCTTATCTCAATCAGCTTTCTCTGTGGAAAAATAATTAGCTAAAGGTAAATTTTGGGCTGTACTATATTCTGCCCAATATCATTTTGGTTGGCAGAATAATGGCCTCCTAAATATGTCCTTGAGTGTTCATAGTCATCAGAAACTATGAATGTGTTATGTCACATGCCAACTGGGACTAAGGTTGCAGATTGAATTAAGGTTGCTAAACAGTTGACTTTAAAATAAGGGGATTATCTTGGATTATCTAGGTGGGCCCATGGTAGTTATGAGCATCTTTTAATGGAGAAAAGAGTGGTAAACAAGATGACAGTGTGAAAAGACTTGATTGGGCATTGCTGCTTTCGAAGATGGAAGGGGGCACAAGGTGAGGAATGCAGTCAGCCTCTAGAAGTTAGAAAATGTGGGGAAATACATTCTCCTCTAGAGCCTCCAGAGAGGAAGACAGCTCCATCAGCTTCTTGGTTTTAGCCCAGCAAGACCCATGTTGGATTTCTGATTTCTAAAATTGAAAGATAATATATTTGTTTTGTTTTAAGCCATTAAGTTAATGATAATCTTCTACAACAAAAATAGGAAACCAATACAACTATGAAGTACCATCTTAATGGAACCCCCAACCCAAACTATATTCTAACATTCATCAGGGTCAAGTAGCCCATTTTGAGATGATGTGCACCAGGTGCTTAGGATTCTAATGTCCATCTTCCTTTTGTCAACCTCATTTTCTCTTCGTCACTTCTTTTTCTTTGAGTTTTTACTTTGGTCAAGTGACTCAATATGAGAGATAAGAAAGTGAAATGGTTAACAGTGTAGGGAATTTTATCACAGAGTAAAGGAAATAATCATGATCCAGATTGGGTTGAGTGTGTGTGTGTGTGTGTGTGCACGCGCGTGTGTGTGCATGCAGAATTTTATCAACTTGAATTATATAACAAAAATTTGTGAAAAAAGGCATGATACTTTTTAAAAAATTTATTGCTTTAAAACAAGATGTGGAAATAAAAAAATGAACTATGTTTTGGGCACCTGGGTGGTTCAGTAGGTTAAGCCGCTGCCTTTGGCTCAGGTCATGATCTCAGGGTCCTGGGATCAAGTTCCGCATCAGGCTCTCTGCTCAGCAGGGAGCCTGCTTCTTTCTCTCTCTGCCTGTCTCTCTGCCTACTTGTGATCTCTCTCTGTCAAATAAATAAATAAATAAAATCTTAAAAAAAAAAAAAAGAACTATGTTTAAAAAAAAAGCAATGACTAAAAAAGTCCTATTTCTCCAATGATTAGTTCAGATTAACAAACTGTGTTTCATATGATGGTCTTCTGGAAAGAACAGCCAGATTTTTGGGTCATAGTCCAAAAATCACTGGCCAATAACCTTGAATGTATAACCTGATTTGATATAGTACTCAAGGATGGGTAATAATGTTCCCTTTGTTTGATCAGTAAACATTTTACCCCAGGAAGGCTTGATCTTAAGTAGGGCAAGGATTAAAAAATGAATATAATATCAATACTTTTATAAAAACTGCATTTATACAGTGTGCTTGCTTTAAAGTTTTATAATGATTGTCCTGCTTGGGATATGCTTCGTCTATTTAGAAGTTTCTTTTACACTTAAGATAATGACTTAGTACATTTATAAATTTGATATATTAAATTTATTTGAATTTCTTAAATGCTTATATTTTGCTTATTAAAGTCATAAGTTTTTCCTTTAAGACATTTGAAGTGCTTGAGAGATTAAGATATAATAAGCTATAAACATAGTTTGAGATATTTAGGGAAATCTCTCAAGTACGTGTATAAATGGGGTTGATTATTCCTAAGCAAGACTTCTTAAAATCTAAATTCTTTAAACTTACAAACAAATTTATCATTCATAAAATGTAAGTAGAAGTGTAATTACTCAAATAAAATTGCTATATTTTTAAATGAAATAAGATTTTTAAGCTGACAAGACTAAAGGAAAAGTGAGTTTTGAAATGTATTATATTAACAGATTAATGATATTAAAGAGAACTAATCACAAATAGATATTTGTGCTCTTAACCACTCCTTCCAGCAATTAAAAACCTTCACTGACAATTCATAGAGGAGATTCGAGGGGAGAAAGACATTTGGATGAATTTCAAATATACAAGATTTATTCAGCACATTTATTGAATGCTTATGTGTTAGGCACTGTGCTAGGTACTAGCAATAAAGGGCTTAGAACAATGCTTGACATGTGGATATGCTCAGTAAGTATTGACTATTATTATGCATAGAAGCCTTCTCTGTGCCCCCCACCCCATACCTAGTGTATAGTGTGTATGTGCATATATTTCTCTATGTCTATATCTATCTCTTTCTATCACCAGGAAGGGAAGGAAAAGAGAATATGAAAACTAGTAGAGATTTAAGGTGCTCCTTTGTTAATTTGCAAAAGACACATGCCTGTGTGCACACACAACAAACACATATGCAAATCTGGTGTGAACCTTGAAACACTCAGTTTATGACCAGTCCTTTGGAGTGAAATATGAAAATAAATCTCTGAGATCAGAGTGTAGGAATTGGAAGGGGCAGCTGCTTTGCCTTAGTCTAAAACTTTTTGATAGGTAAGAAAATGGAGGTCATGGTGGTGAGGGAGCAGGAGGCTGGCTGAGGACAAAGCAAAGGCTGGCACCTTGCACCCCGTCTCCACCCGCTCCCCTCCCCTTGGTAATGTGTGTGGCATTCCTCAGGCACCCCTGACTGCCATAACAAACAAATAGTTAACTTGCAGAGATCACATCCTGCCAGACAGGAGTCTCCCTTGCTTTACAAATGTCCTAGAGATCTATAAACAAAGAAGTTACCTTATCAATAGCACAACTTCCAGAGGCAAATAACTCAGTTCCTCAGCCCTAAATAAAAGTTAAATTTCTTCTAAACCCAAATCTCACTAACAAAGACCCTTGATAGCAAAAATGGGAATGGCTTGACAACATTGGTCTCCAGCACCTCCTAGGCCCTCTTTAGCATATGAAAACTCTGTTGAAACCTCCCTTCCCCTCACCTTCCCCCAACCACAGGGTACATAACCTGCCATCCCTCACAACCCGGGGCAGCAGCTCTTCCTGCCCATGGGTCCTGTCCAACCACCATTTTGCACCAAAGTGTCTCAAGAATTCTTTCTTGGTCATCGGCTCTGGACCTCAGCCCACCAAACCTCACTTAGGTTCTAGAACTTCGTCAGTGGGAAATGACATGACTTGCTCAATACCCATACTGAAGACAAACAAAACCAGACACTAGTTAATTGGGGAAGGACAGATTTTAATTGGTAATAACTATTACAATGGGGAGGAAATCAACCATGAGCTGAACTCAGCCTCCATTTGTTCAGCCTTGACCCGGCATTTTTAAAGGGAGAATGAGAAAGTGGGAGTGGCCAAGTTGGGGAGTGTAGAGACAGGGAAGTGAGGTATTAGAGAGGGTTTATTAGACAGGGAAGTGAGGTATTAGAGAGGGTCAGTATTAATGTGATTGAGTCAGCTGCCTGCTAGCCATCAATGATCCAAATTAGGGTTCCATCCTCCCACAGAGACATCCTCAGGTGTTGGCTGAAATGGACAGTAGTTTTTTTGGCAGCCTTGAGTTTTTCTCAGATAAGCACTCTAAGGATGGATATGGCCTTGAACTATTAGAAACTAGGTTGGTGTTTTGTTCAAGCCTTTACAGGCCAAGGTTGAGGCTTAGTGGAGAAGGGACCCCAGAGGAGATTGGCTCGGGTTTGGTTAATGAGAGAATCTTTGTCACCCTTCAGTGATTTTTTTTTAGATGTGAGATTTCTGCCTGCATTGTAGCCATTATCATTACCATCCTGGTAATGACAACTGTACAAGAGATGATCTGAAAAGATTTTACCAAAAAAAAAAAAAAAAAAAAAAAAAAGATGGCTTCTTTCATCTTTGTTAAATGGAAAGGTACTCCACTTCACAACTATGGAGCTCCAGTCCAGCTGGCAGGTTGAAAGGTGTGTCTTTGTGCTCAGGAGAGCTGGCCGCTTGCATTCCAACCATGTTCTTTGAATTTAGTATGAAACCCATTGTGTTTATAAATAATGTTCTCACACTCAGTAGGAGCACTCCATTCCCATTATCGTTTCTATTCCAACCCATATTGCCCGTGTCCTGTTGGAGTGTACTGTGTTCTCTTCTGAAACAATCAGAACATCAACCCCTAATAAATACCACACTCTCTTGTTATTACCACACTTTTACATTCAGCTTCTGAAATAGAACCAAGAAATATACAATGAAGTATCAGGCTTGTTCACTATTGTATTCGTCAATCCTTAAATTATTTAAGCCTGAGGCATCCTAGTTCTCTCCATAGCCTAGTCTAGGTCTGCCTTTTGAAGGCTTTCACCTTTGTTAGAATATATTTAAATATTTGGTCAATATTAGCTCTTGCATAGAATGAGTCTGCAAATTCATCATCCATTAAGAGAAACAAGGCTTCTGTTTATTGTCCCCAGTGCAACTTCATCTTGTTCAAAGTGGTGACCCTTTTAGTGTCCAGATCATTTCCTTTTCCTTTTCCCAAAAGATGGTCTGTCTTTTAGATCTGTTTCAGATTGTTTCCTTTGTCTACAGTAAATCCCCAACCCCATTCTTGTGGGGCTAATTGGAGTTACAAAATAGAAGGCAGCATTCTTACAGAGTTTAGATCACACTCTTAGATGTGCCTTTATTAATTCTATTTAAGCCACTTTGTTTTCAGTCTTGGGAAATCCTTTGAAAAGTTTAAAACTCTTTTCCCCCTGTAATTTTGGTTCAGTTTGTCAGAGTACTGAATAAGACGCATGAAGGTGAATGCACTTTTTTCTTTGTTTCTTTTCTTTTTAAAAACATATGTTCTGTCTCTTGTCTCATTTGTACAGTTTTCCTGCCCTGGGTGAGATGAGCGGTATGAACACACTTTGGCTCTCGTCTATCCCTGTGTTTTGTTTTTCTCTTCTATTTCAGTTTCCTATCCTTATGACTCCTTTACTTTCATTTTTCTTCTCCTTGACTCCAGTAAAACATAAATGTCACGACCCTGTTCTGGTATTTTTCTCAGTGTAGCCCTGACTTCCACACTGGCTGGCAGGTTTCTAGTCTGCGAATGGGCTGTTAGGTGAACATCTGGGGAGAGGAATTAAGGGTTAGATGATTATACTTATAAATAGCCCCTTTGTGTTCAGAGTTCAGTAAAATCTGGTTTAAAACTTTATCTTTTTTTTTTTTTAACCAAAATAGCAACTCTTGTGCTTAACTCAGAAATTATCTTGTTATCCTCAGGGTGCCTGGGTGGCTCAGTCAGTAAAGTGACCAACTCTTGGTTTTGGCTTAGGTCATGACCTTTGAGTCTTGGGATGGACCTCCACATCAGGCTCTGTGCTTAGCTGGAAGTCAGCTTGAGGATTCTCTCCCTCGTCTTCTGACTGTCTCTTTCCCCTTAAAATAAATTAAGTATTTTTTAAAACTTTAAAAAAAAGAACTGTAGGGCACCTGGGTGGCTCAGTGGGTTAAAGCCTCTGCCTTCAACTTGGGTCCTGATCCCAGGGTCCTGAGATCGAGCCCCACATCAGGCTCTCTGCTCAGTGGGGAGCCTGCTTCCCCCCCTCTCTCTGCCTGCCTCTCTGCCTACTTGTGTTCTCTCTCTGTCAAATAAATAAATATATAAAATCTTTAAAAAAAAGTACTGTTGTTATCCTTTATTTTATTTATAAGTTGATGAATCTGATATATATAATTTGTTGAATCTGATGTATTTGTAGTAGTAGTAAGAGTAAGAGTAGTAGTAAGGTGGACTCTGTGGACCATAGTAGCAGAGTACGCATTAAAAAGAGGAAGGGCACGTGACTCTGTCTTTCTAAGGAAAACCCACATTATGCATTCAGTATCTGAACTTGAGAGTCATTAACACTACCATAAAAATCACTGGACCCAACTGTGGGATAGAGACATAAAAATGTGATGTGAGGGGTGCCAGGATGGCAAAGTTGGTTGAGCATGGGACTCTTGATTTCCACTCAGGTCATGATTTTGGCTTCGTGGGATTGATCCCTGCATCAGGCTCCACACTCAGTGCAGGGTCTGCTTAAGTTTCTCTCCCCCTCTCCCTCTGCTCCTCTCTCTACTTCTGTCTCTAAAATAAATAAATCTTTTAAAAAATGAGATGTGAGACATTGGAAAGAGTCTCTTTAGAGAATCCCATGCAGGGAATCATCTCTGAAGATAAAGAAGTCATTCTATCAAGAACAACAATATGTGATTTATGTAACCTTGTTTCAAAATATATGTTCTAGAAAAATGCCTTATGACTACTTATGAATCAGAACTGCCAAAGGAAAGGGGTGATGGGTAAATTTACATTTTCTGTGCAGATTAGAATTATAAGAGATTATCTTCAAAAGACAAGCAGTTGAAATTTAGTGAACTGGTCAAGTGAGGGAAAAAAAATCTTTGCTGGTGAGGAATAGCCAGGGAATTGATGCTAGCCAAACATGGAGCACTTGTTGTCATAACATATGTCTCCTTCCTACTCTGGACCATGAAAAGGAATTGATATAAGGTACTACAGGAGAATATTCCCAAGGTCTTATAACGTATTAGCATAAAGCTATCATAACGAATATACCCTCTTTAAAGTAATGCTTCTAATGAGTTGTTATTGGCACCAACTATGCTAAGACATTGTGTTACGTATTGATGCTAGCTTGGGTGTACTTAATAACGTATGGTTTATAGTGCACCTTCACATACTCTATCTCATTGGACTCTAACACTAGTCTTAGGGAAGGCAGTTGCCATGTGATAGATGAAAAATCAAGCTTATATAGGTTATGTGAGTTCCCATGGTCATGTGGTGGATATGGGCCAGTGCTTTTATTAAAATCTTCGGCTCTGATTCCTCATTCATCTGGCTTTCTCTCAGCATCCTTTTCTTAAAATAGTAGTTACTGTGGAAAGACTTACACTCAAGGACCAAAGCATGAAGAAAGAATCACATTTCCTAATTATGAGTTTCTAAATAAATGCTTTATATCTTTAAATCAGAATTTGGCAAACTGAGGCTTATGGACCAAATGTAGCCCTCTGCTTATTTTTGCAAATGCAGTTTAATTGGAACCCAGCTATGCCCATTCATTTATGAATTGTCAATGGCTGTTTTTGAGTTATAATAGCAGAGGTAAGTAGTTGCAATAGAGACCATATGGCCTGCAAAGACCAAAATATCGACAATCTGCCTCTACATAAGAAATTTCTCAGCCCTCGCTCTAAATCGCTATCTAAATAGTATATCATCTCTTCAAGCATGCTCTATCAGTTAATATTTACCTTTAAGGAAGAGTTCTTCAAATTTTTACACTAGAGTTCTTGGGAAAAACGTTTTCTCAATTACTGAATCTTTGAGGCTTTGATTCTGGAAGATGTTGTAAATATGCATGACTTATGGTTACATGGATACCAAGTAACATCTAGCCTCCAGCTTTCAAAATGCAAACTGAGAAAAATGATGTCAAACATCACAAGAGTACAATTAATAGAATTGGAATCAAACATGAGGAACGTATCATTTACTGGATAACTATGGACTATGGGATAATTTGTCCTTATGTATTTTCATCCTCGATGCTTACAGGAATAGAGCCAGCTACCACTGTCCTGTCATCATGAGGATCCCCTGATCAGTAGGCTGCCTCTGTGGGATTCTTTCTAACTGCTCTGTCCAAACTGGTCAGTGTTTTGGAAATTAGAAACAAGGGGAGATTTTTATGTTCATATCCGACTATTGACAAAATTTTTGCATTTTTAAAGTACTTATGCATCAGCACATTGACTTTTTTAATGTGTATATTGACTGATTTTAATTCCTTCAGGACAATGACTGTTTCATATTTTTATGTTCTGTAGTGGCATCTGCTTAGAGACCAATAGTCTAGACAGTTTTCTCTGAACAGGCTTAGGGAGCCACATTAACTTAGAATGTTCTGATGAAAACATTCTGTTCTTTGTTTGGTCTGTCAATTTGCATTGGCAGCCAAGAGTTTCCCACTTTAAAGCAACAGTTCCTTTTTTTTTTTCCCCCAGCTTAAAAAAAAAAAAAAAAAAAAGCAAAAACAAACAGACAAACAAAAAAAAAACAATGCCCAAGCACTTTGGTATTTTGCTTAATTTGGAACTGTGAAAATGGTAGTTTATTCAAATCAGTCTCTGTGTTTTGATGTTAGAAGATAGACCTTCTGCACCAATGGCAGCCTGCAGAGCTGTAACAGATAGGATCCCACTCTATGAATTGGAGCCAGGGAGGCAACTTGACGAGCAGGCCAAGTTGGCCCCCTGTGTTCTTTGCCTCCTCTTCCTATATCTATTTCTTCTCTTTCAGTAGCTTTCCCTACCAGTGCTATCTCCAGCTGCACAAAGCTTGTGTGCTGCCCATATCCCTACTTTCCCAGTGCAAACCTGATCTAGAACTCTTAATATAAACACGTCAGTTTAATAACAAATTAATTTTCTAAGAAATGTTTAAATAAAATAATAAAGATTAAAGCGCCACTTTTAAAATGCAACAAATAAACATAACAAAAAAGTTAATACAAAATTGTGAATTATTAAGAATGTATTTTAGCAACTTTGTTAATTAGCCAATGGTGGAAATAGTTAGGGAATGAACTTATCTGAGTTTCTGTAAGGCACATGACCATAGTGACTTCCTATGCATGAATTCAATCTTGAGAATCATTCAAGGGCTAGGGTAGTAGATGGGAAGATACTAAGAACCGAATGGAGTTGACTGCAATGGACCAGACCCTGGAATCTAGGTTATAACAATTGGTGTGACTGGTAATTATATTCACTCCAACAAAACCAGATTTATGTGTATCTTTAAACTGGAAGACAGTGCTGAGTCTCAACACTCCTCAACAGGGGATCCCACAGACAAGGCAGTTTTTAAGTGCACTGCACCATTTCTAGTTACCAGATAGATTGTAAATTCTAAGTAGGTAGCTTTGTCTCAGCATCCTGAAGTTCTACCTAGACCAGAGGAGATGGACATACAGCAAGTCAGAAAATACAAGCTTCACAGGTGTGAGCGAGAGTTGAGCCAGGCTCACTTAGGTGGATCTACCGTAAGGGTGTGCTATGGTCTTGACCCCAGATCTTAGAATGATGCTCTAGTTTAATTCCTTCAGCACAGAGTAGGTAGATGAGTATTGTCAGGTTCTGATTGGCAGCCAGAAAAACAACTACACAGAGGGTGGTGGTGAAGGTCAAGACTCTGTCCATATTACACTAAATGAATGAAAGAGATGGCTCTTTCAAAATTGTAACAATAATACATGCACATTGGTAGAAATTTTTTTAAAATACAAATGAGTATAAAAGCATTAACAAAAATCCATAATTTCACTATCCAGGGAAAGTAGCTATTTATTTTATAACATATACATTTCTATTACTTTCTACTTTCCATGTACTTAAGCGAATATGTGTGTTTGTGTGTCTGCATTTTTTCATTTATTTTCTTGATCTCCTTAAAAAGGACATTATTATCTCCCATCAATTAACACTACCATTGTATCTGTCTGACTTACTAAGTATGATCCTGCTGGATGTGCTAGTCTAACATAATGTTCTTCTGATACTATTTCAACTGGCTTTGGACTTTATCTTTGGCAGCAGCTGTTCATTATACAAGGGGGACTTCCTGATGCAGGAGGGCCTCATCACAGTCATAAAAGGGAAGATAAGGGAAGGGAAGTTGATCCAATTACTTTGGCTACACAATAAATCATCCAAAAATTTAGTTGCATAAAGGAACTTGTTATTATGCTCATGGATTCTGTAGGTCAGGAATTTGGATGATGCCCAGCAGAGATGATTTGCTTTTGCCCCTTGATACCTGGGGCTTCAATAGGAGAAACGAACATTTGGGGTGACTTGACAGCTGGACCAAGATCTTCTATAGGCATCTTGACTCACCAGTCTGGCAGTGTGAATGCTTGACTCAGCAGAGGATGCTTAACCACAGCACATGTACGTGGGCTTTCTCATGGGACATGAGCATCCTCACAGCCTGGCAACTTCAGGGTAGTTGGACTTCAACACAGAGGTTCAGGGTTCCAAAAGTTAATGTCCCTACAAACAAAGCACAGGCTGCATTGTATTGTAGGACCTGGCCTCAGAAGTCACACACCGACATTTTTGCTTTACTCACCTGGTTGAATCACAAGGTAGCCCAGATTTCCAGGAAGAAAGGATAAAAGCCTCCATCTTTTAATGGAAGGAGTAGCTAAGATTTTGTCTCCCCCTCAACCTACAATCTCCAACTCCAAACTTAGTTTGAACAGTGGGAAAGCAAATCAACTCTCCTAGATGAATTTCAACTTATGGAAACTCCCCAAGGTATTTTTGTCCATTTTTATGATTTTTTAAATTTCTAGGCAAAAATTGTCTTAAATAATTCTGACATTATAATAAGGAATAAAGAAAACAGAAAATTTCCCCTAAAGCCATGGCCAAGAGGAAACTAAAGCTTTAAAGATTAGATTATGACCTAGCATGGGGAAGAAAAGCAACCTTTTTTGCTAACTCCCTTTATAGCTAAAAAATGCTGCTTACCAAGAGGTTGAGTATGCCAGAAGGGGAGACAGAGGGCTGTAGAAGGTGGCTGGCAGGGGATCCTAGGTGGCTCAGTCGTTAAAACATCTGTCTTCAGCTCAGGTCATGATCCCGGGGTCTTGGGATTGAGCCCAGCATTGGGCTCCCTGCTCTGGGGGAAGCTGGCTTCTCCCTCTCCCACTCCCCTTGCTTCTGTTCCCTCTCTCACTGTCTCTTGCTCTCTGTCAAATAAATAAAATCTTAGGAAAAAAAAAATGAAAGTGGCTGGCAGATGGAAGGTTATGGGATCATAAGAACGTGAAGTAGAATAACCCACTGGGAGTAATCCACCGGGAGTTAATGCATTGCACATATCACTGGGGCAACTGAATCATCCCTACCTGAAATGGCCCCAAATAAAATTGCAACTTGCCTTCTTTGTTATTATCTACCTGAGAAATTCAGATTGCTGGGCCTTGACTCTTACAGTTTCTAGTAGCTAAGGTAATGTTTATTTGTTTGTTTGTTTTCCAGAATAGCATATGGCTCTGAAGCATAAATCTGCAATTAACCCTCCAAAACAACTTGTGATGATGTACTGTTTGGCATTACCAACTTCTGTTTTTTTCCAGATGCCAAATATATAGAGCTCTTAAAATACACCAGGCAATCAAAATGCTACTTTGGAATATTTCCTTCCCCGTTGGGTTTTGTTTTATTTTTTATTTTAAGGTGTTTTTTTGTTTTTTTTTTTGTTGTTTGTTTGTTTGTTTTTTGTTTTGTGGTTTTTTTTTTTCTATCATCTTTCTAAAATGGAGAAAAGGAGATGAAAATAGGTAAAGGAAATAATTCTGACAGCTAGAAGACATAACAGAAACCCACTTACTTTTTAAAAAAAATATCTTGTAGTGCTCATGTTAGGGATCGGTTTTGTGCATATTGGTTCCATGGCAGCTTTTAGAAGGACAAGACTCTGCTGTCAGGTAATGGAGGCCCATAAAACTACTTGGTATGCCACAGGAAACTGAAGAACAAACTTAGCCAGAGGAGACCTCTTTGTTGAGTTCAACATGAGGGTTCCTTGTTGGTAGAGAGTTGTCCATAACTGTCCAACTTTAGTGTTTGGAAAGAAATCCAGTTGGCTTCGATGGTACCTTTGCTTAAGTTAGAAGTCAATGAACGCTTCCTGAGAACTTACAGAAGGTACAGGGCTGGGGCAATTTCACATACAGAAATGATCTGGGCTTCTGACTTAGCAGAAATGGAGGTTCATCTGGGATGTAAACATTCTGAAGACACTTGAGAGTCATCTTCACTGGGGACAATTAGAAGAACAAACAAAAGTCAATTACAACTGAACAAAGAGCGCACTCTAACATCAGAGGTGGAGGAGAAGGAAGAACATGCCCGATTAATCACCATCCAGGTGGGTGTTCCTGTTGCATCAGGGGAAATGTTCAGAACTACATGGCCACCATCACGGTTAGTCTTTAAAAGCTGAGTGTGTGGGGTGAAAGAAAATAGATGTAAATTGCACTTGTATATATCACACACACATCATCATCATAATCATAATCATTTGGCTTGGTTTGGTTTGTCAATAGCCAACTTTTGTCTCCCTGGATCAGGTTACCACAGCCTTGTTGTTTGGAAACCTCTCAGCTTGTTGCAAGAACATGCTGGGAACACATGAATGAGGTCCAGCAAATATGTGCCATCTTAATTTTCAAAAGCCAGTTATGGAGAAAATGGCAGTAATTTCATAATGGCTTTGGGGAAGTTAAGATTGGGAAGAAGAGAGCATTTCTTAAGGTTTTTTCTTCTACTTCTCCCATTATAACCTATCATGTGCCAAGGAATGCATTGGGTGATTTAACATACATTTATCATTTAATTGACCTTATAAATTGTAATGGAGAAAACCAAGTTTCAGATGTAGGCAGCATATTCTTAAGGTCACACAGCTCGTGTAGTAAAGCTGGATCTGTGGCCAAGGAATTCTGACTCAAAGTCCAGTGCTCCTGAAAGCAGTATGTCTGTCCAGAGTTACCTTACTGAGTTCCATCAGTCTTTTGGAATTATACAGACCAGCTTAAATGTCACATTCTCCCCCGAAGCCTTTTTGGTCTCATCCAGCCTATGTTGGTTCTTGCCTCCTACATTCAGGTAGATATGGGTCTACCCATCTTATTCATTGCATTTTACAGCCGGCATGATATTGCCTGCTTCATGCTTTTTTTTTTTTTTAACTTGTGTTTTTTTGGGGTGAAAAACCCCTAAACCTAAAAAATTCAAGAGAGCTCAGTAACGTGAAACATATCAATGTACCAAACACTCAGAGCTGATAATTAATTGTTTTCTATAATACACTTCAGAAAAACATAAAAAATAAAGGAGGAGCCATAAAATTGAAGACCCTCTGTGCCCGAACTCTGGTCCTACTCCACTCTGTCCATTTCCAGAGGCATTTGTTGCCATGAATTTGATATATATTCTTCTAGTCCAATGCCTTTATACTTTTACTTCATATATATTTCTCCATAAATAATACATTGCACGGTGTATGTTTTTTAAGTTTACATAAATGCCCTCATATTGTGTATTTTCTATAAGTTGCTTTTTTTAGTTAATATTATCTTCTTGAGATATCCCCTAATAATACATAACTAAATAGTTCATTTCTTTTAAATGATAGTATCCTATCATATGAATGTAAGATGCTTCATTTGTCTAATTCCCTAGTGATACTCATTGAGATGGTTTTGAATATTTGGTTGCATAGAACATTCTTACACATGTTCTCTTATTCTAATGTGTGAACACTTCTTTAGAGTATATACCTAAAAATGGAATGGCTGGGATGGAGGATATGGCGTTTTCCATCTTACTAGATTCCTGCCAAGTTGCCCTTTAAAGTAGTTGTACCCATTTATACTCCTCCCAGCAGTATAATGTGAGAGTGTTCATTTTTCCACTTTCTAGCCAGTACTTGGTATTGCCTACATTCAGCTATATTTTAATGGGGATACTTATTTCCACAGTCAGTGGTCAGTCTTGGAAGGGAGACATGTTTTATGTTTTTTGGTGTTCTTAGGGTCCTACATATGGCTAATCTAGATTGCTTTTGATATTTAACAGTTTAATCAATTGGTTTACTGTGTCCATTGCCAAAAGGTTCCCTGTGGTCGGTCATTGAAGTATGTAGGCAACTTCTGTGTCTGAGTAGAATTGTTCATACTGTTTCAGAATATCTTAAAGGAGGCAATATAAAAAAATCTACAAAATAAGATGTGAATTATTTCCTTTCGAGCCAGAAATGAGATAACTCATGCTATTACAATCAAATTAAGAACATTTAATCATCAGAACTAATTAGTTAGAAGTTGAACTGATGTATACAGGAACTTGTTACGGATGGCTCTTCATTTAGACCAGCTGTAGTTGATGATATTAATCTAGAGGCAGTTTTCCTGCTCCTATCCCATCTCACCCTCCAAGGTATTATCCATTTTTACTTGTGCTATCTCTTCTATATCTAGGTTCCCCTTCTAAACTGAATCTTCCCCATCAGCATGTAATACTCATGTCTTAACGGTCTTCTAAAAATATCTCCTTCAAATCTCCATCCAGCTTCCCCATGTTTTTCCCTTCCACTCACCATTAAACTTCTCTAAATTATAACTGCCTTCTCATTGTGCTCCATTCTGGCTGTGATTCCCATTGGTTCTCTGAACCATCTCTTACTAGAGACTTAGTACTACTCAATCCAGTGGATGCCTTTGCAGTCCTCACTTACCTGATCTCTGCAGTTTCCTAGTTGTTAACTATGGAAACCTTGGCTTCAACTTCCTCCTGGCTACTCCTTCAGTCTCATCTTCCAGTCAGCCAAATATCAGAGTTTCATTTGACTGTCTAGACTCTTTATTCATTTCACTTTATAACACTGTTCCTAGATTAACTCATCCAAGATCATGATTTCAAGCAACAAAACAAAAAAGCTTGAGCAGAGATTTCTCTGAATTCTGGACCTGATATAGAGTGATCTACTAGTTAAACCATTTAGATATCTTAGTTATCTCAATACAACTTGCTTTAAATGAAACTCTTCCCCTCCATACCTGTTCTACTTCTATGTTCCTTCTATGAGTGAGGGCATCACCATTCATTTGGGATCACCGGCCTTACTGGCTAAAAGTTGGACTTGCCTTCTTTTTCTTCACAGATCCTTACCATATCCATTTTAGCCTATTGATGTTATCGCCTTTGCATTGTTCACATCAGTCTACCTCTCTCCAGTTCCCAACCCTCACCCTTGTGAATCTTTCACCAGCCACCACAAAAGCCTCCCAACTTTTAGTGCATGCTATTTTCCTCTACTTGAAACTGAATTAGTTTCCTATTGTTGCCATAAAAATTATCACAAACTTAATAGCCTCAAACTCTTCTAGACTTCATTAGTCCTAAAATCAAAGTGTTGGCAGGGTTCTGGAGACTCTGGGAGAGAATTTATTTCCTGTCCTTTTCTGACTTCTAGAGGCCATTTCCCTTCCTTGGCTTTAGCCTTTTCCTTGCTGATTCTTGTTCTCTTCATCATATCTCTTTCACAAATTCTGTCTATTCTATCTCCCTTTTATAACCAGGCTTGTGATAACATTGGATATCCAGGAAACTCTCCCATCTCAAGATCCTTGACATAAACACATCTGCAAAGTCCTATTGGCCTGTATGGCCACATATTCACAGGTTCCAGGAATTAAGACAGAGACATCCTTTGGAGCCATTGTCCTCCACAGCAATCCTACCCCCACCCCCTCAATCTGACTCCCACTGAGACTTCAGATCGTAGTGCAGGTGTCTCAGTCTAAACACTTCTTTTAAGAGTCAAGTTTATGTGTTAGAACTGTGAACACCATTATCTCATTTTGTATTTACCTGATCAAGCCTTTCTACCCCACCAGTCAGCAGGTTCTATTAAAGCAGGAACAGCACTGGTCTTGCTCACTGATTTGTCTCCACACCCACTGGAGTACCTGGCACAAATATGTCTTGAGTGATTGAAGGAACAGATAAGTAACAATGAGGCTTAGGTCAGTTTCCTTGGGAAATAGACCATAAGATGGAGAGATAAGCATGGATAAAGTTGATTGGTATCTGCCCTTGGACCAGTACCTATGAGAGTGAAGGCATAAGAGTGGTTCTTATACAGCAGCAACAATGGCCTCTCCTAATCCAATGGGGCCACTGCAGCAGGGATGGCCTTTGAGAGCTGTCCTGATTCAAAGGACTGGGGCTGGGCCTTGGCAGCCCTGGAATAAACTAGTCAGTCGATGCGAGCTGCCTCTGTGGAAGGAATGTAACGCTGAGTGAGGCAGGGGAAACCTTGGGTAAAGCAACTGTCTTTGGCAAAGGGAAATTTGTGGAAAGGAACTCAAGTGTACCATCAGTAGCCAAAACTCACAGTAGCTGGGGAATCAGTACTTGAGTCCTGCCTGGAAGTCCACATGACACACAAGTATCCCCTCAGCAAACAGCCCCCTTTCTTGGGGTTGACAAAGAGTTCCTTTTTATGTACTGCAGGGAAGGAACAGGTTTTCAATTTTCTTACCTTCCGAAGATGTGCTGTGGTTTCAGAACTTTTAATTGATTTAATTATAATTTGTTTATAATTTGTTATAAAACACAAATTTTTTCTTTTGAGATAAATAGATATTTCCAAAAATATCATTTTTTTGAAAATTAAAATAATTGAATTGCACTTAGGAAAAAAAGTCTCTTATTTGCTCAGAAAGTAATACAGAAATATCAGAGCATCAGTTTTATGAGAAGAGCTCCAGATTTTCACTTTTTTTCTCAAGTACACATAAACCTCTCTCATCAAGATAAAAGTAAATGACATTATTTCAACTATGGCAGTATTGCCAGTTACAAAATAGGGTGTTGCTTATTTCTGAAACTTTAGCTCATCGTAAATTGGAATTTTATTGTTTCCTATAGCTTTTTTTAACATTGACTCTAGGAAATGGTACTCCTTCAATAAAATTATTTCAAAGTCAGACTAAAACACTCTTTGTGACATTAAAAATATCTTTGGTGAAAATGATAGAGTGAAACTTATGAAAAGAGGAGAGGTTTTTTTTTTTTTAAGATAAGTAATTCAACACAGAAGTTTGACAATAGGTATAAGATATGTCTTTTTTTTTTTTTTTTTCCAAAGGAGAGAGCAAAATGGGGGAAAATAATAAGATGTATTGCTTGACCAAAAGTTAGGATCTGTAGAAGGACATAAGACCAGCATAAATAAAAGTTATCCTGAAACCACAGAATAAAAAGAAATATGGAATGCCTTTATAGACATAAGCACTGAAACTATTTCTTGGGATATGGTAGATTTAGAAGTAAATGTGCAAATAAAATAAAATAAAATAAAATAAAATGTTATTATACCAATCAGTGAACTGCTAATCAAGAACATCTGGAAGTTTATGATCTAATTAGGGGTGATTAGTATAGTATGAAAAAGCTCTTGTATGTGGACATGTGTCAAATATGAGAGCGATGTATTATATAGAGGCAGAAAAATGTAATTTTGATTGAAAATCCATTAATTTCAAATGTAAAAGTCACCCATCTCAAGAAACTCAGCTTGGTTAAACATTTATTGTGTGTCTATTACTATGTTTTGGTCCTTGTTCTAGGTAGATAGGTACAAGACCCAGCAAAGCTAATCAAAGTCAATTAGACTTGATTCTAGTACTTCCGTTGCAACAAAAGATGAAAGATAACCCTTTCTATTCTAGACTTCAGTCTTCTAGTTTGAATATCCTATGAAACATAACCACATTTTGTATTCTAAACTTGTAGAACAGAAAATGTTAAATTACATGTGAATACATGACCACATTTAAGAATAAAAGACAAGTTTTAAATTCATTTTTGCTTACTAAACTATTACTAAAATATATAAATGATCATGGTCACTAAATTATAAATAAAATTCACCATTTCAATTAAGTTAATCTTTATGCTTTGTTTCTGTTATATCTTAATAAACATTCTTGTACATAGTTGTTTTTCTCTAATTATGTTATTTTCTTGGGATGTATTTTAACAAATATAATTAGTGGGGTTGTCTGGGTGGCTCAGTCAGTTAAGTGTCTGCCTTTGGCTCAGGTCATGATCCCAGGGTCCTGGGATCAAGTCCTGCATCCAGCTCCCTACTTGGGAAAGTCTGCTTCTCCCTCTACGCTTCCCCAACCCTTTGCTCATACTTCCTCTTGCTAGCTCTCTCTCAAATAAATAAATAAAATCTTAAAAAAATACAATTAGTTGATCAGTGAACAGAACATTTTAAGGCATTTAATAAATATTTAATAAATATTAACTTGCTTTCCAAAAGATTCTGCTAACACCATATTGAACTACTAGGAAAATGTAAAAGAGTTTCAGATGGTCTTCCTGGCCATGAAGCACATTTTGGGGTGTATGTGTGTGTGTGTGTGTGAATCTACTTAATTTGAGAGACAAAAATAGTAGGTCATATAAAATTGCATTAATTAGGAGTACCTGGGTGTCTCAGTTGCTTAAGCATCTGCCTTTGGCACAGGTCACAATCCCATGGTCCTGGGATTGAGCCGCACATCAGGCTTCCAGCTTGGCAAAGAGTTTGCTTCTCCCTCTATCCTTCCCCCCACTGCTTGTGCGTGCATGTGCTCTCCACCCCCCCAATAAATTACTAAAATCTTTAAAAAAATAAAAATAAGGTTGCATTAATTAGACTATTAAATGAGTTGAAAATACTTCATAGTTTATGGGATACTAATACTTTTTTTCTTTTGGAAATGTTCTTGCCATTGGTATTTCTGAACAAGGACAAATTTTTTTTTATTTATTTGTTTGACTTTAAGTAGTAAAGACCTTCCGAATACGTTTGTGGTAGAGGTAGAAATATTTTTCTAAAATACAGATTATACCTTAAGTTTCATTAAAAATTACAAAGAATTAGAGTGTGTTGTATTATACTGTTAACACAAACGTGGGATGGAGTTGAAGGTACAAGACTTGTTGAACTTCATTTATTTTTGTAAAACAAGTGAAACAAGGCATGAAAACTTTTCTCTAAAGCTTAAAATAAATTATGACACACAGGAAGAGGTTTTTAATCCTATATATTTTTATTTTTAAAAAACACTCTTTTAAAGTTAGAATAAAGTTTATTTTTATTTCTTGATAGTTTTCTCTATTTATTTAATTTTTTGAATTTCCTTATAATATGTCAATAGTTGTATTTTTTAAAATTTTAATTCATAACTTTATTTTTAAGTAATAATAATAATAATTATTATTATTTTATTTGTTTTGTTTTAGTAGGCTCCATGCCCTCAGCATGGAGCTTGAACTCATGACCCTTAGATCAAGAATCACATACTCTACTGACTGAGCCATCCAGGTTTTCCTGCTCACATATTTTTAGATTGTATGTGCTGAGACCCTGTTTTTTAAAGATGCAGAAATTAGTATCTAACTCATTTTTGCTCCTTCTTTTCCTCCATCAACTCTAATTTCTGTTATTTGTCTTATTATTTGATATGATATCATGAAGATTCACAGGACATTCTGTTTTGTAACCATAATTTCCACTTGTCTAGTCTTAATTTTGTATTTAAGTGAACTGGTTTTTATCAGAATTCTTTTTATCTTATCCTAGTTTCTTCATCTTTGCTCATTTATTCTCGTTGAACTGAGTTTTTGCCTTTGAGGAAGTTTTCAGAAAAAAATATTCTCTGAACTGCTGCGTGTTTGTGATAGTGTGATCTTCTTTTATAATGAAAGACCAAGTTACGTGAGGATAAGATTTTCGTGTCACATTTTTTCTTCCTATGACCTTTCTAAATATGACTACATAGTTTAAGATCTTGACTAATGACTTGGATAAGTCTTGCACATGATTTTCCTTTTTGTTTCTTTTGGGGGGGAGCATAAACGAAATGTGGTTTATACATAGAATATCATTAAGAATAAATGATATTATAAGTGAATTATTCATACATGTTATAATGTAGATGAAACTTCAAAATATGCTAAATGAAGGAAATCCATCTCAAAATTCCACATATATGATTCCATAAAAAAAAAAAAAGAAAAAAAAGAATGTCATGGAATGATTTTGCTTGCAAAGGAGTGAGATGTGGAGATATGGAGCAGAAACTGGATTTTGTTTTCCTTTTTAAAATTGGGAGACATTTCTTCTTTTTCTCCTTCTCTTCCTGCTCTTCCTTTGTCTCTCCTCCTCCCCTTTCCCTTTTTCCTCCTCCCCCTTCTTTTTCCCTGCTCCCACCCCTTCATCATCTTCTCCTCCTTCTTCTTCTCCTCCTCCCCTCCCCTCCCCTTCTTCTCCTCCTCCTCCTTTTCCTTCCTCCTCCTTCCTCCTCCTCCACCTCTTCTTCTTCTTCTGTATATTCAGATACCTTGGACTTCTTGGATAGAAGTTATCCTTACAACAGATTTATACTTGTGCCTCAGTTGTACCCTTTCTAAATCTTCAGGTTAGTAATCTCTCTCTCTCTTCAACTTCATTGAGGTATACTTGACAAATAAAATTACATCTATTTAAAGTGTACAGTGTACTGATTCGGTATAGGTATGCATTATAAAATGATTACCTTCTTAAATTAACCAACATCCATCACTTTACATTCTTACCTTTTGTGTATGTGCGGTGAGAATAAAGATTTACTCTCTTATAAAATCAAATATACAATATAAT
The DNA here is from genome assembly GCF_022355385.1 of Mustela nigripes. Classification (NCBI taxonomy): domain Eukaryota; kingdom Metazoa; phylum Chordata; class Mammalia; order Carnivora; family Mustelidae; genus Mustela; species Mustela nigripes. The sequence goes on along the minus strand of NC_081558.1, from coordinate 77,111,791 downwards.
GCTATTAATTATAGTTACCATGCTATACATTAGATCCTCAGAACATATTTATGTTATAAATGACAGTTTGTGCCCTTTTATATCTCCCCATTTCCCTCATCTCCCATCTGGCAACCACTATTGTATTCTCTGTTTCTGTTGATATTTTTATTTATTTTTTATTATTTTGAGATGGTTTGGGTTTTTTTTTAGATGATTTGTTTTTTCCCTTGAGTTCCTACATGATTCTTTTAACCATCAGTTTTAACAATTTCACCAAGTCTATGTTGCTATTGATTATTCTGTTAATTTTATCTTGTGACACTGTTACACAGTGAATGCTTTCATCAGATGATTAGATTTCACTTAATTTCAAGAATTCTGTTACATATATTCATTAATGTTTGTTTTTTTCAGGAACATCTTTTTTTTTTTTTTAATCTTCTTTTGTCTTTCTTTTAAGCATTTGACATCTCCTTGATACTTTCCTTTTGTGTGGTTTTTCTTAATCATGAAATGTAAGATAGATCTTCATTGTCTTTTCTGACTTTCTTTCCTTTCCTTCATGTTGCAATTTCAATGGGCTGAATTTTCTCTTTCTTCATTCATCCTCTTCAATTTATTTAGCTTTTCTATTATCTCCTAGATAATAAGTTACCTTAAATTTTTTCAGACTCTGGAGACTAATTTATCTTAATTGTTTCTCTGTTTCTTGGTGGGGCGGCAGTATTTTCACTTCTACTCTATTAGCCAATTGCCTTGTCTTTTCTTATTATGCTCTCTCCCTCTTCTTCTCCTTCTCCCTATCTTTTTTCTTTCAATCATGCTTTAGTCTTTTTGATGTGGGACTAGGCAGTAGCATTATCAGTCTGTAAGCCTAAGCTACACATTATTTTCTGCTTATCGCCAATTTTTAATGGAGGGGAGAGAGTCTAGCCATGCAGGCTCTTTGCTGACACATTCTGCAGACAGGAATGAGGGCAATTTTCTACTTTATCTGGGCCTTATTCCACCTCTACAAAATATATTATCTATCTAGAGGTCAGTCTTTCTCTTAGTGTTAGACATTTCAAAGGTCAACATGGTTCTCAGTGAACCACTAAGTCACAGCTTCACATAGTGATCTCACATCAGCTTCCATCCTCCTCATTTAACCTATGGCCCTGTTTTATTTAACTAGGAGGTCAAGACATTGAAAATTAGGACACGATCATATCTCTTCTTCACCTCTTCCTCTCTCTTCTCTTTGTGGTTTCAGTCTGGTACAGTGATACCACTTCTTTACTGCCCTGTACCTATTCCTTCTTATTTTATTTTTATATTTTTTAAGATTTTTATTTATTTATTTGACAGAGAGAGAGAGATCACAAGTAGGTAGAGAGACAGGCAGAGAGAGAGAGGGGGGGAAGCAGACTCCCCGCTGAGCAGAGAGCCCCATGCAGGGCTCGATCCCAGGACCCTGAGATCATGACCTGAGCTAAAGGCAGAGGCTTAACCCACTGAGCAACCCAGGTGTCCCCCTTTCTATTTTTAAAGTCAAAGTTTTGTTAAATGGACTTCAGGACTATGACAATTACTTTCACAAAAATGTTTGTTTTTTTCTGAGGTACATGAAGGCTTATGTCAGCCTTTGGCATTATGCTTCATTGCAATTCAAACTTTATGGTAATTGGAATGTAATCTATAAATATGATTTGAGTTATGATAGTTACTTTTTATCATTTTACACAGGAATTTATTTTCCATTTTTTGTCCTTATAATGTTTTTAGAGACATAGAATAAAAATATCATTGATCATAACTCCATCAGCTTTAACTAAAAGTTTTCAATTCTTTTCTTAACTAACCTAATATGGCTATAGTATTTTTATAATTTAAAAATGATAAAAATGATTTTAAAATTTGAAAAATCTTATTATAATTACTATTTATGACTTGAGTTTTATTCATGGATAAATCATTGTTCCAATTTATTGAAATTTAGACAAAACTTAATTTATGAATACACTTTAACTAAACAATTAAATTCACTAGGTTTACAGAGCTTTGTGATAAGGTTCCAAAGTTCATTAGAAATGTTACAGAGAATTATTTTTGAGTAAAGATTGGAAAGGCATTTTATAAATGTTTATATAAAAAGTTGGGAAGAGTAATTAAGAGTTTTCTTTATCAACAGAGAATAAAATAACAGTGGAAAGTTATGACAAGAGCAAACCAGATATTTTCACCTAGTAGATCATTGTTTGGGAAACTATTTTCTAATAAAAAGATGGTTAGGGGCCCCTGGGTGGCTCAGTGGGTTAAAGCCTCTGCCTTCGGCTCAGGTCATGATCCCGGGGTCCTGGGATCCAGCCCCACATCTGGCTTTCTGCTCCGCAGGGAGCCTGCTTCCTCCCCTCTCTCTCTCTGCCTATTTGTGATTTCTCTCTCTCTGTCAAATAAATAAAATCTTTAAAAAAAAAAAGGTGGTTAAAAATATAATAAAGAACTATCATAAAAGCGCTTTTCTTTCTCCACTTGGTTGTAGTGGTGTTAAATTATTTCTATTCCAATACAAATTACGTCTTGCAAAACTTGAATGGAAATATTCTTGCTTCAAGCAGTTCTTAACATAGTTGCTATTTTTATTTTATTGTCATTTTTTTACAATCCCAATCTAGGCAGAGAATGCACGAAGAGCTTTTTTTGATCGCAATATTCAGAGTAAGTTTGGAAGTTAAATTATTTAAAAAAATATATATCAATACCTTTATCTCAAAAAGGCAGTTTATTCATACGCATGTTCTGTAAACCATGACCTGTGAGGTCATGCCATTCCTCTGTACTGTACTCTTCATTAAGATGAGAGTTTTCCCAGGAGAGAACATGGGGACTAGTAGAGTTAATCTTGGCAGAAAGAGCATGAAAGACACATGTTCGGGGCTCACTGGAAGGAAGAGTATTTTCCCATCTCTCCCGAGAGAGCAGAAAGTATGAGCATCAAAAACTGAGCACCTGTATTTTCCTTTTGTTGCTGCCTGAGTGTTTGCAGGTGTGAGATTGTAAACGTTTAGACAGGCAATGTATGTGCCATCTCTCTTGGGCTCTGTATTTTTAGGAAACAAGTAATTCAACTTTTCAGGAAGGAATATGTCAGAATACGAAAGATGAAGAAATGGATTGATTTTGAGGAAAATGAGTTAGATGCATTATTTGCACCTTAACATATTTACTGTGAAATGATACTACATCTGTTTCTAAACAGCCTCTTATTCTGCAAAACAGTTCAAGGTCAGAAGAATGAAAATAGCAGCCGGGTAGGTGGTAGACATATCTAGAAATTGGACTTTCAGGGGGCCCTACACAAGGTCAAAGAGTGGCTACATCAAATAATTTTGTATTGTTTATATAAACTGCATTATGTACTATTCTGAAATGGAGCACATTTTCTATCAACTGAAAATCACTGAGTACCACATAAGTGATATCATATGACAGATTTGCATCAATATAATAAAATATGGTCAACACAGTGAAATCAGTGTAGATTCATTTTTGTATTTAATTCTGAAGGTACTTAAAAACCTGTATTGCCTCTAAATTACACTGACTAATATCTTACTACATTGATAAGGGTATATCAGGATTATCATCTTCCAGAATGTTGATTAAATGAAACATTTTATGCGTAACCATACAGAATTATATGTCGACTCTAGTCTTAAAAAACAAATAAAGCATTAATTTAATAGTCTTATTTTATAGATGTGGAAACTGAGACCTAGATGGATACTTTCTCATCCTCCTACCAACTAGACTTCTCTATTAATCATTATGCTGTATTGTCTTTTCTGGCAGTTCATCAATGTGGAAATGAAATATATCGGAGATACTTGGTTGGGGATACTGGATGCTATGTTAAGTAAAAGATGAAGGATAACAAGACTTCACTGAATTAGTTAATGGACGTGAAAGTATTTTAGGCACTGTATATACCCCTATAAATCATGACCATATAATTCTAAAATTCTGCTTGTTTGTCATTAACATTTCTTTTTCCAATGCCATCCACTCACCCTCACACTAGCCAAAGGATTCTCCTTCCCCAGGCCTCATGGTCTCAGGGTTTTCTCCTTTATAGGACAATGCAGGTAGTCTTCTTTAAGTTAGCTGTATTTTGCTGCATGTAACTAAAGAACTTACTGTTGAATGTTTAGCTAATAAAGACATTTACTTATCCCATGTAGCAAAAAAATGATGTCAAGTAAGGCAGCTAGACTTAAATCAGGAGTTCTGAGAATAGGCCACACTGGAGATATGGGATAAGATGGGATGAGTTTGCTTCGGAGGAGTGCCTGGAGAATAGAATGGGAGCAGAGCTGAGCCCTGGGCACCCTATATTTAGAGATCAGGAAGAGAGGGGAGACTATAGTGGTAGGTGAGCACGAGCTAGAGAAAAGAGGACAGTGATATCCTAGAAGTGATGTCAGGGAAGGAGTGGTCCACTGTATCAACAAATGCTCGGATGTCAAGAAAAAAACTAGCTAATATAGCATCTGTTCCATATTTTAAAGTTCCTTAAACTTAATGGATGGTTTTAAATATTAGGAATTTTAATCATCCCGTGTATTGATTAAGGGACCTGGTTTTGGGTAGGGAAGAGTTTTGTGTCCTACAGATCTCACCTCTAAGGGACTACCTAGTAAAAAAATGAGATAAAAGTAAAATCTCCTAATCAATATTTCAGGTAGAGTACTTTCTTACTCAGTGACAGGTGAGGAAAGGTAATGAGAGATTTCTTCACGAATTCAGAAAACAAACTGAAGAGCTAGATTTGAAGAGAGGGAAGCAAAGGTGAAAAAAATGAATGTTTTTTTAAACTTTCTAGCTACAAATCATCTGGACTGCTATGTAATAAATACTTAATGTTATAATTTAAGCTATATCTTATTAAAGCCAGAGTTGTGGCACAACATCCTCAAGGCCCAAGGCCCCAAAGATCACTGGGTTTTTTAAAACTCTTCTAACTCAGAATCTGTTATCACGGGCTCCGTGGACCAGGAAGGGAAACCCACATGGGTTGGCCATGTGCTAGTAGCCAATTGCTATGTATTTTCACATCTGTTACCGCTTTTAATACTGAGATGGCCTTGTGAAGAGGTATTTCCAAGCCCTTTTAGGAGCACACAAACTCTATTTCCAGGTGATTGGTTAGCTTGTCCAAAGTCACACAATGAGGAAATACTGTAGTCAGGGTTTGAATGCACATTTTTCTGACTCAGACTCTAACATCTCCTTTCTTACTAAGAGACCTTTCTGCCTCTTTAATCTCCTTAAGCTGCCTACACCCATTCAGACATGTGTAGAGGAGAAAACCAGGGTTCCTCTGTCTAGGAGGGTTTGGGAGTCCATTTAGAGCTGAGGCTGCTGATTGGCAGAATATCTTAACTGATGATTCATTCAGACAGACTTTTGGCTCCAGAGGAATATAAAAGGGGGCCAAACCCACGTGAGACTCCCCAAACACACTGTAATCATGGGACCAAAGGAGAAACAGTGTGTCAGGACATGTTTTATTTTTGTCTCAAACCCTCTTATGTCTAAGGAAGTTGCTTCTTCACAGAGTCATTCCATAGTTTCAAGACATTCATCAAAGAACTTGATGACTGATGGTGTGGACCAGGTAGTGAGCCAGCAAGTCAGTGGCATTTGGGATCTTCTTTATCATAAACTGCACCTTAATGAAGACAGATTGTGTGTGTGTGTGTGTGTGTGTGTGTGTGTCTATGTAAACAGTAGTATATTATATTCATAAGAACATATAGTTGAATTGTATCCCTCCAAAATTCATATGTTGCAGTCCTAACCCCCAATTTTCATATGTTGCAGTCCTAACCCCTTTCTATTGGAAAGTTCCCGGTAGTTTGGGACACCACTTCTTTCTACAACCTGGTTAGGGTAATGTTTTTTTACAATTCTCTATCCATAGTGTTTTTTTTCTTAACATTTTATCACCTTTCCTGGATCTCAGTGAAATAGTCAGCAAATGCAATATGAATTTGAAGCTATCTTTTATAGTTCGGCTATCATCAGGGTGTATCCTGTATGTTATAGTTCAGTGCTAAGAACTAAAGCAAGAGTGAAAGCGAGTAAATGGACAGAGAGGGAGGTGATTGTGTGTGATCCAGAAAGAGGACACATCAGTTTTCTCATTGACCAGGTCAATGCTTCATGAAGAATAATGCAGTCTGTGTGAGCAAACACTTATCATTTTCATCAGGAGGAAGACTGGCTTCTCTCTGGGTGATGGAAATGATAAATAATCTTAGACAGAGTAGGCTGTTTATTACACACTGGTGCATTCACAAAGTGCTTGGTCAACTCTGCTGGAACAACATAATTGGACCAGCTGTCCATTCTGGTCTTCAAAAGTTTTTTGACATGGGAGGGCATTTGTTGGCAAAGTCATGAGTGATGTATTTCGTATCACCATGTAAAATTCAGAATCAGACTGGAGGTCACCTTGTGCCTTGATCCTTTCTTACTATTTATCAGACCCTCAAGTAGGTATTAGCAGTCCTATCATTATCCAGTAGAATTTTTAAAAAAGATTTTATTTATTTGTTTGACAGACAGAGATCACAAGTAGGCAGAGAGGCAGGCAAAGAGAGAGAGAGGAGGGAGCAGGCTCCCTGTTGAACAGAGAGCCCGATGTGGGGCTTGATCCCAGGGACCCTGACATCATGACCCAAGCCAAAGGCAGAGGCTTTAACCCACTGAGCCACCCAGGCACCCCAAGAGTATAATTTTCTGATGCATTTACAGGTGGGCATCAGATGGAAGTCTGTACCTCCACATATTATGTGCAAACTGTTTTCTCTATGTATATGTGTACATTTTAATAGTGAGACTCCATAGGGCTCCTGGGTGGCTCAGTCAATTAAGTGTCTGCCTTTGGCTAGGTCATGATCCCAGGGTCCTGGTATCAAATTTCACACTGGGCTCCCTGTTTTACAGGAGTCTGCTTCTCGCTCTGCCCCTTCCCCCACTTGTGCTTGTGTGCTCTCTCTCTCTCCCTCTCTCTATTGCAAAATAAATAAGTAAAATAAATATCTTAAAAAGAAGAAAAAAACAAACAAACAATAGTGAGACTCCAGAGCTTTCAGTGGATTTTTAAAGGTTCTATGCTTTTTGTCCCCACAAAATATAACACATAGGAAATTCCCATTGGAATAAACACATGCACCATTGGCCTTGTTTTTCTTTGTGCTGATGGTCATCACAGAAGAGCTGCCAAAAGATATATTTTTATGAATACCATTTTTATTTTTTATTTTATTTGATTTTTTAAGACTTTATTTATTTATTTGACAGAGATCACAAGTAGGCAGAGAGGCAGGCAGAGAGAGAGGAAGGGATGCAGGCTCCCTGCCAAGCAGAGAGGCTGATGCGCGGCTCGATCCCAGGACCCTGGGATCATGACCCAAGCCGAAGGCAGTGGCCTTAACCCACTGAGCCACCCAGGCACACCTGAACACCATTTTTAAAAGCACCAGCGATCCCAGCTCTTGTATGTACCATGTAATGTCCTAGGAGAGAAAACTGTTGCATGTGACACAATACTGCAGCATGTGTGAGTGGCGGGACCACGCAGTGAGTGTGTCACTATCCTGGCCAAATGACATTAATCACTAAATTCATCCAGAATCGAAGAATGTTAGAAGTTGTCATGTGTAAATTCAACTTCGTTCATGCCTATAATCAAGAACTTATGGCTCTGACAGAAAGTAGACATGATTCTGAGCCATTGTGATGAATCAGGTACCTGCAAACCAATGTCTTGTTGGAATCCATCATGGTTTTGCACTAGGAACTGGATTTGCAATTGTTAATATAATTACCCACATGTAAGCTAGATTCATCAAAACTGATTTTTTTTGAAGAAATATGAGACAAAAATATTCTTGGTTAATTGTCTTATCTTACTGATAACAGACCCTGAGATACAGTGTCAAATATTAGTTATCAAAGTTTGTTATATTTTTTTAAGTTGCCAACGAAAGGACCAGATACAACTCTTTCAGAGTGGGATTAGATTTTATACAGCTTGAGGGAAAAAGGCCAACTTAAACTTTGGTAGGATCCAGCCTAATACTTCTATGGATAATTTTATTTTGACAACTTTTCCAAGTTAGTTTAGGTATTTAAGAATTTTAAAAAATGGTATTTAAAAACATGAATAAAATTCAACACATGAATACTGGGGGAAGTACTGTCTTCAGGAATGGCAAAGAAAGATATTAATACCCTAAATATATAATTACTTCTTAAAAATAAATATGAAAAATTTTCCATAATTAAAAAATACCCATAAGACAGTTCACAAAGAATTAGCACACTTCAATGATTAACATGAAAAAATTATAGTTTCTGTAATAATTAAAGAAATTCAAAATAGTTGTTATTTTTATGACCTGATATTTAAAAGTTAAGAGTGATAATACTAGGTATTGCAAAAGATTTGTAGCAATAGTGCTCTCATAAATGGCACCATTTGTTTGGATGTCAATCTGTCAATAAATCACAAAACCTTTAAAATGTGCATACCTTTTGAGCAAGAAATTATATTCATAAAAATGTAACCTAAGGAAATGATTACTGAAAAAGATATTCTTTATAATAATATTTATAATAAAAAATCATTAAGAAATCTCTTTAGTCTCTAAAAATAAGGATTGTTTAGTTGTGATACTATCAAATAATAGAATATAAACAGACATTAAAGATTTAAATGTGGAATTACATTTGCAATGTAGGCAGATTTTTTATGTTGCAACGAAATAGAAAACAGATTATGATACTATAAAATACAATCATATGTTTGCATAAATACATCTATCTTTCTATCTATCTACAAAATGGAGGAAAAATCTAAAAGGGTATATACCAAATGTTAACGGTGGTTATTTCAGAATGGTGGCAATATGAGTTGTAACTATATTCAGTTTTGCTTCTGTGTGTTCAACTCTGTGAGCATCCATTGTTTGTGTAACAGAAGTAAAAAGGGAATTTTAGAAATTCTGTGTGCGTTTCCTTCATTCTTTTCGTGTTGGCAAGTTACTTGTAGATGCTCTGTGTTCTAACGTTTAAGTGTATGCATGTTGAAGAGGAAAAAATACTAAAGTGCTTTCTGGTCCTCAATTCCACTGAAAAAGGGAGTTTAACAATATATGATCAAGTAGAATAAATAAGTAAAATTGCAGGAATTTCATCGAGTAATATAAACAGTAAATAAAACTTCATCAGGAGATTGGGAATGACAAAGGGTCCAATCTGGGAAAGTTGGATTTTCCAAGTGTCTATAGAAGGTGACTTAATCCAGGTAATGTTTATCTGGCTAGTTTTATCAAATAGAAAAGTGTTTTATGGCAAACTGTTCCACTTTTCAGATTAGATTTCTCCCTTATTTGTTGTCTTATCCATTGTTATGTGACAAGTTGAGACTTTATATGGAATAAGTAAGCACAGAATTACTACTGCAACCAAAAAGCAGAGAAAAAAGTTTTACTTAACTGTAGCAACAAGAAACCTCTTCTAATTTCCACAGATTTAAAACCTGCTGTAGAATTTGCTAAGTTGGCATTAGCTGACCCTCACATATTTCTGTGTAGATTTAGCTCAAGTCTGTTGGAAACATTTTCTTCATAGCAGCCACATAGCTTTGAAGGGGAGGAAAGGCTTTGATCAATAAGAACCTTGACAAGTATGGTTTTAAAGCCTCCTGACTACTCCAAGGTGTTCAAAGAAATGTTATTTAGGGTCATCCCAAAGTCATGCTGCCAAAATTTCACAGAGTGCCTTAGGAAAGTATAGGTGTCCAAGAAATATTTCTTTTCTTGTCTTGCCCCTCACCTGATATCTTTCAGCAAGATTCTATATGTGGACTACCAGAGAGTTCTCATGTTTCCACATCTTAGTCTTGGGAGCAAATAAAAATCCAATGTGGAAAACAGAAATGGGAGAAGGCCTGGTAGTACCTTACTCAGCTTTTAGTCAATAAAACTGGGGTTTTTCCAATGGACAGCTAAAATCCTGCCTTAGAAATTTCTATGAAGCACTTATGGGATGTGAGTTGTTTTTCTTTCTTTTTCCCCATTCGGTTTATTCTCCATGCTATTAAAAATTCAGCAAAAGTAATTTGACAAAATCATAATTATATTAAAGCAAGTTAATTCTTTAAACCAACATTTGTTATAGTCTTATAAAGACTTTGTTTTAGAAAATAGAAACACAATAAAAATTATCCATCCTCTTCCTGTCCACAGATGCTCACTTTTAATATTTTTATGTTTTTTAATCTATGTGTCTTTATATAATAGCAGTTTTATAAATTGAGGTCCAATTTGAATATTGTTTTGCAACTAGATCTTTTATTTATTTATTTTTTAAAAAGATTTTATTTATTTATTTGACAGACAGAAATCACAAGTAGGCAGAGAGGCAGGCAGAGAGAGAGGAGGAAGCAGACTCCCCGTGGAGCAGAGAGCCTGATGTGGGGCTCAACCCCAGGAGCCAAAGGCAGAGGCTTTAACCTGCTGAGCCACCCAGGCGCCCCACAACTAGATTTTTTCATTTTAAATAAAAGCTATGAATATTTAAAACATTCCTCAGACCCCTGAGTTGCTTAATTAGTTAAGAATCCAACTCTTGGGTTTGACTCAGGTCATGATTTCAGGACTGTGAGATTGAGCCCTGTATCAGACTCCATGCTGGGTATAGAGCCTGCTTAAGTTTTTCTCTCTCCCACTCCTTCTGTCCCTTCCCCCACAAAACAAAACAAAACAAAACAAAACAAAACAAAACAAAACAAAACACACAAACAATTTCTGGAATATTCTTTGAGAGAAAAAGAAAGCTACATAGTATTTCTCCCCCCCCAAAAAATGTTTATTGAAAAACCAAGGGGGTATGATGCTGTATCCTTTTTCAGAAAAGCCTCTTATACAAATGGAGGGTGTGGACACCACCTTCCACTTGAGCTAAGGATGTTCTCTTCTCAAACAGAATTCATCATGGCTTGGTCTTGGGTCAAACTCTTGCAACCAATGTCCTGGCAGGAGTGCTGGATGCTAGTGGTCCTGGGTTAGCAAGTCCAGCCAATACTTGTCATCTTTATGAGTATCAATAGCTGTTCCACTATCAGCTGCTTCTTGGTGTCTTTGGAAGCCATTAGGTAACCCTGGTTCTTCTTCAGGTCTGTCTGGGCAATGGTGGCTACTATTTCATCATCTTCATTTACAATGGGTAACTTTCCCTTCTTGTTGCACTGCGGAATTTTTTTGCTTCCTTCAATGTGATGCTTGCAGGGGTTACCACCCAGTATTTCATCTTCATCATGATCACTTCCAAAAACCAGCCATGCTCCTCCTCCTCGAAAATATCAACTCCCCATCCAGCCTGTGTTGGTGTTTGAAGCCATGCCAGGCTTTGGCTTCAAACACATCCTGAACTTGATTTTCAGGACTGAGAACTCAGAGTCTGGGATGAATCCCTGCTCATATTTCTTCACTTTTGTAACTTCATTGGTTTGGACCTCAGGTGTACAGTTGTGATGGATAAGCCAATACCTCCTGTAAAGACCTTTGCAATGGCCATGCCAGTCTCTGTGACTGTTGGGGTCTTCAGAATGATGTTTGTTTGTTTGTTTGTTTTTAATTTTAAAGTTTGTTTTTTTTTTAATCTCATTTTATTTTTAAGTTGCACCCAACATAGGGCTCAAACTCAGGACCCCAGGATCAAGAGTTGCATGCTTTACTGACGGAGCCAGTCATGTGCCCCAGGAGTGATGTTTTTGATCAGAGCAGAGGTCAGGTCCACCTGGTCTACAGTAAGTCAGTGTACTCAGCAAGAATATGAAAATAATTGTAAGGGATGCCATCCCCACAGCTGAACAGCTAATGTTCCATGACCCCATTTTTGGGACATAGATGTGCCCTTGCTATATCAGGTAGTGGGTCATGGCCAGTATGCAGCAAAGCCATATGTATCTGAAGACCTGACTGCAGAGCAATATTTCTTAATTTATGCAAATCTCCTATTCTACAAATACGTGAAGAAGAAATCAGTGATCTAGGCGCTGTGAAGATAGAGTGGCTAGTAAGATATAGTCTCTGATTTCAGTCAGCTTGTTTTCTCCTAGTAAAAGGGCCAGAGATGAGTAAATGGAAGTGAAAATGCCTATCATGAGCCATGTAAGAAGGGAGTAAATCTAGGCCATCTTCATGGAGTGTCAGGGGGTAAGACAGCACCTCTGGTTTGGAGGGTCAGAGGAGGGTGATATAATGGTCAGTATGATGATAGAATTCTTCTTACACTACGTCGTTATGGTCAAATTCAAGTGAGCTAACACTTATTAACTGCCTGAAATAGTGCCTCTCCTGTACTAAGTGCTCAGAAGGTTCCACTCTTATTAGTGTTGTTGTTATTGTCAATACTGTAATTGTGTGGCAACTGATAGAAAACACTGGCTATGGTACCATTTATTTGAGCCCTCTTCCATCTTCAGCCCTAAATTCAATAGGCCATGCATTTTCCATAGAAAATGGTCTTTGAAACACAGCTACTATGTCCACTGATATCAAGAAGTCAAGCTGGCTGCCATCTATTAGGCCCTGGTTAACATTTCCCCTCCAATTTTCATTTGCCTAAAATGATCCAAGGAGCCATAAACTTGAGGAGAGTATTTAATTACTTCAACAAAATAGGACCATGGTCCTCCATGCTGGTTTAATAACTGCATTTCCATGCTTTTGGAATCTCTTACAAGTGACATTTATTTCCTTTTGTTCTTTTTCCCACACTGTTAATATGTATTTATCTTATTTCAGTCTCTATAGCCTTGAAACAAGTACTTATTAATCAGAAGCCATTTAAAAGCTGATATGCCATGCTCTACATTGAGAAAACTAAAATAACACCAAGGAGCCAAGTACACATAGGTGCTTTTCCTCTTAATTAAAAGCTGCTTTGGGGGCGCCTGGGTGGCTCAGTGGGTTAAAGCCTCTGCCTTCAGCTCAGGTCATGATCCCAGGGTCCTGGGATCGAGCCCCATATCGTGCTCTCCGCTCAGCGGGGAGCCTGCTCCCCCACACTTTGCCTGCCTCTCTGCCTACTTGTGATTTCTGTCTGTCAAATAAATAAGTAAAATCTTTAAAAAAAAAAAAGCTGCTTTGTACATATAATTCCTTTCCTATCATTTTATGTGGAAGTATTCAATTAGATTCAGTGAAGATAGGGTAATTATAAATATACTAAAACTTCATAACAGTCTTCTTTTAGGGATTTAACTCAGTGATAGATGACAGGTTAATATATCATGACTAGGTGTTCACTAATGGACTTCTGGGAGTTTATAGAAGGGAATCTCTGTGTGTAGAAACCATGGTTTCTCTTCCTGACTTGGAGCGCTAAGGACCCCTAACAAATTCACTACCTTGAGAAACATCTCTATGCCATTGTCTTGATTGGCTTTTAATCTTCCTTCAGGCTTTGATATGCATCTTGGAGATGCATTGATTCATGATGCAACATTAATTCTAAAAATTGTAGTCTGTAATAAGTTAGTGGTCGGGAAAAAGGGCTTCCCGGAGGGGCGGAAACCATCCCCTATAAATACAAAAATAGGGAAACAGAGCTAGAAGAGCTTATAAAAAGTAATGTAAGTTGGCCTGATTTCTAGATAACACACTGTTTGACAATAAAAATCCTGGCTACAAGAGGGGAAGCAGTCTGGGCATTCTACCATAAGACCCCCAGAGCCAAATACTTCCATTCCCTTAGGTAGTCTCTCCCCCAAAGTTGTGGGGACTCTTTGGAGGCAAATATGTGGGTTTTTAATAAACACCCTGGGGGGCAGACCCTGCATAAGTCTTAGAAGTCATTTCAGTAATTCCACCCCTTACATCCCCCCCCCCCCCCCACACACACACAGAAAGAGAGTGAGCTTCAGCTGTGGGCACCTTGATAGGTTCTTTGCTGGACTGAAGCAAACTGGGTGGTAATAGGTAGCTTAGAGGGAATGTGAGCAGGCCAAGGACTCCTACAGCATCCTAATACAAATCTTCATATTGTTAAAACAGTAGAAGAAAGAAGAATAGATGTCTTCTGGGCCAGCTTTCTATTTTACAAAAGCAATCCAGTGAGGAAAGATCTGCTCTATGATGTATAATATTAGTGCCTGAAATGGAAGATGAACTCAATTTTTCTCATCTTTGGTCTGGTATATTTCCATTATATCAGGCTGATTAAAAGACAAACATTACTCAAAGCAGATTCCCCCCTACCCCGAAAATGGTTTTCTTCACTTCACAATAACCTCTTTACATTAAAGACCCTCCCTTATGAGAAAATAACAATAAAAATGTGCAATAAAAACGAACTAGATAAAATGAGAGAACCAGGATCTATTTTAGGAAAAACTGATGCCCATTCTCCTATGAGGTCTAGGAAGGGGGTGCATTTCACTGAGCAGAGATGGTGTTCAGGGTTAGACCCCTAAATGGGGGCCAGTAAATAATGTCCAACAATGCTGCCTTTGCCTTTTTCTGGATGCAAACGTTTCCTTTGTGTCTGTACTAATAAAAATTAGAAGTTGTATGATGAAACCAAAAGTCAGCAAAGGCTTAGCAAAAATTTTCTTCTACATGTAAGGGATCAATGATTATACTCCATTTCTGGCTGATATACTTAGCAAATACCCCAACCATCATCCCTTTGGTATGATTCAACAGTGATTGTTAAAATGTCTATACTGCCTAGAGCAATCTATACTTTCAATGCCATCCTGATCAAAATTCCATTGGCATTTTTCAAAGATCTGGAACAAACAATACTAAAATTTCTGTGGAACCAGAAGAGACCCCAAATTGCTAAGGAAATGTTGAAAAAGAAAAACAAAACTGGGGGCATAATGTTGCCTCATTTTAAGCTTTACTACAAAGCTGTGATTACCAAGACAACATGGTACTGGCACAAAAACAGATACAGACCAGTGGAACAGAGTAGAGGTCCCAGATATAGACCCTCAACTCTATGGTCAAATAATCTTTGAAAAAGCAAGAAAAAAACATACAGTGGAAAAAAGACAGTCTCTTCAATAAATGGTGCTGGGAAAACTGGACAACTATGTGTAGAAGAATGAAACTTGACCATTCTCTTACACCATACCCAAAGATAAACTCGAAATGGATAAAAGACCTCAATGTGAGGCAGACATCTATCAAAATCCTAGAGGAGAACATAGACAGTAACCTCTACAACATCAGCCACAGCAACTTCTTTCAAGATATGTCTCCAAAGGCAAAGGAAACAAAAATGGACATGAACTTTTGGGACTCCATCAAAATCAAAAGCTTCTATACAGCAAAGGAAACAGTCAATGAAACAAAGAGGCAAACCATGGAATGGGAGAAGATATTCACAAATGACACTACAGACAAAGGGCTGATATATAAGATGTATAAAGATCTCCTCAAACTCAACATTAAAAAAATACAGATAATCATGTCAAAAAATGGGCAGAAGACATGAACAGACAGGTCTCCAATGAAGACATACAAATAGCTAACAGACATATGAAAAAAATGTTCATCATCTTTAGCAGTCAGGGAGATTCAAATCAAAACCACATTAAGATACCACCTTATGCCAGTCAGAATGGTCAAAATTAACAAGACAGTAAACAACAAGTGTTGGAGAGGATGTGGAGAAAAGAGAACCCTTACACTGTTGGTGGGAATGCAAGTTGATGCAGCCACTTTGGAAAACAGTATGGAGATTCATTAAGAAATGAAAAAGAGAGCTTCCTTATGACCTTTTATTGCACTACTGGGTATTTACCCCAAAGATACAGATGTAGTGAAAAGAAGGGCCATCTGTACCCCAATGTTCATAGCAGCAATGGCCACAGTTGCTTGGTTCTGTGGAAAGAACCAAGATGCCCTTCAACAGACGAATGGATAAGAAAGATGTGGTCCATATATACAATGGCGTATTATGCCTCTATCAGAAAGGATGAATACCCAACTTTTGTATCAACACAGATGGGACTGGAAGAGGTTATGCTGAGTACAATAAGTCAAGCAGAGAGAGTCAATTATCATATGGTTTCACTTATTTGTGGAACATAAGGAATAACATGGAGGACATTGGGAGATGGAGAGGAGAAGTGAGTTGGGGGAAATTGGAGGGGAAGACAAACCATGAGAGACTGTGGAGTCTGAGAAACAAACTGGGGGGTTTTGGAGGGGAGGAAGGTGAGCCTGATGGTGGGTATTAAGGAGGGCACATTTTGCATAGAGAACTGGGTGTGGTGCATAAACAATGAATTCTGGAACACTGAAAAGAAATAAAATGAAAATTAAAAGTTCCAGAAATTAACAAAATTCAAAGCCAAGACGTCAGTTAAATTAATTTCTAGTGAACTCTGTAACAGGGAATGCTCAAAAGAGGCTATATAGTACTGTGGAGTCTGATTTGTTTTCTGGACCTTACACCTATTTGAATGTCTTATTTCTTTCCCCAAATTTAGAAAGTATAATATGGTGCTAGACTCACCAAGATGACTTAACTACCTAAAAAATTTTAGCAGCATAGATTTGAAGTCATAAACATTAAAATAGCAGGAAGTGGCTTTCTATAAAGTTCAGAATCATAGCAACAAATTTCCCTCTCACATCTTATCAAGTCCCAGGCACCTGCCCATGAAATTGGCAACAGAAAGATATTCTACACTGCCAATTACAGGTTTCTCGTCACCTTGCCAACTTGCTTTGTCTTCACAACCTGGCAAAATGTGGCTATTGGCAGGAAAGTGAATATTTGAAAATGATTACAGTATATAGGGATTTTTGGTTCCATAATGTCTAATTGAGTAATTTAAAAACCATTTTAGCACTAGGGATAGATTTTCTTTCTATTTTATAACATGTCACATGCCCTGTAATTTGAGCCCTTTGGTCACTAGTCCCTCAAAGAAAGAACTAGAATGGGGTACTCAATGAAGTTTATCTGTAACAAGGTTGATTTAGTGAAATATTAATGACCTCTGTACTTTGGAATTACATGGTCAAAATCTTCCCTCTAGCTAACCTGAGACATCCAACTGCCAACTGTTGCAGAGGAAGGGGACAGAAAGCCACACTTTTCTAAATATCTTGGCCATTTCTGGAACCAGATCTTCCATAAAGTGTAAAGAAAGTACTCAGCCTTCTATGGCAGCTGCACCATTTAGCTTATTGCCTAGGGTAAGAGAATATTGCAAATAGGAAATGGGAAGGCCAAATCCAGTTATTCTGGTTTGCAAAGGTTGTGAAGGGATGAAAGGCTGTAAAAAAACAGGATGGGGGTGGGAGTGGGGAATGTAAGCAACCCAAAGAGACACCAGTGTGTTAGGTGAGGGAAACACCAAAAACAGGGGGTTGTTTTTTAAAATAAAAGTTCACATCAAGGAGTCCAGAAGATGATCATGTCATATGATCATCAACCATATCAAGCCACAGCAAGGTAAAATGAAAAGTATTGAAGTCTCAGCTTTCCTATGGGTTGGTTCTTCTATGGCTAGAGATCCTCAAAGGGTGACAGCACTATCATCATCACCTTGGAATGTGTTAGAGATGCAAATTCTTGGACCCCACTCCAGAGCTACGGAATCAGGAACTCTGAGAGTGGGACTCAGCTGCCTGTGTTTTGACAAGTCCTCCACATGTTTCTTGAGGACCACTATCCTTTGGCCTGATCTGAGAGTCAGGAATTTTCACAGATCCCCAAAGACAGATGTTCAAGCTGAAGTCAAGTGTCTCTGCCTTAGGGCCTACCCAGGTGAGAACCAAGGGGCCTGTCATATAGAACACCTAGGCCAAGGGCTGTCTGGTGGATATGAAGGTATTCAGAGGCCTTTGTGACAGCACTTAGAAGAGAAGAGAGGTTGAGACCATCAGGGAATGCAGCTGAACCTACACCCAGCTGAGGGAGATCAGCCTGCCTACTTTATATGCAAATAGCAATAGGTCATACATCACACAAGCTACCAGACAAGGGACATCTCCTTAGAAAGATACCTGAGGAAGCAGAAGACCTACAGGAATGAAAGCACTGCTGCTCTCTCCAACCATGAAGTCCTACTGGTGATAACTCTCCCAACTCATTCCCCAAATACCCAAATACCATCTTGGAAAAGGGCAATGGAACTGAGAGAAAAGAAGACCGTGTACAGCTGTCTTATCTGAAAAGACATAATTCTTTCCAAAAATACCATTTAGGATATTCAGAGATATGATAAAGGGCTCAACTTTGAAGGACCAAATATTTATACTGGAAGGAAACTGATGAATTGTAAAAATCTGAACCTTTATTAATTGGCACGTCTGAGTTGTTCCCATTTCTTATGGGAATCAGGCTTACAGGGAAGCTTAGGCCAGTGCTGGAGAATAAATAAACTGTGTGTCTGAAAGCAAGATGCATACCTTTGTAACTATGCAGTGCACTTTTGTAGTACAGTCCTTGCATTCTTGCTACCCAAATGCTCTCTGGAAATCAAAATATTTCAGTATAGAAATGATAGGATGAAATAATTTAAAAAGAATCATAAAATTGTGAGAACTGCTCATGACATTTTTACAGTTTGCCCTTGGCAAATTCTCCTCCATCGTTGCTTTCTTATAGATAAACCATCAAACAGCTTTGGGTGGAGGGAGTTTGGCAACACCAGAATGGTGGACAAATTGGGAAGGGTCAGGCAGGAATTCCGTATTCAGAGATTCAATTGAGCAGAATGAATATGATGGGCCTAAAATAAATGAATATAAAATAAAACACAAGGCAAGAAAACAATAGGTTTCTTTGTTACTGGGATTAGTCAGTTTGCCCTGGATTTTTCAATTACTTCAATGTCAAAAGCATGATCTTGGAAAATCATACCAATGTACCTCAACTGAGAAATATTAAAAGCTCTTTAGAAATGTTTCCAGGCAGTATGTTTAAATATTTATGAACAATTTCTATAAATGACTGCTGGCCAGTTGTAATAATTAAGTGTATTCAGATGATAGAATAATCTTCCCATCACTTGAAAAATGTGCTGAGTATGTAATTCTCCTCCTGAAACAGCCTCTGCTCAGTGTGCTGACCTGCTTTTACTTTCTGGAAAGATTAGCTTTTATTTTTAGTTAAATTTTTAAAAATAACTTTTTTGTTGAAGTATCATTTTTATATAAATTAAATTCACAAATCTTTATGTATAACTCAGTAAACTTTTACATATGTATACATCCATCTGAACTCCATCGAGATCAAGATATTTCTAGCGCTCCGGAAGGTCCCTTGTCCTCTTCTAAGGAAATAACTCCACCCTAAGCTAACTATTGTTCTGATTTCTATTACTGTGGATTATTTTTTTCTTTTTCTGGGCTGATGTAAATGGGATAAAATGTAAATGGGACTGATGTAAATGGGATAAAAAGTTATTTCATGGGATAATATGATGGTAATGATGTTTTCATGATTGGGTTCTTTCACTCAAAATTATGTCTTTATGATTCATCATTCATTGTTGCTTTTGATACTAGTCTCTTTTTGTTGCTGTGTAGGACTATATCTTAATTTTCTTTTCATGGACATTGGGTCACTTCTAGTTCTTAACTCTTACTAATGAAATGGCCATGATCATCTTGTATAGGTCTTTTGATTAACATAAGCATCAGTTTCTCTTGGACGTAAACCAAGGAGTGGAACAGCTGTATCAAAGGATATATGCTTAGTTAGCTTTAATAGTCACTGATGGATTTTCAAAACGATTGCACCAGTTTATACTCTATCCAAAAGACTGACTTTTTAAGTGAGAGAACATACATGGTGTGCTTTCAAGACAGACCTTGCTCAACACTGGCTTCCTTTGGTTGGTTTGTCCATGGTTACTTAGGTGGGCTTAAGCGCTCTAGAGAAGGTTCTTTTTACTTGTCTGATTCATTTTCAAATTCAGCTATGTATTTATCCATCAGGAAAAGATGGCTCATAAAGGAAACATTTTAATATATGGGGCCAGCTTCTTTAACCCCAAATAATATATTTCATTTTAAACCTTTATTATTTTTTTCATGTTTAAAAGTATATATGGAGCACTGGGTGTGGTGAAGAAATAATGAATACTGTTTTTCTGAAAATAAATAAATTAATTTAATTTTTTAAAAAAGTATATATGGAAAATGGGGGAGGCTATGCATGTGCTCAGGTGAGCGTTCTATGGGAAATCCCTGTACCTTCCCCTCAATTTAGCTGTGAACCTAAAACCATTTTAAAAGACATAAACTCTAAAAAAAAAAAAAAAAAAAAACAAATGTACTCACTGCAGAAAAACTAGAAAACACAAGAGAGTGTACACAAGAGGATAAAGACCCCTAATCTGACTGTGAATTTTCTGACTATATGCTTCCAGAACTTAAACATGGAAGAGTTCTAGCTATATGAAAATCGTTTCTTTGCAAAGGTTTTGTAACTTGTGTTTTTACTTTTTGTTTGTTTCTTTGGTTTTGTTTAACAGATTCATAGAATCCTCACACAACAATAATTATAAATATGCATACATAAATAACATAATTGATTTAACTATTCCCCTATTGATGAATGTTTATATTGATGCTTTCTCTTTTAAAAGCAATGACATAGTAAGCATCTTTATGTATACATCTTGTGCACATGTTAAATTATTTTCCTTAGGATAAATTCCCAAAGTTTTATTCCTAAGTTAAAAGAAATGCATATATTCAACTTTAATACAGATTTAACAAAATGCTGTACCAAGACACATCTCCAGCTATAAAGGAATGCAATTCCCAAACTCCCAAGTACTTGGCTGCAGCATTTTTTTCAATCATCATTTTACTGACCTTAAATAATGCCCATTTTTATTAATACTTACTTAACTACAAATAAGATTTAAAATAGTTCCGTAATTCTGTTCACCATTTGAAGTTATCATTTTGTAAATTACTTGTTTGCCTTATTAGTCCATATTACTTTTGCTATATAAAATTTTTGTATGTAGAAAATCTTTTAACTTGTCTGCCACATTTGTTTTAAATATTTTCCTTTTTTATTTTTAGTAAATTGGTATTTTCATTACCCAACTCTTTATACTCTCCAGTTGAATGTTGTGATTTTTTTCTCACATATTCTTCACAATTCTTATTAAAATCAGTCCTAATGTATTTTACATGATTGATGCTAATTTGAGTTGAATTATTTTGATTATATTACTTTATTCAGTATGGCATACACTACTTGTTAAACTATTGTTGATTATTAACATATATGAAAGCAATTGGCACTAATTTATTTCTGTGACCAGCACTCTCCCCAATAGTTATTTTTTTTATTTTATTTTTTTTTAAGATTTTATTTATTTATTTGACAGAGAGAAATCACAAGTAGATGGAGAGGCAGGCAGAGAGAGAGAGAGGGAAGCAGGCTCCCTGCCGAGCAGAGAGCCCGATGCGGGACTCGATCCCAGGACCCCGAGATCATGACCTGTGCCGAAGGCAGCGGCTTAACCCACTGAGCCACCCAGGCGCCCTACCCCTAATAGTTATTTTTAATTCATACACATTTTCAGTTGATCCTCTCGGTTTTCCCAGTCAGATAATCAAGTTATATGCAAATTATGATAATTTTCTTATTTTCTCTCTTTTTTAAAAAGATTGTATTTATTCATTTTCCAGAGGGAGAGAAAGTACAAGCAGAAAGAGCAGCAGGCAGAGTGAGAGGGAGAAGCAGGCTCTCTGCTGAGCCAGGAGCCAGACCGTGGGATCTGGGACCTGAGCAGAAGGCAGATGCTTAACAAACTGGAGACACCCAGGCGTCCCAACTTTCTTATTTTCAACATTTATAGTGTTTATTTTGTTCAATTTGGAAGAGTGGAATGCTTTCAGAACATTAGAAAATGATAATGAAAAAAGGAAAAATGTCTTTTTTTATTTAACTTAATTTATTTCACTCTTGATCTCAATGATGGCATTAGATTTGAGTTTTCATATTTTTCCAAAGTCATATTAAGAAAATATCTTATTTTTTTATTTTTAAAAAACTTTTTGTCAGACATAGATAATAACTTCTACCTAAAACATATAAACACCTCTTGATATGGTCATATGACTCTTTAAGTAAATGGTAAGTTGATTTATATTCATACAGCTGAACTTCTTTTGTATTTAAAATATAAACTCTACTTTGTCATGAAGCATTTTTCTTTTTATTTACCCTGGGATTAAATTGCTAATGTTTGGTTGAGAAGTTTAGACTTTATATTTGTAAGATTATATGTCCACAGTTTTGCTTGGTAATCCTCTTAGGTTTTTCTATCAGAGTTATGCTTACTTGATAAAATAAATATGGTCGCATCCATTCTTTTCTTTATTCTGTGAAATATTTTCAATGGTAAGTGTCATTTCTATTTTCTTCCACTAATACCTGCATTACACATTATTATAAACCAGGTACTGTACTGGGTATTGGAGATATACACATGAGTAATAAAGATATGTGGCTTTGAGAAGAACTTACAGTGGAATGGGTTCCTTAAAAGTTTGAAAAAATTAGCCTGGCCCCATTTTGGGGGAAGCGGAGGAGAGTGGATGCAATTTTTGACACATTTTCTTTTTTTTTTTTCCATTTTAATGGCTATATCTCAGTTTTCTACGTTTCTCATTTATATTTTCTGGGAAAATTATTCCTCTCAAGGAGAGCTTGGTAGTGTCTTTTAAAAATTAATCTATCTATGGTTATATCTCAGCTCCTAATTTGTATGTTTCAGTTTTCTCTCTTTCTCTTTCCTTTGAATTCAAGTGATGTTACTTGTGTGTGTGTGCATGTGTGTGTATAATATAAAGCAAGGAACAAATTACGCTCCTATTACCACAGTTGCATCACATTATCAATAATTTGTCAACTCTGAGAGGCAATACACTGAAGATGATAGGTTTTTTGGAGATCCCTGTGCTTTGTGACCTTGGGCAAAGAGTTTAGTTCTTGCCTGGGAATCAGTTCCCTAATCTATTACTTGAGAAGAATATTAATTTCTTAAGACCAGGAACCATGTTTTTTTTAATCTGCCCCAGGACCTGGGACAGTGACTTACGTGGCAGGCTTTCAATAACAATTTGTTGAATTGAGTTCTCTGCTGAAGGGCAGAGAGCTTGATGAGATGATTCTTGAGGAACATTCCAGGTCTAAGAGCTATGATACTGTATTAGAGGAACAATTACTGTATGAGAAAGAAAGTATGGTCAAAGAGTTAAAGACATCACAGAAATATATAGACTAACTGGGTTTTCCTTCTTATGCAACATCCAGCAACATTATCATCCACTCTCAATTTAATCATTAACAAACTACACTGTTGGGAAAATAATGAATTATTTCATTCTGAACATTATAGAGCCAATGCTTTTATCCATCACTTTATAAAGGAAAAATGAAAGTTTAACCATATCATTACAAATAAATAACAAGTTGTTTCATATCCATGCTTAAACCAATGGATTTTCTGGAATCAGTATTCTTTTGTTAGCTGGTTTTCCTAAAGCCCAGCCTACAGTGTGTGTCTAAGTAGGTAATTCATATGATTTTGAAAAAGAGATACAGGAAAAAAAGATCTCATACTTCAATACATACGTGGTTCTCTATTGGGCATTAACTTGAAAGTGAACTTGACAAGTTATGAAAGTAAGACATACCTCTGTATTATTCTCTCTTACTAACACACTGACCCATGGCTATATTTATGTTTTTTGTTTTCCCTCTTGGAACATTTTCTTCCATATGAAGGTTGTATTTCCAAGAGTAATGCTTAGTGAACTTACTTTAAAATTTTCATTTATTTTAGCTATGAATGGTAAATATTTTCTCCCACAATGAATACACAATGAATTCACACACAGTGAATAACTGTATATCATCAACACTAGATTTGGGGCAAGATGTGCCACATCCAAATCTCATGTAAGCAATCTCTCACTAAAAATTCCATGGGAATATAATCATATTGAAAAAATGAATTATTATAACCTTATAAAGAATGTTGGTCATATTAAGTAACATTTCTTAAGTCTATAGATTTTTGAAGGATCTTATGAATTTGTTATATAAGCAAGATCAAGAAAAGCAAGATCATCCAATTTAACTTACTGAATGATCATATTTAATTTTTAAACTTATTGTTATTTTGATGAATTTTATTAATAGAGACTCTAATAGTAAAAGGACTTCTACTTTAGACCCAAGCCCACTTTACCTTTTAAGATGGCAGGGTAATTCGTGACTAATCTAATACTGTTTTCATCAGGATATTTTTCTCTCTGAAACTAAGGCAGTTTTCTCTTTGAAGCAAAATAAATGCCTATGATTATCTATATGTCTTATTTGATGAAACACAATAAAGACATTCTGCAGATCTCTTCTAACGTCCCTTCAAGCAAACAGAGATAAAGAACATACATTGACTGAACTCCAGGCAAAAGTGATGACAACATTATCAAAAGCATTAAGGCAAAAACTCACCTTGGTTCTCAATATCCCATCCTGTGAAAAGAGGAAGAGCTATGTAATACGTAGGGTCTCTTCCAGTTCAGGTATTCGGTGATGGGCTAATTTGTTTCTTTGAACTCTCCTAATTGGTGTTCGTACTTGGAGCCATTGTTGGGAAAAGAAGGCAAACTCTAACCTGAATGACAAGGTAGATATTTGAATGTCAAGTTAGGATATTTGAGGAAAACAGCACTAGATTGATGGTGCAGTATGTATGTGTCACCATTCCATGAGGTTTTGGGCTCTCAGCTTCGTTCAGAATTGATGGTTAGAAGTATTTACGTATGGCAGGAAATTGAAGAAGCATAAATCAGAAAGAGTTGGTGGACTCTGAGTTCCTGATTTTCATTATGTGGAGGAGCATGAAAGGCACTTTAAGTCTGTCTGAGAACTTCCACTCACTTTCTTTAAATGACAATGAACACGGATAGACTTCAGTGATTTTCCTGAATACCAAGGCAAGCAGAATTGTTCCCAAGGAATAATATCTGCAGAAACCTCCTTCTGAAGCCCTGACACGTCCCCCTTTTCCAAGTAATCCACATTATGACAGCACTTTGGCGTGAAAGTGAGTTTTCCATTTCGTTTCTTGTTATATTGAAGCTATTTGATAAATGGCATACATGCCACAAAATGATGTATACAAATGCTGTGATGTTTGACAGAAAGCAATTTTAAAGCTTTTACTTTTGCATTTCATATACTTATAGTCCAAGTTTGCTTGGGAAGTGGCTGGGATATCACACCATATGTGTGTCAATATAACCTTGAGCGTACATTTCATGTGGGAAGGAAGTGTAAGTGTGTATTCTTGTTGCAAACCAAACCAAACAAAGAAACATCAATCGTGTATTCATCTCCTATAGGATATCAAACTTCATTATGCACTTTGGATTTAGACCAGTAATTAATCTTGCATGCTTTTCAAAAATAGGATGGATTTTAAGCATCTCACTGACACCTTTCATAAAATAACGATGGCAGGTATGATAGGCAGTTTATACTTTGATCTTGCTTGACTACGATCTTTCCAAAATGGAGCTCTGAAGATCATCAACTTTAAAAAATGTTGACAAGGTACATGAGTTTCCACCTTGTGCTACCACACACTTTTCTTATATTTTTGCTCTTTCACTTGTCAAATTTAACCTTCCCTAGAACCTTAGGAAGAGAAAAATACTTAGTTACTCTTAAAAAAAATTATATTAGGGAAAAGATGACAGAAAACCATAAATAACACTAATTGTCAGTGTTAGTTGCAGGTCAATAAATTTATGATCATGGTATTTCGCTTGCACGTTTAGTGTGACAGTGTCATGTTTTCTTTTCTGTTATTCTCTTTCCCAATTTAAACAATAAAGAAGAAAAAATGTGGTGAGATTAATAGGAAACACACACGCGCGCGCGCGCACACACACACACACACACACACACAAATTCAGGAATTTTGGGGACTCTGTGTCAAACTAAAGAATCATTCTTTGTTGGTGTTCCAGACACAAAATAAGGTACTGTTTTTTGCTGTGTAAATTCTCAGAGCACTGTTGAATTATTGGTGGGCAACAGGAAAGCCACTGACCACGATGGAGAAAACTAGGGAGGTCTCTACACCTCTGACATATTTCATACAATGTAGAAAAGATCTCATGTGGCAAAAAGGAAAGTGCATGAGGCACTTTACCATGAGGGAAAATGCAGCTATGCCCAATACTACCTCTGCCACTTGGGGGTTGTGTCATCTTGATTAAACAACTTTGGCTTTCCTGAGCTTTCATTCCCTCCTTTGTAAAACTGCCATGGATCTACCCAGTACATGGAGTGGTTAAGATTTAAACTGAAAAAATGTAAATGTTGTGTCAGACTTAACCAGTCCTCAAATATTATTCCTTTTCCATATTTTCCAGTTATTACTTGTAGAAATTTTGCCAACAGAAGTTTTTAAGCAGTGCATGGTAACTGAGGTCTTCCACTATCAAAAGCTACCAAAAGGAACCAGGATTTAACAATGAGTAAAATTAGTCTTTCTTTTTTGCAGCACGATAGCTGATACTTATATGAGTATTGTTTAATTTAATCATTTAATCACTTCATGGCAGGAGTTAAACAGATAGCCCTAATAGCATATACTGACCATTTGTTGATAATTTTTCATTATTAAAAAGATACATGTTGGGGTACCTGGGTGGCTCAGTTGGTTAAGCATCTGGCTTTAGCTCAAGTTGTGATCTCAGGGTCCTGGGACCAAATTTCACATCAGTCTCCCTGCTCAACGGGGAGTCCGCTTCTCCCTCTGCCTGCTGCTGCCCCCTGCTCATGCTTGCTTTCTCTGTCTCTCCCTCTCTCCCTCAAATAAATAAATAAAAATCTTTTTTTTTTTTTAAAGATACATGTTAATTTTAGAAGAAGAAACCAAAATAGAAAGAATTTTTTTAACTTCAGTTCCACAGTCCAAAGACCCATTTTGGCACTCTTTCTTTATCATGCCATTGATTTGATTTCTCTTCATTTCTGGAAGTGAGCTCCAAATCAAAATAAGATTATTTCCCCTTGGCATACAAGGCTTTGGCTAGAATATAAATTTTGTGTGAATAATAGAATGTTAAATCATCTCTCTCCTGAGCTTGTGAGCCATCCAAATGCTTTGGTTTTCATGCTTATAAAAGACATGAAAATATTGAAAAATTAGATTTTACCATTAACTCAAGTGTTGGTCCTGCCAGTCATTAGGTATTAATATATCAAACTTCAATGTGAAGAAAGCCAGCATTACTACCATTAAAGGACCTGTACTCTTTACAAAATGGCCTCTAAGTACACTTTTTAGAAAGTTTACAAGGTGGTTATGGTGTTCCATCAAACCTCAAGTCAAATTTAGAAAGGACTGGAATAATTTTGAATTTGAAACATAATTATTTACTTACACCTAACAACCAACATAAAAAATACCATAATTAATGAAAGAGTCTTTGCATAGTGACTTCAGGAAAACTATGGATTCCAAATATAAATTGCTTCCTGGTCCCTCCCTATGGAACCAAAATTAAAGAGGGAGCAATATCTATTTTACTTTTAGTGGTTTTTTTGTTCCTTTTAAAGAGTAGATGCATCTGGGTGATTTTGAAAAATTGTCCATTCTCATATGGACCATAGCATTTCTTGTTTCTTCACACTTTTATTAATAGCATTTGGGTTTTACATGTCCATGTGATTTTTATAGCTTATTTCCTTTCTCTTATGGATGAGCAGTGCATGCTCATTATAAATTATGCAGAAAACATAGAGATTATAAGGAGGAAAATAAAAATAATCTTATCACCAGATGTAATAGCTATCATCATATTAAAATGTCCCTACATTTTCTGGTTTTGACTTTTTTTCATGTTTTTACATAGGTGAGTTCATATTAATATACAGCTGTATAATAAGATATTGTCACTCTGCCCTTTAACATATATTTCTCTATCTATTGAATATGCATTAAAAACATTAATTTTAATTAGTGAATATCATGGTATAAGCATTTTATTTAAACATTCTTTAATTTTTTAAGTGTTAGACTATTCCACTCCTTGTCTTCCTCCTATTTTTTAACATTATAAGTAATATGGCAATAAGCATCTATGCACATTAACCTTTTTTCCTAAGTTTCAGATTTCTCCTTTTTTAATATATTTCTGAAAATTACTAAGCCAACAGGGCATAAATGTTTTAAAATGCATTGGATTCCAAAAAGATGATACCTGGTCACTCTCCTTTGAGCATTTTGCAATCACCTTTTTTTTTTTTTTTTTTAACTGCCAGACTTGTTTTGAGACCTGTGGTATTGCTCCACCCCTTTCTCTAGTTAAGGGTCCTTGAATGGATTGAATGACCTCACCATCAGCTTTTCTTGGTTTTTCAATAAAGGGATAAGGAAAGAGTGGGAGGCACATTGACATGACAGACCAAGAAGAGAGACAAGAAGTCAACATTGAAAAAAGATAAATGAAGTGGTTGACTTCTCAATTAAAAGAAAAACAACTTACCTCATTTGAATCATTGAGGATAAAACAGAATTTCCTAAACTTCCAAGGGAATTTTGTTGGTAGAAAAGAGAACCCAAACCATTTACTTCAAAGGCCTTTTAAAGCTCTCTTACACGCCCTTCCCCAGAATCAGAAGTGTCTTGCTTTCATGTTTCTACTTTGATGTTTCTCTGTGGCCAGAGTTTATTCATTTTCACTGACGTATGCTATTATTATATGAATATACCACAGCTTATTTATCCATTCTGTTTGATGGACTTTGGAGTTATTTGGAATTGTGCTGAATGGAAATTTTTGTGTACTTTTTTTAAGTGAATGTATATATATATATATCTTTTGGGAGGCACATATGTAGAAGTTTAATTATTGGATTTTAAGAGATACAAAAATTTTGCTTGAGTAGCCACTTGCAAACACTTGTCAAAGAAATTGTACCAGTATATACACTTCCACCAATAACATAAGAGTTTCAGATGTTCTGCATATTCACCAGCATCTGCTATTTACTTGTCTTTTTAATTTTACCCATCCTGTTGGGTATATTATGATATTGACCTATGATTGCACTTTGTACTTTCTTTCATTCTTTTTTTTTTTTAAGATTTTATTTATTTATTTATTTGACAGACAGAGATCACAAGTAGGCAGAGAGACAGGCAGAGAGAGAGGGGGAAGCAGGCTCCCCGCTGAGCAGAGAGCCCGATGGGGGGCTCAATCCCAGGACCTGAGAACATGACCTGAGCTGAAGGCAGAGGCTTTAACCCACTGAGCCACCCAGATGCCCCCACTTTGTACTTTCTTAATGATTAATGAAGTTCTTCACCATTATGTATGTTTACTGGATACTTTGAAATCTTTTGTAATATATTTGTTGACATCTTCTGATTATTTTTTCTAAGTGTCTGACTTTGCCTTACTGATTTGTAGGAGCTTTTTATATATTCTGGAAATAAGTCTTCTTTTGGTATGTGTACTACAGTTATCTTTCCTTGTTGTGTGTCTTGTTCTTTTACATTCTTAATGCTATCTTTTGATAAATATAATTTCATAATTTTAATATATCCAAATTTATCAATTTTCATTTGTAGTTAATACTTTTTGTGTCTTACTGAAGAGATCTTTGTTTCCCCCAAGTTCATAAAGATATTCTCTGTGTTTCATTTTAAAAGTTTATTGTCTCACTTTTCACATTAAGATCTTCAATACATGTGGATTTTTTAAATGATGTGAAGTAGGTGTCCAGTTTACTGTTTTATATATCTAATTGACCCAATGTCACTTACTGAACTGCACAGTTACCTTTTTCATTTATCAGTTGACCACATATATGGCAGACCTGAGCTTTAGATGATCACTCTGTATATAAGGTAGAAAATGGAGTGGAAGGGGAGAAAGAATGGAAATTGGAAGAACAGGGAGGTGGCTTCTATAACAGTACAGATAAAAATGGAGGTGACTTGAGTTAGGAAGATAGCAAGAGAGATGCCAAGGGACAGGTTAATTTGACAGATGTTTTCAAAGTTGATATATAAGTATTAAATGTAGAATGACACAGAGGAGTGTGAAAAGGAGAGCAATAAAAAATTACTTTCATGTTTCTGGCTGAAACATCAAGCTAATGGTAATGCCATTCATTGAGATGAAAGAAAATTTGATTTGCAAGATTTCACATTGATTTTTCAAGAACTTACATATTCCATGCTAAAAAGTTCTTCTACCTCCACCAATAACTTATAAAATTATGACCCTTTCATCATAACTAAATAAACTAAGAGAGGGTTGAAATGGTTAAATCAAGGACTATTAAATGTATCATTTGTTTTCAAGGATGGCAAGAAAAAAAAAACAAAAGTTATTATTATTTGTTAAGTAGAAACCATCTTATGTAGTAGATAAGGATTCAATGAGCCTGATCTTTAGCAAATACTGGTTTCCATACCAAGACCAAACATCAACTTCAGCACAGCACTGACTCCCAAATTCTTTGTGTCTTCTAAAACCACAGTTCAAAGTCTCTTGGAGTGATGTAATTACAAATTGAAACATATCCATCCCTTTCTATGTCAATTGAACCCTGGAGAGCTACTCTCCCGAAGTAC
This sequence comes from Mustela nigripes, assembly GCF_022355385.1. Lineage (NCBI taxonomy): Eukaryota > Metazoa > Chordata > Mammalia > Carnivora > Mustelidae > Mustela > Mustela nigripes. The sequence continues at coordinate 77,081,076 of NC_081558.1, read as the reverse complement.
CCTGCTACATGTATCAAGGTCTATGGAGGCTTTTCCATCCATGCTTGAACCAAGGATTATTACAACAGTTCATTTCCCGGTGGTGTTCTGTGAGGTGAAAAGTACATTAAGAAATGGTGGGTTGAGAGTAATAATAACATTAATAATTGATATGTCTGCAGTTCATTTAATCTTTGAATTCCACAGCTCAGTTGTCATATCATATTATCTAAATTTCAAACAGACAACCTTCACCCTGATTAGCACATTAAGGTAAAGATGGAGCTTGGAAAAACCTGAGATGGTTTATTATTCACTTGCATGTCCTATAAGCAGAACTTCACAGGCAGGCTGAGACTGGGTTTCAGGTTCGGGAGGCAGGCTTCTTTCCATCAGCATTGGGACAGTAAGGTGTGGCTTTCCAATCCTGAGTATTCTACTCTGGGGTTGAGCGATATCTAAGGCCGGACCCTACAGTTCTGCAGTGTGGGCATGAGAGACCTCTGGCTCCTGCTGCTCTGCCCATTGGGTGCAGAATTCCCCAACGAGATGATCTGCTAACAGCAAGCCACGCTGTTGTCTATGGACAAGAAATCTTTGGTGTGGTCGGATGAGTTCTTTCACATGATCAAGGAAAGACGTAGGCATCCCAAAGCCAGGGAGTAGAGAGTGAGTGGTGGTGATAAGCAGAAAAGCCTGGATGAGGGCTTCTGATGGGCTCTGCTCCAGGCAGCAGCCCTGCATCTCTGTTGTTGATTCTTCTGTCAGTTTGTTTTGATGAATGTTTTTAGTGCAGCCCAAGCTAGCTGCCAAGTAACTGCTTTAATAATGTGTGTATTTAGAGCTTCGTCATATTGATATTCTTGATAAAAAAAATTTTGGGGTGCCTGGGTGGCTCAGTGGGTTAAAGCCTCTGCCTTCGGCTCAGGTCACGATCTCAGGGCCCTCGGATCAATCCCCACATTGGGATCTCTGCTCGGCGGGGATCCTGCTTCCTTCCCTCTCTCTCTCTGCCTGACTTTCTGCCTGCTTGTATGTCTGTCAAATAAATAAATAAAATAAAATAAAAAGTTTTGATCAGAATCTAAAACCATTTGCATCATCACAACAAGATGACATTACATTTTTTTAATGAAAGAAAATGAGCTCCTTGGTTATTTCAATATACTGTCAACTGTTGTCACTTTGAATGGTTGAAAGTATTTTAATTTTCCTGCCACTTGTTTGTGCAAACAAGTTTTCTCTTTCAGGTAAACTCAAGAATTGAAGGAGATCATTATTAGAAGATCTTGATAAAGGATTCATATTAGTCATTTTTATCATAAGATTTGATGTGAAAAATTATGTTCATACACACTGCTATGGGTTGACTTGTGTCCCCCAACAACATATCTTGAAGAGTGGACCCAAGGAAATGAGGCATTCACAGTGGCCACCAACTATGGCTACCTGCTCAAATGACTGTCTTTACCTTCACAGAGTGATCCACCAATCTCAGAGTGCCACCTGGGTGCATCTCTAGCCTAAGAGCTCTTATTGAATCATTCTAGTATCAGTCCTTGTTGTGATTAAAGTGTGAGCAAACATAAGGTTTAGCTCTCGATTCCAAGGATCTTTTGAGAATTGACAAATACTCATTTGTCTCATCTTCAATTAACCATAATTAATATTCACCTAAAAATTCCCCTGGGGAAAACAGCCCTGTATTGAGCATTGAGTCTATACAATGGGGGGAGCAGTTCAGCATGGGGAGAGAACTCTCTTTCTTAGCCTGGTTTTGATTTGACACATTGAGTAAATGGTCAGTGTAGTGGAAATGATTTGACACATTGTGTAAATGGTCAGTGTAGTGGGGAACCAGAGTTAGGGATTTTTTTTTTTATATTGTTTCTTCACTTTTTCTTCAACTATTAAATTCAAAGTCTTATTCACTCATTAGTTGAGTAATTAAATTATTTTATGTTATCATCTTCTTCCAGGGTTTTCTTCTACCTCCTGATCTCAAAGTTGAGTCTTCTTTTCAGCTACTTAGACTTCCAGACCATGGCTCACTTTCTCTATCAGATTTTCTTGTTTCTTTTCCCAGCCCACAGAAGGGCCATGGAACAAACTCAAATAATAGTTGCTTGCAATTTCATTACTGGGAAGATAGGTCCTATTGCATAATGATATCATCCAAATGGCCTTGGCTACTTCTCTGCAGCCTCTTTGCAGCCCACTCTCTTATTGGGTCCCTCCCACCAAAGCTGCTCTGGACCATCCTGATGCCCAAGCCACTAGATTCTCTTTCTTCAGCCCTTAAATATTAGGGGATGATCTAATAGAAAGCTTTAAATGTATGTTTGAGATTTTGAATTTCTGAGAATACTTAGAGTTCATGACCCTATTTCACATAGAGGACAAAAAACAACCAATGTAATTTGCTCTGTCTTTCCTTTTAATTACCCCATCCTAGATTGAACTATCCCTGCATTTCTTCTCTGAGCCCGCTGAGGTGCTGGGAGGAGGAAATTTAGCTCTCTCATTTTTGTAAAGTTAATTTTTCTGGTGATCTGAATTGTGCCCCATCTCACCTTCTCAAGGATCAGGCTTTGATTCAACCCATTCTTCTCTAGCACCTTCCCTCTGTGTGGTCCTTGCCCATTTGCCTTCAGCTGTCTCCAGTACTCCCCTACATAAGAAACACATATTACTTGTCTTGGAATGTAAACTCTGAACATATATATACTGTTTACTTGTTACTCTCCTGCCTGACTGACTTACCTACTGACACCACTGCAGAAACTAGTTACTAGAAAGACACTGGGCTCACCTTCTAGTCAAATCCAATAATTTCTGGTTGTTTCTTCTTATTCCTCATTTTCCACAATCTATTGGATTTGACAGACTTTTGTTGAAATCATAGTAGGTAAAGAGGATGTAACAGTCATTGTATAATCTTAATAGGAAAAAAAGAGGTAAAGAATGAGAAGTAGATTTCCAAGAAGTTTTGTGGGTTTGTTAATCACCCTGACTGCTCCTGACATATATGAAAGGCCAGGTAGGCAACCGATGTTCTACTTTCTGCTGCAATGCAGACTTATACTTTTGTTTTGAGAGTAGGGAGTTAAGATTTGGTTTTGTTGTATCAAATTGGGTGCCCTACCACAGCACCCTAATACCATAATAGAGGGACCCTCTTCAGTTAGTGTTGTGTTAAATTCTGTTCTCCACAGAGTAGACAGTGATTCTGTTTAATGAATAAAGTCACATCACTCATTTGCTCAAAATCTCACACAGGGTAAATTCCAAATATGTCGTAGTGACCCCCCAAGGCCATGCGCAATCTTATGTAGAACAAGCTAATGGACACGTGGTTTTTCATTCTATCAGAACTTGCTTTAGACAATGAGAAAGAAAATAGCTATGCTGACTGAGGGTTGGTGGATAAGAGGAGGTGACTGGAGAACTGGCAAGAGCAGGATTAAAATAATCAAGTCTACAACTCTAAATTGGATTGGGAGAAGCACAGTGGTAGGGGAATGAAAGGACATGGAGTTGACAGAAACGATGACATGAGTGAAGCCCTACAGGCCTGATGAGGTGGGGAGTGGTGGGAAAGGGGACCTCTGAGTAGAAATGGCTGGAGTCATGGCAGGAGGAATCTGGAGGGGAAGGGGCTCAGGCTTGCCCAAGGGCATGGAATAGTAAGGGTCTGGAGGCATCACTGTGGAAGAGGACACGAGCAGCCCCAACTCCAGCAAGACTGACACATGAGTTGGAGAGGGGAATTCCAGAGAGAAGTATGAAAAGGAAACTGCATCCACAGAGATTGCCCTGACTTCCTTGAAAGTAAGGCATTGGAGGGGCTTTTTGGGAAAGTGATTGAAGAAATAGGATGTTCTTGTGGAGCATTAACTATAGAAAATGAGATAGAAGGATAGAGACAGAAGAGATGTATCAGTGAAAAAGCAAGTTGTAGAAAAGTGTTTGGGATATGACACTATTTTATGTAAATATAAATATATCTCAAACCCCACACTGAAATGTGGAAGGATGTAAATGCCAAAGCCTTACAACAGATTTCACTGTCAACGGTATGTATTTCTGTATTTACATTATATAGCTGTATTAGCAGCTATCATGTATTACCTTTGTGATGAGAGTAAACAAAACAGAATTAATAACAAAAGACAAACTTGCCTGAGGAAATCAATGTAAATATGATTGTGCCTCCAACAAGGGCAGAGAATGTCATGGAGTTATCATGGCATTTTAAGAAGCAGGTGCCAAGAGAGTTATATTTCTAGGGGCATGCTTGTCTTTTGACTTAAAGGTTTGTGAGTAAAGTTATTCAGAGGTGGCAAGGGGTGTGTAGAACTTAGAGTAATGATCTTTTAAATAAATTATATTTTCCTTTTAAGAAGGGTGATGACATCACAGCTATCTGGAACATCAATTTATCAGTTAAAATGTAGAGTTCTGTAATTAGAAAGTTCTGGACTCAAAACCTGACTCCATCCTTTACTAGCTTTGTGACTGTGGGGAAGTCACTTAACCTTTTTGAACCAGTTTCCTCATCTGTAAGACAGAGTTAGTATGTATCTATAGGTTTGTCACAAGAATTAAATAAAAGTGTAAGATTCCCAATACAATGCCTGTCCTAGAGCTAGACCTCAACCTGTTATTAGCTATTCCTACATTAATTAATCTGAAAATATCTTCAATATGTGCATTGTTTGCAAATTGTATTACATTGACAAAAATTTGACCAAAATAGAAGCATTAAAGCTATGATATGCAAAAAACGTCATGTAGTTTGTCAAGAAAACCATTGGTCCATCTCATTGATCATTATTACTTTGAAATTAAAGAGCTCTGGAGATTACCAAAAGATTATAAAATTTGGTAAATGTTATTGAAGATAGTCATGTTGGTATTTACTAAGTTAAACTAGACCTCTTCATAACTTTTCTTAAACAAGTACTAGGTGTCATAGAATTTCTTTCTAAAGAATCTCAAAATGAAACAAGAAACATTTTCAGATGTCTCATTTCTACTCAAGACATTTTTCTCAAAGCTAGAAGACAAGGGGCACCTGGGTGGCTCAGTTGGTTATGTACCCTATTCTTGATTTCAGCTCAGGTCATGATCTCGGGGTCCTGAGATGGAGCCCCGTAATGGGCTCTCTGCTCAGCAAGGAGTCTGCTAGAGATTCTCTCTATCCCTCTCCCTCTGCCCCTCCTACCACTTGTGCATGCTCTCTCTCTCTTTCAAATAAATAAATCTTATTTAAAAAATCTGGAAGCTGTAATTCATTGTTTATCATCCAAGAGAAATCATAAATATTTCAAATCTTTCAAGGATTAAAGAATAAAATTATTTGCCCAAACCTTCAAATATTTCAAAACCCAGAAGTTACTCTTCAGATGAGGAAACAAATTCTGAAGAAAATATATCGTGGCAATTTAGGTAGTCTATTTTTTCTACCTCACCATAAGAATAGCACAAAATTATTTATTACTGAACATTAGATACTATATCACTATATTTAAGTTTATGCTTTCAGAAGAATGTTCGTAGCAAAATTAAATATACTTTTGAATTACCTCTGTAATGGAAGAAGTTATTACACAAAGGAAATAGTTTACAGAAAATACAAATATAAACTCCAAACTGCAATTTTACCTGGATGATATAAAACTGATTTTTTGTGTGTGCCCATCTCTAGGATTTATTGATTCGTAGTTAATATGGCATTGGGACAACAACTTATATGGACAAACAACAACTTATATCTGTCTCTTGGTATTACTCGGACTTGGCCAATTACTACGTCAGGAATCAGATACTAATTTCTTAGTATATATCACCTAGTTATTTCTTATACAATGCTATACGAGGGCAGATGTAAATTTTATGCTCTTATCTAGTGAACAGAAATTGACCAAAAATATTTATGGAGATTGAATATTTTGTCATATTAATTAAAAACATAATGGGGAAGATAAGATGAGACAAGAACAAGATAAACATTAATGGTCTATTATAAAAGTTACCTGGATTCTAGAGTTATCTTACATAGCAAAAAGATTTTCTCTCAATTTTCAATTAAAATGAGTTGATATTGCCTGAATGGTGTACTGGCTCCAAGTTTCAGCGAGAGAAAGTCCAATGATTAATTAGTAACGTCTGTCACAGACACAGATGACAAAGCGGAAACACATGTGCAGAGACAGATCTGCCCAGAGATTCTCAAAAGCGTGGTATCTGGAGCAGCAACAGCACCTGGGGACTTGCTAGAAATACAAATAATCAAGTCCCACTTAGGCATACTGAACCAACAAATTCTAGGGGTGGGGCCCAGCAATCTCTTTATAAGCCCTCCAGGAGATTTCACTTTTTAAGTTAAAGTTGAAAATCCTTGAGCTGGAGTCATGCCAATCATCAAACTACCTAAATTTATAGAATCATCTCAAACAGCAATCTCTTGTATTCCTTAGCAGCAATGTTTGCCATTTTCAAAATTTCATTTTTTTGCCTTTCTGTTTTCCCCTGCCCTGTTCTCTTAATCCTTAAATTCTAGTTTAAGACAATTTTAGAAGAGAATATATCACACTAGAACTTGACAATAGCATCCTGGAAAAGTGTGCTATTTTAGGCTGGTAGATATTTTATAAATTCCAAACAAAGGATAGTGTTGAGAAAGAAAAAAATGTTATTGGAAACTATAGAAATTACCAGGAGTCAGGGAATCATAAAAACAAGGGAAGTCCCTAAGATTTGAAGTGAATCGGTAGGAAAGTGTTTCAAAGCAAATTCAGAAAACAGTTCTGGGCTTTCTGGGTTACATCGTTTGCTTATCTATCACTGCATAACACAATCCCACAAATTTAAGTGCCTTAAGCAACAACAATTTTGCATACTCATGATTCTGTGGGCAGAAATTGGGGCAGAGCACAGCAGGAATAGCTTATCCTTGTTCCACTTGTTCCACATGACGTATGCTGAAACTGTAATATCCAATATTGTTCCCTTATTCATAAAACTGGACCCCCAGCCAGGACAGCTTGGCAACTGGGGCCCTCCAGGTACCACTGTCTCTAGCAGGGGTGATGGCTCCCAAGTGGGACAAGGTAAAATTGCCACTTTCAGAATAGGCCCCAAACTGGTACAGCAGCAATCCCCCTATATTCTATTCTAGCTCAAGGGGTTAGAGTTATTAACTCCAAATTCTGAGGAGGGAAGTGAAAAAGAATATGCTGCCATCTTTAATCCATTACACCAAGCATAAAATTCTATCTTCTGAAAGATCTTCGTGTTCTGAAAGAAGAGAGTAGAACTTAGTTTAGAGACACTTGTTCTATTGTCATATTTCATGCAAGTGACACAATGAATACTTCAAGGATAACAATTGGGTTTTCCTTATCTTCAAATTCCCATTACCTACTACTGCATCTGGCCTACTGTAAGAGTTTAATAAATGGATGTTAAGAGAATGAATAAATTTTTTAGATGAGGTATAACAGTGTAGGCTGAGTTATATTGTTTTAACAACCCTAAATCTTACATCCTGTCTGTTTTGGGTGAGTTAAAGCTCTGCCTTATGTTGTCACCATTTGGGAGCCCTGACTGAAGAGACAGACACTCTTGAAGACATGGTGGGTTTTGCATAAGAGGGAGAAGAAAAGATGGCTCTTGACTCTTCAACCGGAAATGGCATGTGTCACTTGTGCTCACATTTTGTTGGCTAAAGTGATTCAGTGACCATGCTTGATATCAATAAAGTGAGAATGTGTAATCCTTCCACAGGGAGAAACAATGAAAATTTTGAGTAATAACCTATCATGAAAAAGATGTCTGAACTGATAATAGTACATTAGTACCGGTTTTATCATTTTTTTCTGAACAATTACAAGATTGCAGAAATGTTACCCTTTACAAGGATTATTAGCATATGGTTTTCATGTGATATTGTTCTTTGAAAAAAGAATTACTAAGTTGTGGTTTCTTCCTCAGAAAAGAAAGTTGGCACATAATCTCAGTAGAACAAGTCTATTGAACTAGGTCTCTGGTAGAGAGCACCAAGTTGCTAAATGCTTCCCAAAGGTAATCTTTTTGTTGAAATGAATAGAAAATAGAACCTATATATTACGTTCAATCCAATAACATGGCTAGCATTGACAACTGCTTCCTGAAACTGAGTTGTTTTGAAGGGACAGGGCTGCGACCAGAGTGGATCAATTACTGTAAACAAGTTGGTTTTATTTTTCAAGTTACCTTTATGCAGCTCTGGCTTCTACGAATTCCAGTTTAGCTGTGAACGAAACCCATGGAAGCCTCAGAGAAAGATTCTGTGTGTCAGTCAGTGGCTTCAGAAGGGATGGGGATTTGTGAAGCTCATCCCATGCAATGACCTCAACTTTGCTGAGGCATATTGTGCTCTGCTTTTAAATACACAGGCTATGCCACTATCTGGGGATTTATCTACATACATTTTTTCTCTACCACAGATCTGGAAAAGAATCTGACTGGCCTCAAAAAATATTTGCAAAGGATTACATAGAAATGCCTCAAGTAACCTGGAAACGTGGAATAGCATTTGTAAACTCCATTCTTTGCAAGAGTGATTTACATTCTTTTTCCGCCTTTGGCCCAGAAGGCCACAAGGCCCAGAAAGGAAATAATGCCTCTCATTGCAGATGCCTGTGTTTGTCCCATCGCTTCCCTGCCTGGGTGGCTTTCAGAGGCTGGGGGCGGGGGTAAGGGGTGGGGGGAGCAGTTCTGCCAGCCAGAGGAACGATCACTGCTCTGAAGTTGGTTGGCAGGTTAGTTTACAGATTAACATTTTGTGGTTGCATATGTATGATCTAGAATCCCAAGTACTCACTTTATAATAGAATGTGTGAGAGAGATGATAAAGTGGCACAACCCGGCATATCATCCCCATGGCAACTGTATCACAAAGAAAAGTTACTGCTGGTGCAAAGGCAAGACACTTTTCTCCTCGATGCAAAATATTGCCTTTGAAAACTGTAAACTGGGAAGGGGCTCAGAAGAGCTATTTCTCCCTCCAGCTCTTTGCGCGCTGTCTCTCTCTCTCCATAGCTTTCTTTTCTCTCATCTACTTACCTTCTTACCAACATCTCTCTCCTCTCTTGCATGAGGCCCTCAACAGCCAAGAGAAAGGGGCATCTTTTTTCCTAGGTGTTCTCATCATTCCTGAACATAAGAGGTGTGAACACACAATTTTTAATGAAGTGAATGTCAGAGAGCAAGGAGGCCACCTCAGGTGGTCTATCTATCTACTATCTACTGTGTGGATATCCTAAATGTTTTGGGTTTTTATTTCCTCTGTAGTGTCCTGACTAAACACACAGAAGTGCTTGCTTAACAGGTGCTCTGCACATTCGTCATTCGTCCAGGCAGATTGTTCTGAGTCCTATAGCAGGAAGCTACCACCCACATTGATGAACACCACCCAGAGTGTGGGTGAAGGAACCTGATGGTTGAAGCATTATTTCCCCTCCGTAATACAAAAGAAAAATTTTTTGTCCCCTGGACAATATTGCAAACTATTTTAATGTGGAAAGATGGTCAATTTCTCTAAACCGAAGGCCAGAAGTTTCCTCTAAGCTTGACCTAACTCTTTCATTAAGTATTTCATTTCATAAGTATCTCTTCTATATGCTTGGATATTTTCCTCCTATCAATATATTGGGCCCTCAAAGTGCCCCCTAATTTCAGGTGATGTTTTAAATCTGTGACCTTTGTCTATACTGGAGGAGGGGAAAGGGAAAATTCCTTTACTGTTGTAACTGTATAAATGCAACTATATATGTGACTATATGTATACATAGGTACTTAAGTCAGTATTTGTTAATGATGACCACCAAAAACCTATCCTTTTATCTTTGCTAAACTCTTACCAACAGGCAATAACAAATGAATTAGCAACATTGCCAAGCACTGAATTTTAGGCCAGAAATGACAGATCAGTGGTATGTCTATTTCTACATCTCTGAATTCATCATGGACATGGCTAACCAGTTTATTGTCCCTCTCACTAAGTACATACACAGCCTCAGATTTCTTAATTCATCTCCCCAAGCAGCCACTGCCAGCTGACTAGAGCTGATCTGTAGTGTTGTAGCACTGACCTCTAAAACCTCTTTCTTATTCCTAAATAAGGCAATGCATTAACTTAAAAATGTGATAGAGCTCTAGATCAAATCCCTTTCAAAAATGGAACCCAGCTGACACAAGTTCAGCTACATAAAAAAAGTCCAAGCTTTTGTTACTACATACAAATCCAGCAATAAATAGAGAGACTTCCACAAGACATGGAAACAATCTAAACATGCATCAGTGGATGATTGGATAAATAAGTTGTAGTGTATACATACCAGAGTATTATTTGGCTGCAAAAAAGGAAATCTTACCATTTGCAACAACAAGGATAAACCATGAGGGCATTACATTAAGTAAGATAAATCAGACAGAGAAAGGCAATTACGGAATTATTTCACTCATATGGAAAATCTAAGAATGCCAAACTCATAGAAACATAGAATAAATTTGTGGCTGCCAGGGGCCAGGTGAGATTGGGGATGCAGGGGGATGAGGAGATGTTGGTGTACGGATACAAACTTCCAGTTATAAGAAGAATAAGTTCTGGATATCTAAGATACAGTATGGTGAAAATAATTAACAATACTGTATCATATAGTTGAAAGTTGGTAAGAAAGTAAATCTTAATTATTCTCACCATAACAACAACAACAAAATGTGAAGAATGTGTTAACTAAACTTATTGGGTAATTATTCCATAACATATACATGTGTCAAATAATCACATTGTACACCTTAAACTCATATAATGTGATATGTCAGGTATAATATCAATCAAGTTGGAAGGGAAAAGTTGAGGTTTCTGGTTAGGAAGAAATGAGATCCTGAAAATTAGAATGGGAACATGAAAGAAGACCTTTATGAAGTTTGGGATCTTCAACTCCTAAATCCTGTTGAGTCTTTTTTGGCAGCAGAAGTAGTTCCTCTATTTTATCCAAGGAGTGCAACCTTCCTTTGTCTGCAGAATCTATAATGGCCTCCCCTTCTAGGCACTATTCCTTCTCTTGAAGACCTTGACCCAGTTTGCTTTCAGACTTAGAATTGGACTCATGTCCCAGCAAGAACCAAAGGACAAGGTACAAAGAGTTACTTGTGAGGAGGTCAATACACACCTAAGAATGACAGGGTTTTTAACATTTATATAGACAGAAACCTGTAGAATATTTGTAGGAATGAATACTTAAGGCCTGTGATTATAGTGGAAGAGATATAAAATTGGATCAGGCTAAATTTATTGATATGAGCCCCTTAAGCAAAGATTCTGGATTTATTATTTTGGCTCAAAAGTCTAAGAATGGTTCCAACATTTTGAGGGAAGGATTCTCTTAAATATGGAGCCAATGGTGGGCTGTACTGAATAAAGTTAAAATGCCAGAACTGCTCTGGTATACTGCAGACAAAAGTATCCAACGACAGGAAGACTGGAATGTGAGAGTGTATGCATCATGCAGGAGACCTAATCACCTGTTTTTGGAGGGCAAGGGGACACACTTTTCTCATATTACTGTGAGAAATAAGTTTGTAAAGATTCCTTGAAAATTCTATGGTGACTCTTTTCTGAAGGAACCACTACTATTTAACTAAGATTCCTAGATGCAATGGGAACAAGGAGACCCTGAGATGTCAGGGGTAAAGTAAAGATACTAATCACCAAGGACAAGTGGCTGTGGCTATCATAATGGACAGTGGAGCCAAAGTAGTAATTGGAATACTCTGACTCACAGAGCTCCAAGGTGTTGGCCAGCTGATCATGATGCTACTAGAAAAGAAATAGATGGGACAGGTCAGAAGGGTAGTGTTGAAAGAAAATCCTCCTGCATACAAAATTTTGAGCAGTGTTCATCTTGTTTGAAAAGAGAAATAGCTGGAAGTATGAGTGCATATTAGTTCATAGACTGTGGCCAATAATTTGGCTAGTTGGCCAGAAACTTAGAAGAAACACAATTAGAAAATTTGTGCCAAGGAAGTCTGAGGAAGAGATATATGAGTAGACCTCTCTAGGTAGGCAGAGGGCAGGAAGATATTTATTTGTGTAAAGGGTCACCTCAACAGAGGAGGATATTAATTATCAGGTGGAGAAGATGACCCATTCTTTTGATACCAATCTGCCCTTCCCCCAAAAACCTCTGTCATTGTCCAGTAGGCTCATGAACAAAGTAGTCATGGTGGCAGAAATGAAGGCTACATATAGGTTCAGCAACATGGACTTCACTGACAACATCAGTATGGCTATGGTTGATATTGACTTCTCTGTCTGCTAGAAACAAAACCAACACTGAAGAGCTGATAGGATACCATTCCCTGGAGTGATTAGCCAGCTACTCTGTGGATTGTTGATTACACTGGACAGCTTCCATCATGGAAAAGGATACACCATTTTTTCTGATTAAATAGGCTTTCAGGGTATGGATTTATAATCCTTCTGCCAAAACTATTATCAGTAGATTTATAGAATGTCTTATCCACTGTCATCGTATTCCACACAGCAGCAATTCTGTCAAGAACTTACTTCACAGCAAAAGAAGTACAGAGGTTGGCCCATGTTCATAGAAGCCATTGTTTTTACCACGTTTCCTATCACCCCAAAGCAGCTGGCTTTGACATAAGAGAGATGTGATCTTTTAAAGACTTGGTTATGGTACTAGTTAGGTGGCAATACCGTGCAGGGCAAGGCAAAGTTCTCTAGGAGACTGTATGTGCTCTAGATTTCAACAAGTGGAGCTTTCTTCCATAGTCAAGAATCACAGGTTCAGGAATCTAGGGTAGAAATAGGAGTGGATTTACTCTTTGGGAAGCCCCTACAAACTTTTTTTTTTTTTTTTTTTTTTTTTAAATCTCTGCAACCATAGGCTCTGCTTATGAGGTCTTAGTTCCAAGGGGAAGAATTCTTCCATTTGGATACACAACCATGATGCCACTGAGCTGAAAGTTAAGATGGCAATGTAGCCAGTTTAAGCCCTTCCTGCCCATGAACCAACAGGGAAAGAAGGGGACAGCTGGACTAGCTAGGGTGATTGATCCTGATTACCAAGGGGACATTGGAATGCTATCACATAATGAGAGTAAGGAGGAGAACATCTAGGATATAGAAGATCATCCAGAACATCTCTTAGCAACACCATGTCCTGTGAGTGAAGTCAATGGGGAACTATAACAATCTAGTTCAGGAAGGACTGCTAATGGCCCAGACAGTTTAGTAATGAAGCTTTGGGTATTCCGTTTGGCAAAGAATCACAGCCAGTTAACATGCTTCCCAAGAGCAAGGGGCATATGAAATATGGGCAGTGGAAGTATATGGTAGCTATCAACACTGGCTACTATGCAATCAGTTGCAAAATGTCAACTGTAATAGTTATTCTTCCTTATTTTGATATGAATATGTTTGTGTGTATGTATGAATATGTTTTTGTCTATGTGTGCATATGTATGAAATATTTTTGTCTTTCTTCTTATAACTATTAACATATAAATATGCTAATCATAGTCTACTGTGGACCTCACTCAGTATTAAAGTTGGAGAATACCAAAAAAGAATGAGAAGCCGAAATGTCACCCAAGAACTTTACATTTTCTTCTGGGAGAGTGGTTTGCAGGTTTGTGGTTGTTTGCAGAACATTTGTATCATGTTTGGCAGAATTGTGACTGTTTATTGTCTTAGAGATTTAAGCATGGTTTGAGAACATGTGTATAGGTACCAAGCTGATAAGGGGTAAACTGTAGATTTTTCCATGCGTAAACTTGGATAGGTGGTTGGTTCCAACCACTCACCTAAATGCTTATCTAGGTGTCACTCTGAAGAGATTTTGCAAGTGTAGTAAGAGCCCCCAGTCATTTTGACTTTAAGTAAGGGAGATGACCCTGGGTAATTTTGGTAGGCCTTCAAAGCTAGGCTGAGGCTTCCCAGGAGAGAAAGAATGGGACACAGAGACAGAGACATGGAGAGACAGAGAGAAGAAATCTCTCCTGTGGGTATTTGGTTCATGCCTACAGGTTCTAGTCTGGCTGTGAACTTCTCTTTCTGAATGCCTGACCCACAGAGTACAGTTTAAATTTTCAGACTTGCTTAGCCAGTCCCCACAATGGCCTAAGCCAGTTCCTTGTAATAAATAAATATTAAAATGTACATATATGTGGGGACTTCTACTACTTGCTAGATGGCATGCTCCCTGATTCATGAATCATTTAAGTGTATATGATTATATACACTTGTGTATTATATATTTATCTCCTACCAGTTCTTCTTCTGTGCTTAAATCCTGATACATGTGGTTTGCAGAGACCCAGCCCTGGCATCACAGAGCAGAGTTTAGAAGAGTAGTTTTGAAGCTGAGAGACAAGACAGTAAAACCAGCACATGGAGCTTTCCTCATGAGGGGCAGATTAGTTGCTCTATGACCAGAAATGAGAATGAGCTTGGAGACATGGGAGGGGAGAGGTTTCCTCTCCTCAGGAGTTGGGAGGAGAAAGGCCCAGATGGGTGACTGCAACAGAAGTCCCTCAGCCTACCCATTGAGGAGCCACAATAAGGACTTGGGGAGGCTGGCCTGAGAGAGTGTGCTCAGTGGTCAGAGGGCTGTGGGGTGTGGGCAGCTGGCCAACAGTAGGCCAGCGTTTCCAGAGCAGAAATTAGCATCGTACAGGGGAACAGAGAGACTTGTTTTCCTGTCCTTGTTCAGAAAGAGCCAGAAGGAGGTAGCCCTGTGGTGGAGGGGTTGGGCTCCCTGGCCTTCCAGAGTCCTCTGGGGCAAATAGTGCCCCAGGGCCTCTTAGTTCTCTCTGTCATGCTACTGGTAGTGATAGCAAGAGTGGTGACAGGAGCTAGGTCAGCACGCATGTCAAAATTCTTCCTAAAATTGGCTCATCTGAGTCCCAGTCTTATCAGCAACAACACTGCCACGAGAACTGCCCTACAATAGCACAGGAAACCGGGGGCGGGGGGGTGGGCAAAGTAAGAATTGGGGGAGTATTCTGGGGTAGCACTATGGCTCTAGTGTATACTAGGAATCCCAGAAGTGTCATGATCCTATTCTTGTAACCTTAGTATTAGTGTTTTATTAAAACAAAACAAAACAAAACAAAACAAAAAAGGAAAAAACCTTGAGATTCTCACTCCAGTATCTGCAAGGTGTAGACAGGTAACATAGATGCAGGGGGTAGGTCAGGTGTGGCCTATGACACACTAGGGAACATTCACATGCTGCATCTAAGGAGCTTCATACAGCTCCTGTTCACTGAGGCCAAGTGGGAGGAGCTTGGCCCACTGTTCCCAGTCTTCTGGATTTATTTGTTTTTTATTTTATTTTTTTAGAGAAGCCAGAAAAAAAAAAAAAATCCAGATTTTGATGAGACATCTTCCAATTTTTAAATGTACCTCAATTTTTTTCAAGCTCTATATAGGTCAAAGAAAATTCATCTCTTTGCAACTCAGCTCTAATCATTAGTGGAATTGGAGATAAAGTAGGATTAGCTTAATCTCATTTCCTTTCCTTTCCTTTTTCTCTTCGCTGAGGCTGGTGCCCTCCAAGCCTGCCTGCTGTGTAATCTTTGGGTACTTCGGTTTCTCAATCCAAGAGCACTGACTGGCCATCTCAAACGTTATTACAAGGTAATCGAAAGGGGAAATTGTCTTTCTCATTTTAACAGCTGTGAAAACGCAGGCAAGAAATCACAGCGAGATCCAACACATTGGTTCAAAAGGAGCTAGTGATCAATTCAGAGGAACTGGAAGTTTTTACAAGGTATTTCTTGTTTATTTGTTGTGTTTTGTGTTTCATTCTTAGTTTGATGTTCTCTTCCCCAACAACACCCAACATTGTGCAGAGCGAAGTCAGCTGTTAAGGGATGCACTTAGAGGGCTCCTGAAAGCAATTATCTCAAAGTGCTTATTCTGATGTGGCTTTGTTGAACACTAATTAGCAGCTGGAGTACTGAGGGTAGCCATCAGTTCTCTCTTATCTATGAAATGTGCTCTCTAACCCCAGTTGTACAAACCTTATCCTGTCTGCAGTTGGCACCTTCCCGATTCTTTCTGAAACTGGATTCTAAATCTATTTGTGGGTTTTAGTGATTCCAAAGAAAAAAAGCAAAGGAATTGTAAGTAAGACCCTCACAGAGAAGATGAGTATTAGGTAACTCAGGGCAGACTACCCCCCAAATATGCCGCTTTGGCATATTGATTATTTTGAATTAAAGTTACTTAAGAAACAGGAGGTGGCAGGACACACTGACTTTCCTTTGTCATCGTGAAAGCAGCAAATAACTTGTTCATGTGAAGGGTACCTTCCCTGGATCAGCAGAAAGAGACATAGCCTCCTTATGAGAGCTAGGGGATTTTTTAGGAGGAGAAGGTTGTCTAAACAAAACTTGACTCCTTCACTAACTTGCTACCTGAAGCCCAAACTTCTTTGTTTAGTCAGTTCTTCACAGATTTTTTGTTTCTTTATCTAAAAGTTATAAAAGTTGCCTGCTTTGGTCATTTCTTTGAGTCTCATATTTTATGGGCTTCTGTAATGCAAAAATAAATTAATTTTCTTCCTGTCACTCTCTCTTATGTCAATATAATCATCAGATCATCCAAAGAACCTAGAAAGGAAGAAAGGAAAAGTTCTCCTCTTGTACACCTGCTTCCAAAATATTTTCTCCCAGCATGAATTTGAATATTGACAGATGTTTGGAGGGGATAAACTATTTCAGACCAAGGAGCATACAGAATAAATTTACCTCAGGAAATGCTGGCAATAGAGAATAGGAGTTCAAAATGGATTTTCTAAAATGCGTGATGAATGAAAATATCTTGTTTTTGTTTTGTGTCTGAATGTTTCCCCATAACTAAAATTGAACACGAAGGAGTTGAAAAAGAAATCTGAACCCTTCTCTGTGGGAGATTTTAAAAATGGATGCCGGCTTTTACTAAGGAAGAATGAAACATACAGTGCAAGGTTTGAATTTTACAAGGCAATGAAATTCAAATCCAAGGAGACTAAGTCATGAAAATGATATCCTCTTCCACGTTTACTAATGCATGGATACCTTGATTATAAATATGGATGAAGATTTTCTCATAAATTATTTTCAGGTTATAATGTTTCTGAAGATATTAGAACTAATAATATTTATAAAATACAACAAACATTAGCCTTGCCACAAAGGCAAAATAAAAGAAAAAATAAGATATATACCCATGTAATTCACACAGAAATTATACCGTGGGGACAAGAGATGTTTGGGATCTCCAAAAACTTCTTAGTGGTTATCGATCACATGCAACAGATAGTAGCTTAGGTTGTTGTTGTTGTTGTTGTTTTTCATGTTGTCTTTCTTTTTCAAATTATGTTCAGAGGCTGTCGAAACGGGCAATGTTCAGACAAACACAATATCCAGATCATCTGCTGATTTTCTTGGGTTTCTTGTCCAGCAGAATGAGACCTGCTGCCTGGAGATCAGTGTCCACACATCTGCACGCATCTCAGTGGATTCCTTATTCTGTTTCCAGTATTCCAAGTGGTTCCCATCATAGTTCACAGTTAAGCTTAGGCTTCTCAAGACATGGGTAAATGAGAAGTGATGCGAATTTTCTTCATGGGAATGGGAAAGTCAGAAAACTTGAAGCTTATTTTCTTTCTGTCCACTTACTATTGCACTTTTTTTTTTTAATATTTTATTTATTTATTTGACAGAGAGAGATCACAAGTAGACGGAGAGGCAGGCAGAGAGAGAGAGATAGAGGGAAGCAAGCTCCCTGCTGAGCAGAGAGCCTGATGCGGGACTCGATCCCAGGACCCTGAGATCATGACCTGAGCCAAAGGCAGCGGCTTAACCCACTGAGCCACCCAGGTGCCCTGCACTTTTATTCTTGAATGTCGGTTTCTGCACCTATGGAGAGGGTTTATTATTCTCTGTTGAGAATAAAGCACCTTCATACACAGCCAAAACCTACATGGTCTGTGTTTCCCAGAACCTCTGAATATCCTCAGCCCCTCGTCCTGCCAAGGGACCTGAAAGGGGCAAGTGAGAGCCGGCCCAGCAAGAGCACAAATAAGGCGATAAACAGAGGGAGCCATGTTTGGGGCATTGCTTCTGTTTCGTGCAACCTTCCTCCCAGATTCAGAAACTAACAGCACAGGAAAGCAGTGAGGCCACAGCCTGAGCCTAAAGCAGCCTGACAGCTTCTGCTTGTGTTCTTCTGGATCCCAGGCTATCCTGTTGGTGGGAGAGTGATCATGTGGAGGAGAACCAGGACACCCAGTTGACAGCTAATACCAAAGCCCAGACATGGGAGTGAGGCTGTCTTGGATCTACCAATCCCGGTGGTGCAAGGTCAACATCTACCTGTGTTTCAAGCATCTCAGTTGACCTCCTCTGAACTCCAAGCCCACATCCCCAAATCATAGAATCAAGAGCAATAAAATGGTATTGGCTTAGGCTACTAAATTGGAAATGATTTGTTATGCTGCAGAGGCTGACACATGAAGCTAATGCTATTCTCCCAAATTACTAAGGACTTTAAAAAATCAAATAGTAAATACAGAAGCCCTTCTAAACTGAGAAGAGGTCTAAATTGAAGAGAATTAGTAGTACTATGACTAATTCTTCATATTATACTACATTAAGATGTCAAGAACTTATATATAAAATATAACCCTCTGCGCCTTTGAGGGCAGGGAAGGAGAAGGAAACAGAGAGATGAGGTGCATGTTTTAATAATTATATTAATAACTGTTACTTTTTGACTATGGGCTAAGTGCCAGATACTCTGCTGACCAGTTCACAGTGCCCCAGGGAGGTCTAATACAATGACCCCATTTCACAATGAGAAAATGGACTCTGAAGTGAGTGCATCACTGATATTCATGCAACCAATAAACAGATGAGGCAGAATTATCTACATTCGGTGAAGCCAAAGCTCTCTTCAGTGTTGAATGTTGCCAGTGATTTTCTGTAGCTCTTTCACAGGTGCTTAATGACACAGCATCAGTTCTGTTGAATCTTTTGAAAAAGGCAACTCAAAGGCCAGATTCAAGACAAGGGGAAATAAACTCCATTTCTTGAAGCAAAGAATGGCACATGGGAGTGTGTACAGGAATGGGTGGAATTATCGGCAGTTATCTCGCCAGACATTCTGCTATGCCTTATTTCACACAGGGGGAAACCAAGGCCAAAAATAGTTAGACCACTGGTCTAATGTCACAGTCAGTATAAAACAGAACTAGAATGAAAATTCAGCTGTAGAAGCCCAAGTTCAAATAACAAAGGGATGATTGTACAAATACTCTGTCGTCAAAAGGAAGAGAACAGTGATCCTGAATAGCCCAGCTAGGGAGGGTATTTAGATATGGAGAGATCTGTTATGTTTTACTGGTCAATGGTGTTGGAAGGGAAGGTGACAGAGTTGTCCATCAACAGTGGGCAGTGTAATTTATAAGATGACAACATGTAGGATTTGGAATAGTATGTCATGACCCCTGACTCCTGGCTTCTGATCAGCACCGCAGGAAGAGAAAACTCCATCACTGCCAGTTTCATGCCAGGAAAGGATTCCATTTAAATCACGTATGTTCTGGCTCTCAGGAATGGACAGTAGTATTTTATTGATCTATATTCAGAACAGGAAGTGTTTCCCAAGATTTTACACTGTATTATAACTCTTCCATGTGCTGGAAAGAAAGGACTTAAAAATGTGCTGAGATACAAAGTGATATTAGTTCACAGAATATTAGTTTGGTCATCAAGCAGACATTACTCAAATTCTTTATATTACTTTATTTTAAACAGACCGGTTATTCCTACTGAAAAATCAAATGAGCAGAAGACTAAGAGAGTGAGATCTTCAGCTTGATGGTCAGAAAATTTAAACAGCAGCCAATTGATATAGGCCAAAGAGATATGGTATCCAAAGAGATTTTGGGTGAGCACCACAAAATAATTGATAAGTCATTTTGCATGCTACTGGCTACACTGTCACATATGTCAGTATTAGCCAGTGAGGCAGCCCAGGATACCACTGTGGTCACTTCCTGTGGAATTGTGCTCAGGACACCATGCGGACATAACAGAAAATCTGCCTCTTTCAACTTTAGAAGATTATATTTCCTCTCCTCCCAAATCACTCTTGGTTAAGCAGGTATGCTTTTAAAACAGACATCTGATTAAATTAGGCGTGTATGTTCAAAAGAGGTGTGATTGCTTCCTTTGGCTCACAATCCCCTGGTACCAAGCTAGGATACCCAAATGTGTCCTGTATCAATGGATGTGACTAAAGATGGGTAGAGGGTCAGGGATCCTCTCCTCATAAGCCTGGGATGCTGCTCTATCACTAAAATATCTCTGTCTCTGCTGCTCTATCTCTATCTACCAAAATAGCTCATGTAAGGGAAGGTCATGATGTAATATTGGAATAGGGGACATCATCCAATGAACAGGAAAGCTCAGCTGACCTCTACTCAGCATGTGATAGGGGCCATTCTTATAGTGCTTCTTCCCACTAGGGCATCAAAAATAGAGATGGACATTTTGAGTAGAAAAACTCTCTTCCCTAATTTCTTTGCACACTGAGGGCAAATAAAAGAAACTCCTCTGCTTCTACCTTTACTCTCGGAACTCTCCCTGTAGAATGCTTCTGTACTCCTAACTTACGGGAATTTTCCCATACCATGCAATTCTCTAATTCTTTACAGACATCAGCTGGTTCCTACTATTCAATTCTGACACTATCCATCTGAAGTGAGGGGTCAGATCCCACAGGTTAAGGCTGAGGGCTCAGTTCTACAAGACTGCCCTTCCCTTGCATACTTCGACACAGGTCTCAAGGGGTGGGTCCTCAGGTTACTCCCAACTTCCATCTGACTTGGCTGCAAATCAGGAGGTTCCACAATCTCCTCCTTGGTTTCATTAATTTGCCAGAGTGGCTCCCAGAACTCAGGAAAACAGTTTACTGACAAGATTATGGGTTTATTATAAAAATATACAGTCAGATGGAAGAGATGCATACAGAAAGGTATGCGGGAAAGGATGTGGGGATTCATAGCCTCCAATGTTGCCACCCTCCCAACACCTCTTCATCTTCACCAACCAGGAATTGCCAAACCCCGTTGAGTAGAATTTTTGTGTATGATTCATTACAAAGGCCTGAAGGTCTAGAGTATAGGGTTGGGGGTATAGGGATGGTATGTGTGTGGAGAGGGTTGAAAGGTCAACCCTCTAATTATTTGGTTGGTTAACCTGATAACCAGTTGACATCTTGAGGTTGACCAGGAGCTCCAACCACCAGTCATCTCATTCATATATAATAAGAGTTTTATCACTTTGAAAATCCCAAGGGTCTTAGAAGTTACATGCTGAGAAAGGTGGGGTGCAGAGAGCAAATACATATTTCTTAGCAATCCTTTCAGTAGTCCATCAGTTCTAAAGCTGCTCCATCAAAAGCTGGGGCTTACTTCTGCTTGGGTGAGTTACTCCTTGGATTTCTCCTTAAATAGGTGTACTTGTTCAACTGCCTTTTCTTTTTGAAATAGACTGATAACTAAAGCTTTCCTTCAACTTTGACAATTTTCCACAAACATCGGCAGTGTCTTTTAATGCTTCATGCTAAAAGCACTATTCTAAAATCTTGATTTTCAGCTATGTAGTTCTCACTTCCTATTTTTGTTCCCAAGGTCAAGAATTTTGTAAATATTCTTGAAAGAACCCATACACACACTTCAAACGAACTGCACTCAGAAGCACGTCCCTGAGGCTTTGAGATCAGGGCCAGGTGCAGCGTCCGGGTAGCCAGTCTCAGACTAGGATGGGGCATCGATGGCTCAGGTTGTCATGTAATGAGGTTTTATTTATTTATTTTTAAAATTTTATTTATTTATTTGACAGAAAGAGAGAGAGATCACAAGTAGGCAGAGAGGCAGGCAGAGAGAGAGGAGGAAGCAGGCTCCCCACTGAGTAGAGAGCCCGATGTGGGGCTTGGTCCCAGGACCCTGAGATCATGACCTGAGCTGAAGGCAGAGGCTTAACGCACTGAGCCACCCAGGCGCCCCAGAATGTAATGAGGTTTTAGAATGGGGTTCAGAAGGCAGCTTCCTCAGGGAAGAAACAAATCCTTGCAATGGAGCTCCCTTTTACTGAACATTTTCTATGAACCATTTAGCTACGCACTTTGCGTACATAATTTTAGTTCATCCCCACAACTTCAGAGGATGGTGCAATCCCCATTTAACAGAAGAATAAACGGAGGCTTACAGAGTCTTGGTCACTACTGTCTGTAAAAAAGCTAGCAAATGGAGGAACCATGATTTAAACCCAGTCATGTCTCATTCCAGACCATTCAACTGCATCATAAACAAACAAACAAAAAAAACCCAAACAAACAACCCTGAAAACAAAAGATAAAAGTGAAAGCTTGAAGAGGAGGATAGGAGGGAAAACCCCTAATAATCCCCTAGCACAGTTCTTGTAGCAGTTTTTAAAGTGTTTCTGTAGCTGGGACTGGGACAGGAGGCTTAAAGGATGCAGTGTGGGGCTTAACAAACCTCAATGGAACCCACTAGGGCAAAGCAATACTTTCTACCAGAAAAACCCAGGAAAGAGCACAGGAGATGCCTGGACAGCTTCTTCTTATGAGTTCTAGATGTTCTCCATTAGCCTTTGAGCCATGCCACAAATAATCTTTGCTTTCAACCCCCAGTCTTTGTTAACTGTGAAAAGAATTCAATATATACTCAAATCCCCGAAATCCACTTTAGCAACACCAAAAAAAAAAGGAGGGGGGGGAGTTCTTATACCATGATACATTTTTTATTTATATAAATAAAATTTCGCAAGATGTACACAAATGATGAAACTAGAAATCATTGTTCTACTCTTGAAGAAGAGACATTTCACACAATAATCTAGAAAAATAATATTAATTCAATACTTCCATGGGAGAGACACCAAGCTATGTGCTTCTATGTCATGCATTCCTTTGTGTGACCCCGTGAAATGGCTACTAGGCCTAAGAAGCTGAAGCTTAGTGACAGAGCCCAATCTGATTTTGTCACAAACTCCAAGGGCTTGCTGGCTGGGGTGCATCTGCCAATCGACCACCCCAAGTCTTCTGATTTAGGCAAGTGGTTTTTATTACTTGTAGTAAGTAAGGAGACAGGAATTGCGTTGTGTTTGTTTGTTTGTTTGTTTGTTTTTTTAAGATTTTACTTATTTATTTGACAGAGAGAGAGATCACAAGTAGGCAGAGAGCTAGGCAGAGAGAGAGAGAGGAGAAGCAGGCTCCCTGCTGAGCAGAGAGCCGGATGCGGAGCTCGATCCCAGGACCCGAGATCATGACTGAGCAGAAGGCAGAGGCTTAACCCACTGAACCATGCAGGTGCCCCAGGAAGCGAGTTCTTAAAGAACTGTTTCCTCTAACACAAATGACAGGGCCCCTTTACGTTGCCAGCCAGAAACCTTTTGGTCAATTATTCTTACAATTGGAAGCAGTCATAGGAACTGAGCACAACTTTGTAATCGTTCAAGCAGGACTTAAAAGGCATTTGTTTAACAGTGCGATTTCCCAGGAAATTTCTGATTTTCTTTGTTCCTGGACATCTCCTCCCTTGAGTAACTTCGGTGGGCTTCCCGGGAACAGGGCACTTCTCAAGGACGGATGAAGTTGAAAAACAAACAAGCTGCAAGCAATTTGTTTTAATTTCTCGTTGTGGTCTCTGAGGACCTTGTTCCTAACTCACCGTTCCAATAGCCATCTTTGTATTAGCAATTAAGTTATGTTCCTAGAAATAATATGTGTTCTCATTAATCTTAGAATTGTTCTTTACATCTTGCTATCTATGTCTATATTAATGGCTTTCAGTTATAAGGCTTATGGGGTAGAAATACAAGTTACTCACCATCAAAGCATATCTTGTGTGGGGACCAAGGGCAGGCTACTCCAGAATGTGTCACTTTGGCATATTGGCTACTTTTAAAAAGTTACTAAGAGACAGCCTGTGTGAGAAGGACACATAGAGCCTCCTCTAAAAGTAAGGAATAACCCCCTCCATGTGAAAGGTGCCCCCCCGTACGAGGAGGTAAAGAAACATCCTTGTCACCTGAAATAGGAAATTTAGAACCAAAAAGCCTATATTAACAATGCTTGTCACTTTTTTGTGATAAGCCCAAATTCCTGACTAATTAAAACTCCCAAACACAAGTTTTCTTTGTATTGTGAATTGTGCACAACTTTATTGTCTCTTTGTCTGAAAAGTATAAAAATTGCCTACCTTGCTCTATTCTTTAGGTCTCAGTTTCAATCTTGGGTCTCCTTGCACACATAGTAAAAAACTTTTCTTTCCCCCCTCCTGTTTATAACTCAGGTAAATTTAATTCTTAGTCCAGTTAAAAGAACTTGAAGGATAGAGGAAGAATTTTTCTTTCCCTTCACCTGGGTATTTGTCCCTTAGTGCATTTCCTTCCATACCAGTACTCAGCA
Organism: Mustela nigripes; assembly: GCF_022355385.1. Lineage (NCBI taxonomy): Eukaryota > Metazoa > Chordata > Mammalia > Carnivora > Mustelidae > Mustela > Mustela nigripes. The sequence goes on along the minus strand of NC_081558.1, from coordinate 77,056,535 downwards.
AACTTCATGTGCATGCAAATCACCTGGTTATTTGGTTAAAATGCAGATTCTGACTTAGCAGATCTGGGGTACAACCCAAGAGTCTGCATCTCTAACCAGATCCTTTGTGGCTGTTTTGGGGTCATGTTGTGTGCATCAGGGATTTTGGATTTTGCTTCCCAGATTCACACCAGCAGTGCTGAATACATTCTAGGTGTCCCTGAGGACATCCCAACCTTAGGTTGTTGGGGCTGGTGGGGGGGTCCCTGGGTGTTGCATCTCAAACCTCATCAAGACATGGGAGTTGGGGCTGAGCACTGTCTGAGGGTATCTGTTCCCAGCTGAGAAAGGGGTAGATTGAACTCTCCCCTCTCTCCAGTGGCAGCCACAGATTTGAACCACTGTGCCACTAGGAGCTCACATTAGTATGTTTACATCAATCCTTGGCCCTGGGGGTTATTTATGTTCTTGTGAGCTGGTGATTAAGTGCTATTGTAAGATTAAGAGTTCACAGCTGCATAGTTAGTATTGGTAAATAAAAGATTCCTTATTATTATTTTTAGTTTTTCCTGGAGGCCAAATGGAGACCAGGTGCTTTACCTTAATGTGAGTGACAACATGCCTTCTGCTCAGTGAATACTCAGCCAGGAATGACTGGTAGCTTGCTTCACTTATACAACTGATGGGCTTTGTAAATTATCTTCACGCTGAATTTGTGTAATGTAAGTATAAGTTTCCCAATGACTTTCACTATGATTTCAGATTGAGTTTATATTGTTTTACATTACTGAGGGATGACACTAGGCTTATTTTTTTGTCTTTTTCAATAATTGATTGCATAACCTGGAGCAAAATGTCACCTTCCTTGAGAAAGTATGTACTCAAGAGGATTAGCAACAGAGTATTGCATACAAACAAGGACACAGAAACCACACACAGCACACAAAGCTCTAGGAGAGTTCCCTTACCTGCCGAACGGCAGATCCCTTCCACCTTTACGAATCTGTGATATAATAATTCTCGAGCAATCCTTCTCATACGTGCTTGTACATAATTTACTTGGGAGTCCTGTTATGCAGATCCTGATCTAGTAGGTCTGGGTTAAGACCCCTGATTCTGCATTTCTAACACGCTCCCAGCTGATGACAATGATGTTGGCACAAGAACCAAAGCACTACCAAACAATTGAATGCTCCTTCTCCCATCAAGAAACGAATGATTTCTTTATATAAGCAGGGAAATACACACTTAGGAGAATTCTTATTTTAAAAAATTCCAATGAGCCTTTAAACATTTTTAAAAAAATCTAACCATAAAGCATTTATCTACTTTTAAAAATATATCCATTTTACCACTACCCACTTATTAGAATGGCTAATTTTTTTTTTTTAATTAAAAACTGACAACTCCAATTGCTGGGAAGGTTGTGGAAGAAGAGGACCTCTCATTTATTGCTGGTGGGAATGCAAGATGGTATAAGCAATTCGGAAGACAGTTTGGCAGTTTCTAACAATGCTAAACATAGTCTTATTGTTTGACCTAGCAACCACACTCCCAATAATTTGGTAATTTGAAAACTCATATACATATACAATGTGCATGCAATGTTTATAGCAACTTTAGTTATAGTTACTGGAACCTGGAGGCAACCAATATGTTCTCCGATATATCACTCTATAAACAAATGGTGGTATATCGGGCGCCTGGGTGGCTCAGTGGGTTAAGCCGCTGCCTTCGGCTCAGGTCATAATCTCAGGGTCCTGGGATCAAGTCCCACATCAGGCTCTCTGCTCAGCAGGGAGCCTGCTTCCTCCTCTCTCTCTCTGCCTGCCTCTCTGCCTACTTGTGATCTCTCTCTGTCAAATAAATAAATAAAAATCTAAAAAAAAAAAAAGGTGGTATATCCTTACAATGGAAAACTATTCAGCAATACAAAGAAATGATTTATCAAAGCCACACATGACATAGGAAATGTTAAATGTGTGTTACTAAGTTAAAGAAACCAGTTTGAAAAAAAGTGGAATACTATAGTGTTACAATGGTATGGCATTCTAGATAGGTACAACTCTAAATGAGGTAAACAGATTAGTAATTGCCAGGATATTGGATAGGAAAAGAATTGAATATGTGAAGCACAGAGGACTATTTTTAGGTAAGTAAAACTATTTTTTATCATATCATGTCACTGTAGATACATGACTATGCATTTGCCAATATCCATAGAAGTTTATGGCATAAAGAGTGAACATTGATGTATGAAATTAAAGGTGATTATTTAGGGGGTTGGAGACCCAAGTATGGAATGCAGAATTTTTACAAAAGAATCTGTATAAAGAGAGTAAGAGGGAAAAAAGAAACCAAAAACCAAAAACCAAAAAACCTAAGTCACCCTGGAAATGAGTAGAGACTGTTAAGATTAAAGGCAAAGTTGACTGTTTATAAGCAATGTCCTCGAGTTGATGAAGTTGTTTACCAGGGCTATACAGGCTAAAAACTATGAAACCACTATATATATATTCTGGAACTTGACTAAATAAAGTAATGGCCAATGGTAGAAACCAGGTTTCTGACTACTAAAGTGGCAATTTACAAAGAAGCAAAATGATGCAAGTAAAAGTGAATTAGAGTTGGAGGCATTAGTAAGAACTCATGCTTAACTTAATACAGATGGAGATGCTTCCATACAGAAATCTTCCATAAAAATCTTTATGTGTGTAAGTTAGTATACACACATATATTTCCTTGCTTTGTCAGCTAAGAAGACCTGAAACAGTAAGACCCCAGTAGCAACAAGGACACCCAGCACCCACATGGTATTTCTACTACCACTCACCAACGAAGGGAATCAGGGTTCCGTGGAAAATGGCTGACTCTAGGACTGAGGCAGGAAATACGCAACATTGCCTAGAGAATCTTGTAGTGCCAGCAAACAAGGAAGTGCTAAAACAAACAACAGCAACAATAACAACAACAACAAACCTCCAACTATAGAGGTATGTCAAAGGGTTATAGGAGCCACCAAAAGAGGTCTCGATTGCCAAATAGTGGAAAATTTGAGCAAGAAAGTGAAGTTGTATTTGATTATAATGTGCAGTATAAAATAAATATCCATGATTTCATTAAAGTTGCAAAAGCAAGTAAGGTCATCATAGGGCTAACTTTGAGAGACAATTTGACCTTTTACTGAACTCTTGTCTTTACAATCTCTCTTAAGTAGATACCGGTCCTCCAGCCACTGGTGCCTTTTGAACATAGGCTCTGCTAATCTGTTAGACAATCACTCTAGAAGCTGGCTAAGCCAACAGCACTAAACTTCCTGGATATGTGACTTAATTATGTGACAGTATCTAGTTCAGTGGATCCTTGCTGGTAAATGTTACCATCAGTCTTGGGCAGGTGTTCTCATAAAAACACAGGCTTACAGGATATTATGGCTCATCCTTTGTAAGAAAGGGTACATGATTATGTAAGACTGATATGCATGATTGTCCCCTAGCTCCCTATAACCCTTCCTTGCTTCTGTCTAGAAATGCTAATGCTTAAATGAGAAATTTAAACCAAACAAATGAAACTATTTGAGGGAGACCATCCTTTTTCTTTATGGGGGTATGATGAGATCTCCTTAATGTAATAGTTCAAGGAATCAGAAGTAGTAAATCAGAGGCTTTCATCACCCCTGAGATACTTTTTTTTTTTTTTTAACTCCCCATGAATCTCAAGCTAATTTACAAGCTTTGATTGGTTCTGACTTTAAATGAAGCTCAGGTAGGTCATGTGAACAGTCTCACTGGTCCAATTTCTTTCCATTACAAGCAGGCTACATCCTTCCTATTTAGAAAATGCGTTGATGATGTTTTGCTACTAATGACTGGCCTGTCTGTCTCTGAGGACGACAAAGGCTTTTAAAGGGGGTGATAATTGTTAGATTGTGCCAGTGCTTCTTGTGATCTTGTGATCCTTGTTGTGCATAGCAGTTACCTAATACCCTCAAGGTCCCTAGAGAATTAAACTAAAGCCTTCCGGTGCCATCTGGTGTATAATATTTTTAAAAGGAAGAAATGAACAAAACCTCTGGTATGAAGCGGCAATGCAATTATAGTTTAACTTAAGGGAGGAAGAAATAGGAGTGATAATTTAATCAAAAACAAATATGTAACAAATGTCTTTGTATACAAAATTCTGTCAGTGAGAAGGACGTGTGGTCCTAGAAAAATATAGGCTCTGACCTCAGTGAACTCACAATCTAGTGGGAAAAAACAGATGCACAAAAGCAAGCTGAAACACAGAAAAGACGTTTGGGTGAAAGGGACAAGGGAGAAAGCTAACAAGAAAGTACTGATTCTTTGGGAATAAAAGATGGGACAGAGAAAGTATTGCCAAGGAGGTAACACTAAGTTTGGTCCCAAAAGATGAGCAGAATTTCCTGAACAAAAAAGACTAGGGAAAGATATTCTAGGCATATAGAAAAGAAAAATCAAAGATTTGGCACTGAAAATATGCTTATATGTTGGGGGAATGTTGGATAATACCACAGGGCAAGCATAGTTCTAGCCAAAGTATGGTCCATGGACCAAAAACATCAGCATCAATATCTGTAAACTTAGTAGAAATGCTAGTTATCAGACCCTAATCCAGACTACCTGGATTTGAATCTCTGGAAGTAGCACCTTGCCATCTGGGTTCCTCCCCCAGAATTCCGAGAGATTCTGACATGGGTTTGAGAGGTACTGGACTAGAACACTAACTGATTTTGGAGACCAGCTATAAGAAAGAAAAACAAGAAAGATTGTAGGTGGGTCATATCTTGATGAGTCATTGTCCTTAATTAAGCATAATTAAAGCAACTAAAAATATAATGAATGGAATAAATGAGAGGTTTTATTAAAAAAAAAAAAACCTAGGTTATCCCCCAACATAATCCTGGGTTATGAACATCACAGTGAGGTTCTAAGAACCAAGAGCAAACTAGATATGTCCACTTCCAAAGTCTAGATCAGAGCAAGCCCAAATTAAATGTAAAGGGAGAGGGAAATTGTAGAGGACTGAAAGTCCACCATGAAAAATTATGTGAAAGAGATGTGAATTGAAATAAAAACAGAATTCACTCAGATTATGCTGAGTGAAATAAGTCAAACAGAGAGAGTCAAGTATCATATGGTTTCACTTATTTGTGGAGCATAACAAATAACATGGAGGACAAGGGGAGATGAAGAGGAGAAGGGAGTTGAGGGAAATTGGAAGGGGAGGTGAACCATGAGAGACTATGGACTCTGAAAAACAATCTGAGGGTTTTGAAGGGGTGGGAGGTAGAAGGTTGGGGGAACCAGGTGGTGGGTATTATAGAGGGCACGGATTGCATGGAGCACTGGGTGTGGTGCAAAAACAATGAATACTATTACACTGAAAAGAAAAAAACAAAAAACAAAAAAACAGAATTCACCTTTCCTTGCCAGATTCTCTCAAGTACTTTTTTCATTTGATACATGTTGAACACCTACTTTGTGCTAAGTGTTTGTCACATACTGAAGACATAACCCAAGTGAGACTTGTCTCTGTTTCAAGAAGATTAGAATTTATTGCATAATGGTTATTGCAATTTATTTAGCCTCTACAAAGTGTTAACCTCCATATAACATTAGAGATTATCTTAATTTTGAAGAAATAATAAGTAATATATACAAGTCTATCTGATAATAAAGCTCACATTCCTTTTTTTTTAAGATAATTTTTTAAAAATTTATTTCAGAGAGTGAGGGCATGTGCATGACACGCACACACAGAGGGAGGGGCAGAGAAAGTCTAAAGCAGACCCAGTACTGAGTATGGAGCCCATGTAGGGCTCAGTCTCACGACTTTGAGATCACGACCTGAGCAGAAACCAAGATTCTGAGGCTTGACCAACTGAACCACTCAGGTACCCCTCACATTTCTTTTCTAATACTGTATTATATTTTTGCATAAAGTTGGAGGAAACTCATTAATATTAATAATGATACTGCTAATATATCTCCAGACTGAATGGATCCTCATCATTGTATTATAAATAGGCCAAGGCCTTTAATGATGAATGTGCCATGTAAGTTCTACAAGACTTTCAACCTCATCTTTGCCTCTTCTGGATTTGACTTTTTTATTTCCTATTCTTATTTGGGTAGTTCAGTTGACCTGTACTATTTTTGGTTTTGCTGATTCTTGCATTACTCCCATAGTCATGGGTATTGTACTATGTTCCTCTCTAAAGCCTTATTTTGGCATCTTAGATTCCCAGCCCCCTGCTCCTAGCCCCCTTCACCTCCCCCACGATCAATGTGAATTTTAGACTTTAGGTGGCCAAGTTTGAAAAATCAGACTAGAGGCCACTGGCAATCAAACAAATTTAAAGTATCCAGGCAGTTAATACCACCATATTGAAAAAAATACTGGAGAATATGTGGCAAACCTCCTATTTGTCAGAATGAGGCCAGTCTTGATTAGGTTCATTGCATCACAGTGGGACACATTAAGAAAAGGCTTGGGTCTAGACTCATCCACTGACATGGGAAAAGTACTGGGGAGAAAGCCCAGCCTCAGAATATGAGAGGCAGCCCTGCTGAGTAGCAGGATGGAGCAACAAAGGAGACAGGAGTACATGGCAGGTGATGGTTCCAGTAGGGATAGGGAGATTAACATGCAGTATTTGGATATCCCCAAGGGAAGTAAGAATTCTAGGCATTTCACATGGTGTCAGGGTCTATGTATAGTTGATCAAAATTAAAGAATGAACAAAATATGGAATAACTTCGAAAGTACAGAATAGCTGTGATGGCAGTGCCTGGCACAAAGTGGAGAAACTCTAGGGGAGCATAAAATCAGAACACATGTCTGGAAGTAAGTGTTGGATATCACAAAGTGGACCTGGACCAGTTTCTAGGTAGAAAGGCCATGAGCTAATATATGGAGATAATCTGAACATTTGATGGGAATATTTGGCTGAAGAAATTGAAGATATGCCCACTGTTAGAGTCTCAAAGGTACCTGGCCTTTCTACCTTGTGCAATCATTTTTAATCAGCCCTGTTTCCCAGAGTGAGCCAGAGGTGCTATAGAGACAGAGCAACTGGGGCTGGTTAGTAATGGTGCAAGAACAGGGCAACTTACCTGCCTCTAAATCTGACATATTTATTTATTCAGAAATATGTATTAGTATGTGTGTTATAAACATACATGTTTATTTGGAAAAAGACATTATTTTAATATGCTTAAATTGACTTTTTTTTTTCTAGTTCCCTATCTGTGTTAAGTGCTAGTCATGTGGTTATGGCCATTTTCCTGGTCTAAGACTCTTCTGAGCGAACGTTTGAAGGGAATATTTGGCAAGTGCACCCCAGACTACATTTCAGGAATGACCTGGGATTGATGGGGGGATGAAGTGTTCTTGCATCTCTCCATGCAGCCAGCTGAATGAGGCTGAGAAGGTGGCTCCAATTAATACCACATGGAGCAGAAAAACCACCCAGCTGGGACCTGCCTGAAATTCCACACAATTACAAGAAATAGTAAATTGCTGCTGTGAGCCCCTAAGCTGTGGACTGATTTGCCAAATGGTCCCCACTCTGCCCCATGAGTTTCAGTCAGAATACAATCTTGTTTGGGGCCAGAACAAAGAGCAACCCTGTGTGTGCTGGGGAAAAGAGTTCCAGGAAGGGCGAGTACAAATCTCAGAGGCAGAACAAGGTTTGAAGTGTTCGCAGAACTGGAAGCAGGCCAGTGAGACTTGAGCACAATGAGTGGGAAGAAGGTTGAAGTGAAGTGGGAGTAGGAAGCAGGAGGTGGATCGCAGAGGGCCTTGTAGACCATGATAAAGGGTTTGCAGTTTACTGTGTAAGCAGTCGGAAGTCTTTGGAATGTGTGTTAAACTGGCTTATTTTCAGAAGATCTTTCTGGCTACTTTGTGGTGAATGAGTAGTATTGGGGCAGGCATCATGGTTGACAGAGCCCTCAGGAACCACTGACATGGACTAGGTAAGATGTGGTGGTTAGTCGCCCTAAGATGTCAGTTGTCACCTTGGAGAGAGGAGAACAGATTAGAGATATATTTTGAAGGTAAAGTGGTGAGAAGTTCAAAGAGATAGGGAAAAAAAGGAGGGGATCAAGAATAACTGCCGGATTTGTGGTTTGAAATACCAGGAAGTGCAATTTGATAAATGAAGCAAACCACAGTGGAAGGAGCCTTGGGTGAGGGCTCTAGGAAGTTATCAAGAGCTCTGGTTTTAGTTAATAAATTTGAAATAAGTATTAAAAAACCTGGTAGACTATCAAGTAAGTGGTGGAGGGAAAGATTTGGGCTGCATTCATGGAACTGGATAACTGCTTAGGTGGGGAGAGTGAGATAGGGTGGGAGAGGGCGCTAGGCTGAGCCCTGAGACAAGGTGATTCAAAAAGATTGAGGTGGCAGAGAAGAGCTGGCATAGAATAGTGGGAAGGGAGAGCTTCTGAGGGAGAGGAAAATTAGGAAGTATTCCAAGGAATTCGTCAGAAGGAAGAATGAACTGTGTTGGGGGCTACTGAGAATCAGATAAGAAGATGGGGAAGACATTTATTTGATTTGGCAACATGGAGGATGTTGATAGTATTGACCAGAACCATTTCCTTAGACAGAGGGGGCAGCCATCAGATTTTACTTAATTGAAGAATGAAGAACTGTAAGGAGCAGCAAGTATGAAGATGTCCTTCCAGAAATTGTGGTATGAAAAGAAAGAAAGAGAATGACACCTATAGAGAAAGGTGGAGTAAAGGGAAGGGTGTTGTGGTTGCTTCTGGTTTTACATGTTTATTTGTTTATCAAAGTAGTATATATTCTTATTTTGAAAATTTTAATTCTATTAGTAAACTTAAATTTTAAAAAAAGCCAGTAGTGTCCCAATCCTACTCAAGAGGAAATCACTTTTAACTCTTTCTCCTGTTGTACCCTTCAATTTCTAAATAATACATATTGAAACAATTTCTCTTGACTTAGTGCTATAAGAGATATGTACTTTTTTTATTTTCCTTGACATATGCTAGAGCAACTTTTTTCTGTAAAGTACCATATATTTTAGGTTGTGGAGGTCATTTGGTCTCAACTGGAAGTATTCGACTCTCCTCTTACAGCATGAAAGCGACTACAGACAATACATAAATGAATGAGCATAGCCAAGATTCAATGAAACTTTATTTACCAAAACAGTTGGTGGGCCAGATTCAATTTATGGGCTAGAGTTTGCCAGCTCCTCTTTAGAGCATGATTGTGTACTTATGGGACTGGCAGGAGGGAGGAGGAAACCGAAGATGTAGATCCTAGCTATAGATATTGAAATATAGAGGAAAGGTACCACTTCATACTATGTCAGAGCTCTTTTCAATCTGCTGATAGCCTTGCATCTTCAACACTGTGGCAGGAGAACAGGAGATCTCTGGTTTGCTTAAGATGAACACAAAGTTAATACAAACACTTCCTGCTCCACTGTGCATGGGGCTTAGTAATATACAGTTTTTTGTAGAACTGATTTCTCCATTTGGTGAATCCAGCAGGTGAGCTCAGTTGTATATATGCCTCTATTTGAAGACCTTGCCCATCTCTCACCCAAGCTCAGAAATTAGAGTCTATCAGCATACTTAATTAATATCTGTAAAGCCAAAAGGACACAGGAAGTCTCTAAATTGCCTCAGGAAACCCTGATTGAATGAAAGTTATAAACCAGGCCTCCTATGCCCCCACCTATGAGCTATGACTATTTCCTAGAAATGGCTGTGGTTTCCCATGTCTTTTAATACCCAGTGGTTCAAGGATTGGTACTGACCTTGACAAAATGAATAAGCTGTAAACAGCTCTAAAAATAGACACTGTTAAGTTATCCATAGTTCTCTGAATGTGGTACTTCTGGTGGACTTTCTTGTTCCTTTTGCTATGACATGGCAGAGATATGATGGGAACTCTACTACCTGAACACTAGTGGTGACAGATTAAGCAGTGACATTGATGGTTCATTTAGTACCAACTGATGCTGTCCAGAATGTCCACTTTCTAAGCACTGGGGACATTTGGTCTGTTAGGCAATATACTTTATGGTTTCATTTACAGAACTTACAAATATGCTTATTTAAATGATTCAGGCTTAGCCAAAGAAAACATGTTTACTTTCCAACTAAAATGCACTTTTCTGATTCTCTAAAAATAAAATAGTAGTTTAAAAAAAAAAACAGAACTTGTTTTATTTACTTGAGATATTGTACTGTCAAACATAGAGCATCAGCTCCCATGCTGATTCATTGATGATATTTTGTGTCTTGAGATGGTGTGTGTGTGTGTTGTGTGTGTGTGTGTGTGTGTGTGTGTGTGTGTAAAGTTGAAAATGAAGCTAATTAGTTAAATTTAAGAAGTCCTTCCTGCTTGTAAACCTTTAAGGAAATTACCATTTTTAAGAGGAATTCACCATCCAGGGACTGGGAGAGTTGGCTGGATTTGGGATTTTCACATCAGCCAGCAACATATATAGAGATAGATATCTGAAATATGACAACTATCCCTTTTGTTATAGTTTATGGTGGTGAGAATTACTGAGGTTACAAATTTAACCTGTATTGGCATTTATTCTGGATTCCATGGATTTTCTTGGAAAGCAAAAATCATTGGATATCTAATTGATTGGTAGAGTACCTGGGGGTAAATCTGACTATGGCACCATGAATTAATAGTAGGATTAGGTTAAACTGATGGGCACTGGAGCCCCGTGGAGAGAAGATAGACAGAAAAAGTGCTGAAAGCAGCCAGATGGCCTAGTTTCCCAAACACCCATGCTTTAGAACTATGTGGTTCTGGCTGGGTGGTGGACGTGTGTCCAGTACATCCTTGGAACAGCCCACTGTCTGCTCTGAACCAAGCACACTGACCCTTTGGAGGGAACATCAAGTGCACACAGCTCAGTGCTTTTAGCAAATAATGTTGTAATGATGCTAAGGTTGGGAATGGATTTGCCTTAAAGCATCAATTACTTTCCATTAGATGGAAAGAACATCTCAGCAGTGGGATCTCCTAGAGTATCGATTGGCCTGCAGTCTCACTTCCTCAATTCTCACAATGCCTGGTACCACCTATAGTCAATTCTACCTCTGTTTGATCTGGTTCTGCTGCTACTCCCACAGCCTGACTGAGGTTTCTGGAAGCCAGAAGTGAAACTGGAAAGTAAGGTGACAGACACACATCTTATATTGGGTTCCTGGTATTAAATCTTAAGATGAGACTCCATGTGCAAGTAGTTCATTAAGGATATGTGCCAGAGAGATGAGTAACACAGTGGGGAGACAGGCAAGGAAGAGAGTAAAACAAGCAGAGGGTGGTCACAGGAACCACACCCACAAGGAAGCTCCAGCCTGAGCCCTGAGGGGAAGCAGGGTGGTCAGTTGTGCCAACTGGCAGCACTGCCTTAACTTGATGTAAACTTTTGCAGCAGCCAATGATTGATTAGCAGCTGCACTAGTGGGGGCACTTCCTGCTCTCTGTTCCTGCTAGACATGTGTTTCCAGTAGCCTGAAGCTAGTTCTGTGAGGATAGCTATAAGTTCTGGCCATAGGAGGTCCATGGAAGCCAGAGAGGGCACAAACCATAGTTAAATACTTATCTGTGAGGATCTGAAGATCCTCTAAGCACTGATATAATTCTCCATAAAGCATTAGGCAAAAGGTACAAAAGATACAAAAACACCAAAACTTCAATTTTTAAAGCCCTCCACTATGTGTGAGGCACTAAGTAATGTATTTTCATACATTCTCCTATAGAATCTCTACCTAAGCATGAACACTACTCTTTCCACCTCTTACAGATGAGGAAAGTCAGGATCAAAGAAATTAACCAGCTCCATGTCAAACAGCTCCTAGGTCATAAAGCTGGAATTTGCATCCAGGTTTTAGTCACCCCACTATCCATGCTCTTAAGCATAAAGATGCCTCCTCAAAACATTCTCCCAAGGTTCTAGGTTTTCTAACTATCATATGAAATTTGACATACCCCATGCCTTTGCTTGGTGTACCTTCTCTTCAATACTCTCCCTCTTGTGTCAATGTGCTGATATTCCTCTCTTCTTTGTCATAGCCCTCCCTCCACTGTCAAGGGTGCCCTGGGAGTATTTCAGTCACCCCTAGTTTTGTCCTTCTGCAGCCAAATGTCATCTCAATGTACACAACCCTTTCACATTGTGACCTGTACTTTCTCTCACATTAAACCAAACTCTTCTTGAAGTCAGGGACCATGCCTTGTTTATCTTTGTATCCCTGACAATGAACATGCACCTAGGTGGCTAAGTGCTAAATTAAATGAGTCTCTGTATCGTAGGGGATATCAGCGCCCTTCCAATTGCTCAGCAATCAGAGGGTCAAGCACGTGGTGGATTCACAGAGGAGAGAATTGTATTTGCATTTGGAGTTATTGACAAAGACTCTATGGAGAGTTTGACATTTGATAGTGGTTTTGGTGGTGAGAGGAGGGGGTGTGGGCAGATTTTTCAAGTGAAATTGGCACAGTGAGGATATTCAAAGGCTGGAAAATGTAAAGCATTAGAAAAAGAGAACTTCTATGTGTCTGAAATGTAGGATAGATGGGAACAGACCAGGAAGTGGGATTTTTTTAAATTTTGTAGACAGTGAAGACATTGGAAGATCCCACCTTTTTAAATGAGTGCATAGATAATAAGTGGTTATAATATAATAGTGCCTGATACATAGCTCACAATAAAGGTTGACTAACTTTACTGTTAGGTTTTGAGCAAGAAAATACAAGTAATTGTGACTATATGAATGACATGAGGTACACGGGCAGACTGCATGGGAGATTGGCTGGAATGCCTTTATCAATAGCTCTAGTCTAACCCACGTTGTCTGGACTTTGGTAGCAGGCAACAATGGAGGCAGCTGCTATATCCCCATAGGAAAGAAGACAACCACCACCATACCAAGAATCACCAAATGAGCAGCGGGAAAAAAAAGCATGAAGCCAAAGAGCATGACTGAACAGTCCCACACCATCTCCTCCCCCGCCACCCAAGGACTCGACTCCCCTAGCTCTAACACAGGCCTGCAAGCGTGAGGTGCTATTACTCTCTCCTTGAGTAGTATTCGGTTCATCCTTCGCATACATGACATAGGCTTGAAGATGATTCTACTATAATGCGGTTGACTTCGAGCTAATGCTTTCTGAATCCAGGGGGATGGGATCAAAGGCATAGCATGAAGCTTTCTCACCCTGTTCTTCTCTAAATGACATGAAGAACAGTTCTGGCAATAACAGCTCCCCACTCCCAACCCCCACGAGCCCATTCCCTATGACGTAACCCAAGCCCAGCCTCTATTCCCTCATCCCCAAGTCCAGCTTCTATCCCTCACCTCCTCACACCCAGTCCATTCTTAGTGTAGGAAGCCAGGGTAGACTCCACCAAAGAGGAAAAGCAAACCCATGAGTCCTCTGGCTTGTGCTTTGCCAACAACACTCTTCAATCGCATAAGTGATGCTTGTCAGAAGATTGCCCCGTATCTCTCTTTCCCCTCTACAGCAGGCTTTGAATTTCTCAAGCCCTATGGTTTGGGAGAGAACGACTTCATTCTCTTTTCAAGGTATGGACTGTGACTGGTTTTAGCTGATTTCTTATTCCATCGCCTCCTGTGGGCGCTGGGTCGGGGATGAGTGAATGATCCAGGCTAGGCCAGTCCGAGACAACTCTTTTTCTTTTCAGTAGCATCAAACCAAAAAAGCCAGTAGCCTCCTGAATCCCCACAGCCACTGCATGGCCACAGAAGGAAGCTATTACTGATGAAGAAGCCTTTGAGGAAAAGGGAGAATCTCTGTCCTTGTTCCAAGTCTCAAGTTCTGGATGAGGCCAGGCTTAAAGCCGTTGTTACTATTTCTAGTTATGAGAAAACAGATATGATAACCATCTTCTGTCAGCTTAGACAGCATGTTCTTTTTTTAAAAAATTAGTCACGACCCCAAGCATCCTAACTCATACACCCTGTGATCCTCCTTTGCCTCAGCTGCTAGTGTAGATCACCTAATGTAGACGGTCGTCTACCAAATCCTCCCTCCTTTACAGCATGAACACACCAAGTTGTGACAAGGAAGACATGTTTACAGGCAGTTGGGAAATTGAAAGTTATGAGTAGGTTACAAATACCATACAACAACATTAACCTACACAGTTGGCGAGGGTAACAATCCTGAGTCATCATGTGCTTTATGGTTAAAGAACTGACAATTTTCTCTTCACATTGAGCAAAACCCAAATGTTCTCTTAACTACACATAAAATATTTCTTTTGATTTTTATTTGAGAATCCTTTTCCAGGAATGCCACTTGATATATTTCTTCAGCACCAATTTAAACTATGTATAACCAATAAACAACTAGTTGAGCCACAAGGGTTTAACTATCTCTCTACCCAATTGTTTGACACGCTCGTGTTCGATCGCAAATACAGCTGCTGTCCAACGGCTGTACTCAAACTGTATGTTCATTTAACCTTCAATTTTGAAGATGTGAGGTTATTTCTAAAGATTGCTCTCTGCTTTCTAACCCTTAAAAGGAAAGAAATAAAGAAATCAGTTTTAAACTTATTTTGGAGAAATAATGCACAAAGAGGCCCAGGAATCCTTATAACCCGGTAGATTCATCCAGCACTGCAATACTGATGACAGGCTAATTTGCTACTATTTCCACGATTTAGTTAGATTGGACCTTAAGAGATGCTCTTCCTGAAGAGCGTTTATTTCTGGACCAACTTCAGAATGCACACAATATCCATTTAAACCCCATTCTTTTTTTTTTTTTTTTAAGATTTTGTTTATTTATTTGAGAGAGAGAGAGAGAGCACAAGGGGGAGAGGAGTGTCAGAGGGAGGGGGAGAACCAATGTGGGGCTCGATCCCAGGATGCTGAAATCATGACCTGAGCCCAAGGCAGATGCTTAACTGACTGAGTCACCAAGTGCCCCAACCCCATTCTGATGCAGAAATACTAAACTACACACAAGAAACACGAGGACTGAATTCACCAATAAATAACATACTGCAGGAATCTGCTCCTGATTTGGGGTCTCAGAGGCTTCCTAGACTTAACATTAACTAAGTAGAACCTCTTGGAGAAGTAAAAACGTATCTCCACATCAACCAGCAAAACTTTGTACAAGGAAGTCTAACAGAAACAGCCTAGCTTGGTGGCTAAGACATGGGTTTTTTACCTTTGGGGGATATAGACTTCTTTGGTCATCTGGTCAAATTGGTGGATCCCTTCTTGGGATAATGTTTTTAAATCCACAAAATAAAGCATATAGAATCATCAAGGAAACTAATGTTATTGGAATATAGTCAGCAACACATTTAAAAATTGTGATGGAATTATATGCTTTCTTCTTTATTAATGAATTAAATAACAAGATCTAGCAGTGGGTCTGATAATTACTATAATTTCAAAGTGGTGATGAGCGTAAACAATATCTCATGATGTTTATAAAAACTGTGATTTGAAAATGTTAAAATGTGTATTTTCAATTGTGACAAAATTATAACTACTGCAAATGCAACTGTGGGCTATTATCCGTGTTCATGATGAAACAGAATAACTTTTGAGGGGGGGGAGTGGTCTTTGTACTAAAAGATCAGTATTGATGTCTTATAGGATGTGGCTTCTATTATCATATATTTGTTTTCCCAGACTGTCTTAATTATCATATGCTTCTCACGGGAGTGTAAATTGGTGTAAACACTTTGCAAAACTGTTTGACTTTATCTAACTTAAGTTGCATGATTTCTGACTTAGCTTGGGCTGCCCAGACAAGATACAACATACTGGGTGCCTGGGTGTCAATAGAAATTTGTTTCCCACAGTGCTGGAACCTGGAAGTCCAAGATCAGGGTAGCCTGCATGGTTCAGTCTGGTGTGGGCTCTCCTCCTGGTTTGTAACTGGTCATCTTCTTCCTGTGCTCTCACATGGGGAAGAGACAGAGAATGAGAGAGGGGGTGAGAGGGAAGGAGAGAGAGAGAGGGAGGAAGGAGCATAAGTGCAAGCTCTCTGGTATCTGTCCCTGTAAGGGCACCAATCTCATCATGAGAGTCCCACCCTCATGACTTTATCTAAACCTAATTACCTCTCAAAAGCTTCATCTCCAGGAGCACCTGGGTTGCTCAGTGGGTTAAGCATCTGCCTTGGGCCCAGGTCATGATCCCAGTGCCCTGGGATGGAGTCCCACATCTAGCTCTCTGCTCAGCAGGGAGCCTGCTTCTCCCTCAACCTCAACCCCTGCCTGCCTTTCCTCCTGCATGTGCGCTCTCTCTCTCTGAAATAAATAAAATCTTACCAAAAAAAAAAAGTGTCATCTCCAAATAGCATCACATTGGGGGTTAGGGCTTTGACACATGGATTCAGAAATGGTGTCATGATCCACTACATAGCAATTTTATTGCTAAGGTGCAGTAATATTTAAATTCATCATCCTCTGATTATATAGGGTAGCCAGAGGCTACTCCTAAACTTTTCTTTCTCTCCACTTCTCTGGAATATAACTACTATACTGGAAGTAGAAGCACTGGGAAGATTACTGCATGCAGGCTCTATATCAGGGAAGATATTTTGAATATGGTATGGCTTAGTTATAGAAACACCAACAACATGATATAATAGTAATCATAACACATGTAATGTTTATATGGCAAGCAGTGTTCTAAGCACTTTATAATAGTGATTTGTTTAATCCTGAGAGTTAAAGTTTAAGAAGTATGCCCATTTTGTAATGACAAAACTGAGGCACAGAGATGTTACATGATTTGCTCAAGGCCTCACAGCCAGTGGTGGCAGAGCCAGGATCCCTACTCCTAACTACTACACATTTCTGCTTTTGCCCAAGGTACAGTTGAATGGGCAGGTTGATCCTAATGAGGAATGAATGTAGGTTCTGGCAGCAGAAAGATCTGTGTTCAAATCCCAGGTTCACCCCTTTTGAGCTTGGCGACTTAGAATAATCTTTTGATCTCTGTGGTATTTAATTCTCTCTAATATTGAGATTAAAATAATGGCTGCCTTCATTTGAGTTCCCCTGAAAGCAGAGCCAAGATAAGGACTTAAATGCAGGTGTTTTATTTGGAAGATAACCCCAGGAAGCAGGGGAAGGGGGAATAAAACAAGGAAGGAGTGAAAGAAGCAGGGGTATGATAATAAGTTTGTCCTGGGGTTAGTGAGAGCCCAATTCCTCCATGACCTCCTGGGAAAAGTACAGCGTGCCTCACAGAATTGGTCCTCTGAAAGATAGAAGACTTGAGCATTTATCCATTGGTTCTTGGTCTACTTTGACCAAGGATTGCCCTGAAGGGTTAACTTTCCCGTCCCCTGAGTTTGTGCTTGCAATGCTGGGTGAGAACTGGCTCTGTAGCATCAGAGAAGACTCTGAGGAGGAATGCAGAGTGTGCTGAGGTGATGGCGACAGAAATGAATCCGAGCTGGTCCACAGTGCCCATTGCAGGGGCAACCTACATAAGAGGTAAATTAAGGAGTTATGCCATGAGGTAGCAAACATCTATATCTGTTTTTCCAGATTGGGTTAAGATTAGAGATGATACCTCCAAGCATCCAGCAGAGTGTTTGAGTATAGCAGACAAAACCTCCAGCCTTCCATTCTTCATAGAAACCAATGTTAATCAGCCTACCACTGCAATTACCTCTTCTACTACACCATTGATTACATTGTGATTAATAATTGAAAAAAAAAAGCTTTTTTTAAAAATTTTTTTATTTTTTATAAACATATATTTTTATCCCCAGGGGTACAGGTCTGTGAATCACCAGGTTTACACACTTCACAGCACTCACCAAAGCACATACCCTCCCCAATGA
>NC_081558.1:76901698-77033673 GCF_022355385.1 Mustela nigripes | reverse complement strand
GAAACCGCACTCTTTGGTAGGTGAACTTGGTCTCGGCTGGATTTCTTCTTGATCTTCTGGGGGAGGGGCCTGCTGTAGTGATTCTCAAGTGTCTTTGCCCCAGGCGGAATTGCACCGCCCTTACCAGGGGCCGGGTGAGTAATCCGCTCGGGTTTGCTTTCAGGAGCTTTTGTTCCCTGAGCGCTTTCCGTAGAGATCCGGAGGACGGGAATACAAATGGTGGCCTCCTGGTCTCTGGCCAGGAGGAGCCGAGAGCCCGGGGCCCCACTCCTCAGTGTGCCCTCAGAGAACAGCGCCCAGTTACTCCCGTGTGCCTGACCTCTGGCCGCGCTCCGAGCTCACCGAGCCTGCGACCTGTTCAAGGTAACACCGAGCTGTGAGCTTACTGTCAGCTCTGTCTCTGTAGCCGGCTTTCCCATTCCAATCCCCGCAAGCTCTGCGACACTCAGACACCCCCGATCCTTCGGTGACCCTGCGGGACCTGAGGCCACGCTGACCCCACGTGGGCTTCGCCCCGGTTTAGCCTCTGGAGCGATGTCCCTCAGCGGAACAGACTTTTAAAAGTCCTGATTTTGTGCGCGGTTGCTCCGCCGCTTGCCGGGAGCCGGCCCCTCCCCCCGGGGTCTATCTTCCCGTCGCTTTGGATTCACTTCTCCGCCAGTCCTACCTTTCAGAAAGTGGTTGTTTTTCTGTTTCCAGAATTGCTGTTCTTCTTCTCTTCGATCTGCCGATGGATTTTCAGGTGTTTGCAATCTTTAGACAAGCTATCTAGCTGATCTCCGGCCAGCTGAAGTAGTCTCAGCCTGCTACTTCTCCGCCATCTTTCGAAAAATAAAAGGCTTTAATCTACAACTCATACCGCATAAAAATTAATTCAAAAATTTATCATATACCCAAATATAAAACACAGAATGATAGTAGTCTAGGCAAACATCAAGATGAAAATTTTTGTGACCCGGGATTAGGCAAAATAACTGACCCATGAAAGAAAAAAAAAAAAATTGAACATCGTCAAGTTGAAGAACTGTTTTCTATAAGTCACTATGAAGAGAATGAGGAGAAAAAACCACATCTGTGGAGGAAAGATGTATAACTCAGATACTTATTAAGGACTTGTATCCAGAATATATAAGGAACTCAAAATTCAAGAAGAAAACAGGCAATAAAACAAAAGGCAAAAGATTGGAATAGACATTTACCAAAGAAGTTGCATAGATGGCAGATAAGTACATGAAAATATACTTAATATCTTCACCCTTAAAGACATGCAAATTAAACCCAGAAAGAGATACTGCTGCATACCCACTTAAGGGAAAACCACTGACCGCACCCAGTGTTGGCAATGATGGGAACATCTGGAACTCTCATACACTGCTGGTGAGAATGTAAAATGATACAACTGCTTTGGAAAACAATTTGGCAGTTTCCTAAGAAGTTAAATATACACATACCATATGTCTCAGTCATTCCTCTTTTACCGAAGAGAAATGAAATCATATGTCCATATAAAGACTTGTGTATCAATGTTCAGAACAGCTTTTTTTGCAATTGCCAGAAATTGAAATGTCCCTCAGTAGGTGAACAGATAAACAATTTGTATTATATTAATACAATAGAAAATACGCAGCCCTAACAAAAGGATAATTAGTGACACAGGAAACAGCAGGAATTTACCCTAAAATGATACTAAGTTAAAAAAAAAAAAAAAAACAGAAAAAAAAGAGTACATACTGTATGAGTCTATTTACATGCAATTATCTATATTTATATACAATTGTATCAAATGCAAACTAATCCCCAGAAATAGAAATCATATGAGTGGAACCTGGGAGTATAGAGGTGGGAGAGGAATTACAGAAGGGCTTGGGGAAACTTTAGAGAGAGAAGACTCTCTTCTCTATCTTGATCGTGGTATTGGTTTCACAGGTGCATCCATATGTCAGAATTGATCAGACTGTACAGTCTAAATATACGCAATTTATGCTATGTCAATTAAAGCCATTACAAATATTACGATGATAAAATTTACCCTGATTTAAGGTTGGGGAATTTGCCAGTGCAGCCTCTCTCCCCCAGGCATGGCAGCTCGCAAAATGTAGGTTATATGGGCCACCTATTTTATCTGCTTATAAGGTCATATTAATATATTCCCTCCAGATTTCTTATAAAAGAAATGCCATTAGAGACTCTTTAGCCCTGAATCTGCACACATGTTTATATTTGTGTATTTGCCATTGCTTTGGGATTAATTCTCTAAAGGTTCCATCTTTGTGGTCATTAATCCTGGGTCCAGATGGCACTGTGTCTGGAGAGAGATTAAACTTCATCTTCATCTGTCTCTAGAAAACTGGACAAATGTCTCTACTCAGAGGTGCTCTGTGCCTCCCTGGAAAGAAGCATACTCATCAGGAAGCTCACCCTGAGAAAGAAATCTACGTTTTTAATATAAAACAAACACCCAGTTTGTGGCAGATTTTTTTTTACATGGCCCATATCAGATCCCACCAAGACCTCAGTAAAGTCATGGTGGAAAGTCCCATGGATTGACCACTGATGCCATCCCCTTTCCAGCTCACATGATTTTCTGTCCATAGGTTTTCTCTGGATGTTAGGGAGCGCTCTCAGCCAGTGACCAGGCACAAAATCAGAACTGAACAGGATTTAATGCCCTGTGGGCAACCCTCAATTAATAGAATACTACCTACATTCTGTACTCCTTCAGAGAGGAATGCTAAGGCACATTCTAGGCAATGGGCATGAGTCCTATTGCATAGTGGTGAACGAAGAAGTTATGCATTCTGATTGCCTTTAATAAATCCTCTTTTCCCTCTTCGCAATTCCTTATCTTTGATTTGCTTAAATACAGTCAACTCCACCTTGGGCCTTGTCTCAAGTTCTGGTTCTCATCATTACCACATCAGAATCTGAACTTTCAGAGAACAAGTTTGAGATCTAGCTTCCGGGTAGGTCTATAAAATGAGCAAATACTTTTAGTGTGAAGTGGAGTATACTCTCAAAACCTTGATGTCTAAACAATTTTTGATATTTTCCCTTTTAATTTCTCAATCCTTCATAAGTAAAATTTTGACATTCTAGTCACAGGCTAAAAATAACATCACTTGAATAAGGAGAATGAGGAAATGATATTTATGTTTATAATCAGGATCAGTTATATAAGGGAAACTCCAACCAAGTCGGGCCCTTGGGCTCATTATCATTTGACAATCAATGGCACAGATATACATGACAACATTATCTGCTTAAAATCACAATGCAGTGCCCCCAAAATGGTGTACTGACATTAGAATCTTCTGTATATGTCTGTTTCTGCCTCATGCATGGACTATCTATTTTGCTCAGAACTTTTGTGCTACTATCAAATACAACTCAAAAACTAAAATGTAAATGCCAAGTGTTAGTCTAATCTATTATTCAGGATAGAAAACATTGCAGTCATAATACATTTATGATGATCATTAATTATCCTTGATAGAAATGGGCCCATGGGAGAACATTAAACAATGTCTACTTCTCTTGATGCCTAGATGAACCTTTTTACTTAACTGATGAAAAAATTATTATGCCCCAAAAGAATGAGAGTTTTCTTTGTCAGCAATCCATAAGTGACTGATAATTTAAATATAAAGTAAACTTTACCCAATGTATACTAGATTGTCATGGTATATGATATTTAACTTATGTAAAATTCTAAAATTTTGCTTATTTAAAAAAATATCCCAAGGAAAATTATATAAGCATATATAAAATAAGAAATTGGTTGGGGATAAAAGAGAAAGGGAAAGGTGTTTATGTCATTTGAGTCCTGGAATACTCTAGTATTCTTCTGTTTTCTGACATGGGAAAATTTGTGACTTGCTTGTTAAGAAGTGAAACTCTGTATTCAGTCAAGCTTCAAGGCTCGATATTCCAGAACTATCTGCCCACAGTTCTGAGAGTATGATACTGGGAACTAATCATGCCATTCACATGTGTCCTAAAAGAAAGCAAACACGGTAGCTAGGGGGCAAAGTTTGGGAGTAATGCATGGATTCAAATCCAGGGTCTTCTGCTTTTGGGCTCTAGAATCTTAGGCAAATTACCTAACTGCCTAAGCCTCAATGTTTTTAGATCTGAAATAGGACTTATCATTCCTCTCTGACAGGGATTTTGGGAGAATTCATTGAACTAAAGTCTGCAACATTTTAATAAAATAACTGGCAAATATGGAAATTCAAAAATTCAGCTGCTGGCATGAAAGAGTAGCCATTTGTAGACTGCCTGTTGTAGGTGAATTGTGTTCTACCCCTCTTCTAACTCCCCAGATTCATATACTGAAGCTCTAACCTCTAGTACCTCAGAATGTAAACGCATTTGGAGATACGGTCTGTAAAGAGGTAATTAATTTATTCGAATGAGCTGTAGTCAGTCCAGTAAGACTGCTGTTTTTATAAGAGATTAGGACATGTACACAGAAAGAAGACCATGTGATGACACAGGGAGAAGACAGTAATCTACAAACCAAAGAGAGAGAGGGAGGCCTCAGAGGAATCCAACCCTGCCAAACCTTGATCTTGCACATCTAGCCTTCTGACCTTTGAGAAAATACATTTCTGTTGCTAAGCCCCCAGTTGGTGCTATTTTGTTATAGCAGCCAAAGAAAACTGACACGGTGCCCAAAGACAACTAGCAAGTATAAAATAAGACAAATAAATGAAATGATTGCATTAGACAACAGGGAGCAAAAGAAAGTGATCCTTGAGAGGAGGGGGGAGAAGAGTGGAGTCGGTTTGCCACCCTGGATTTCTGCCTAGAGGAACTTTGGAGAATGCAGTGGAGGAAGGGAAAACATAAGCAGAGCCCAGTGGTCTCTCTAAGTTCAAGAGATAGTGATCAAAGTTCAGGGGACTCAAAATGGATAGAATTTGCCTGAGCAAGGGTACCAGAAGGAAGGGATCTGTGTAGAGAAAGAGCTCCTGAAATCTGCAGTAGGGTCCTGTCAAGTCTTTGGCTAAAGACAAAGTGGTGAACACGTAGGGGAAAATTTCATGTGCCAGAACAACTACTAGAAAAAGAACAAATTTCAGGCAAAGAACAGTTACCAAGCAACTGTGAACTGAGTGATTTCCAGGGTTGACCAGCCAGAGAATTGAGATCTTATTGGGTGCTCAGGACATTTAGTTGAGATTCCAATAGGATCACATATTAATAACAGGGTAAAATAGCCCTAGAGAGAGGTTTCCCTAAGAAATCTTAAAAATAGTCATCAAACAATCAAACTGATCTGTAAGTAGCCTTAATTCCTAAGTGCCAGGCACTGGCCGTGGTGAGGGGATTGACACTCTCAGAAAGAAACTGGGGGAAAAATGGACAAATAGAAAAAAATAGTAAGATGGTAGGTATAACCCCAATTGTTTACTCTTTATATATATATATAAAGAGTTTGATATCTATATCAATAAATGGATATATGAATCAATATATAAATCTATATACTATATATAGAGAGAATATATATCATAGATAGATATAGATAGATAGATAGATAGATAGATAGATAGATTGATATCAATGCAAATCACCTAAACAAGTGCAAATGTAAGTATAGATTATCATATTGGGTTAGAAAGCAAGACCCAACTATGTAGTTTCTAAGTGAAATACATTTTAAATATATTTACAGAAGTAAAAATTGAGAGTAGAAAATAGATACTCTATAAACACAAAGTTTAAGAAAGCTGGACTGGTTATATTAATACCACAGAAGGTAAACTCCTGGGTAAGGATTATTATCAGAGATGAAGTGATACATTTTATGGTAATATATAGGTTAGTTGATAGCATTGTGCCAAGATTAATTTCTTTTGACAGATGTATCACAGGTGTAAGTTATTAACATTAAAGGAAAGAGGTGTAGAATAAAGAGTAATACTTGATATAATCTTGCAACTCTTCTGTAAATCTAAAACTATTTCAGAAAAAAAATGTAAAGGTATCCAGCTTGAAAAAGAAGATTTAGAAAAAAAAAAAACTATCTTTATTCACAGCTGACATCATTGATACTGAAGAAAATCTTAAAGGATTCACAAAAAAAGTTATGAGAAGCAGTATGTGAACTTCTAGCAAAGCTATAGGATCAAGAAAAATATACTAAAATTATTTAATATATACTAGCAATGAGAAAGCTGGCATTGAAATTTTAAAATACCATTAACAATAACAGCACCATGTAAAATAGGGATAAATTTGATAAAAGATATGCAAGATCTAAACATTGAACGCTATATAACATTGCTTGAAGAAGATAGAGAGGGCTGAAAGGAATGAATGGAGAGAGAGATCTTGTTCATAAGCTGGAAGACTTAGAAGGCTAAGATGTCATTTCTCCACAAATTTATGTAGAGATTCAATGCAACAGCAAACATAACTCCAGTAGACTTTCTTATAGGAATTGATAAGCTGCTTCATTCAATATTCATTTGAAAATGCAAAGGACCTAGACTAGCTAAAACAACTTTGAAAAAAAAAACAAAGTTAAAGAGGTTGCCCTACATGACTTCAAAATGTATAACATAGCTACAGCAATCAGGACAGTATGATATTGGCATAAATGTTGACAAACAGATCAATAGAACAAGATATAATGCCCTGAAGTAGACTTACACATATATAAGGTCTATTTATTTTTGACAAATGTACAAAGGCAATTCAGTAAGGAAAAAAAAAAAAATGTTCTTTAACAAATGGTGCCTGAACAATTTAATATGCAAAAATACAAAAAATAATATCTAAAATGCAAAAAGTAAGCCTTGATTCATACTTTAAATCATGTACAAAGAATAATTCAAATAAATGATAGACTAAATGTAAAACCCCAAATAGAACTTATAAAAATATTGGAAAGGGTCTCCATGACTTTTAGTTAGGCAAAGATTTCTTATATGCGTCCAAATCACAATCCATAAAATAAATAATTTATGAAGTAGAAGTCATCAAAATTGAGAATTCTCTCTCTGAAAGACATTCTTAGGGAATGAAAAGATACATATCTGCAAATCACATATTAAGGGGTTTGAATTGGCGGGGGTGTGGGAGGTTGGGGTACCAGGTGGTGGGTATTATAGAGGGCACGGATTGCATGGAGCACTGGGTGTGGTAAAAAAATAATGAATACTGTTATGCTGAAAATAAATAAAAAATAAATAAATAAAAGAACTTTTAACCAGAATAAAAAAATTCTCAAAACTGCTAATAATTAAAAAAAAATCAAAAAATGGGTAAAAGATTTATAGACATACAGAGGGCAAATAAAGCACCTGAAAGGAGTTCACCACCATTAATTAGAGAAATGCAAATTAAAACAGCAATGCAATATACCACTAATGCCTAATAACATGTCTTAAATTTTAAAAAATATTGGACCATACTAAGTGTTGGTAAAAGCATGGAGCAACTGGAACTTTCAGATACTCCTGATGGGAAGGTAAAATGATGCAACAACCTTGGAAAACAGTTTAGTAATTTCTTAGAATGTTAAGTGCACACCTATCATGTGAGCTAGCCATTCTTCTATCATTCTATCATATATTGCTCAGGAGAACTGATAGGACATTTACACAAACTCTTGTACACAAATGTTCATAGAAGCTTTATTTGTAATAGTAAAAAACTGGAGAGAACCCCAATGTCCACAACAGCTGAAAGGAAAAAGAAAATTGTGTATTATCCCTAAAATAGAACAGGACTGAACGAGAAAGACAAAAAACAAATAACAAAACAACACAAAAAAGGAAACAAAAAGGTATTAACTATGTGAGGGGAAAAAAAAGAGAGAGTAAAGAGAAAAAAGTAACTGCTGAATGAAAGAAACCAGACCAGGAACCTACTACATAGTATATAATTTTATTTATGTAATATATGAGAAAATGTAAACTAATCCAAAATGCTCAAATTAAGTCAGGGGTTGTGTATGGATAGAAGATAGGCTGGTGTGGAGGGGCAGAAGGAAGAATTAGAGCATAAAAGATATGTTCATTATATTCTTTGGGGTATTTTTCCAAGTGTATACATATGTCGAAATATCAAATTGTATAGTTTAAATATTTTCAGTTATTTCAGTCTTGTGTCAGATATGTCTCTAAGAAGCTATAAAAGTGACACATAAAAATATTAACAGGGTGGCATAGAAAACTGTTAAGAATGTCCAATTAGGTGGTACTTGTTGATGTTTTTCAAATTACGCATATGACCTAAGACCATGCATAAATGGCTACGTGCCATTTGTATCATCTAAAACAAATCACTGTTTAGACAGAAAATGCCACATATTTCAGCTCAATTCTAGTATTACATTCCCTGAAGTGGGGAATGAAAGAAGTTTGTAAATTGGTAGTGGGGGGGGGGATTTATTTTCTAGACAGATTAGTTTTTTTTATGGTTTCACCATTAACTGTATTCAGAGAGGGAAAATTTGTCTGGAAAAGTTAACATCAGAGCCTCCAAATCCTCTCATCTGACTATGCTCTTGAGTTTTTGGAGTATTGGACTTGGGTCTGATGACTATGATCATCATTCCCACCCAAATAAAAGGTATTCAGTGCCTGTTTGTGAGGACTAGACACTGAACAGAGGACAGGTTGAGCATTGCACAAGATAAACTGTATCCTCTATGGATTTTTTTTTCCACTAGATGTCAAATGATCCTTTATTGAAATAATTTTCTTTTGTAGTTAACTAGCTGGGCATTCCACGGCACCACTGTTAATGTCATCTATGATGTCATGAGGGTGGCGGCCATCAACATTGCAGCCCACAGGATCTCTTTAATGGTTCCAGAGTGTTCTCTGGCTAAAGATCGATGCCGCATCTGTCGGCAATATTGACGATCTCATCGAAAGTGATATTTCCACTGTGCTTAATGTTTTTCTGCTTCTTTCTGTCTTTTGGTGGTTCCTTGAGGGCTTTGATAATCAGGGCAGAGGCAGAAGGTACCATTTCAATCTGGGCCTGTCTGTTCTGAATGGTCAGCTTCACAGTAATCCTTAGACCTTTCCAATCCCCAGTCGCCTTGGCAATGTCATCACCAACCTTTCTTGGAGACATGTTCTGAGAACATGTACAGTCAAGACTGAGCAGTCTTGTAACACAACAACAACCAAAACACTCAGCACTGGATATGTGGCTGTGACTTATCTTTTCCCTAATGCCATTAGGTCAGTGTAGGACATCAGTTTCGAAACAGCTTCACCGGCTTTTGACAAAATGGTATGTTCATGGGCAGTTGGTTAGAGAGCCTGTCTTAATTTTGTTTTTCTTTTCTACTCGGACTTTTAGCTCAATGTGCAAATAATGTTTCCAATCAGATTGGTGTTTTCTATGAGTATTGAGATCAGTTAGCTGATAAACCTGAGGTAAACCCAAGGATTTTTAGGAAATCTGTAGGCTACAGATGGAGCACCTGGAGTGCCGGGACAGTGTATCTGTGGTGCCTAGCTCATGTCCTGGTTCATGGTGAACACTCCACAAAGGAGTGAACAAATGAATGGATGGGCGGGTGGGTGAAAGAAGTAAGGAAATGTTTTCATTCTTCAGAAAAGTGTGTTTCTACTTGGGAGATATGTGTGTGTTTATATATACATATAAATAGCATATTATATTAGTGTGTGTATATACAGGTGGTTTATAATGTGTATTAGTTATCTATTGCTGCACAAAAATGTATCCTCAAATGTAGCAGCTTAAAACAACTTTATTATCTCACATAATTTCTGGGTCAGGAATTCAAGAATGGCATTACTGAATTGTCTGACTTGGGAACTCTAATCGAATATACACCAAAGATGTCAGCCAGAGCTGTCATCTTTAAAGCTGGGGCTAAAGAATCCATTTCCAAAATAGCTCTCTCACACAGATGTGAGTGATTCTGTGATTAGTAGGAGGCCTCAGTTCCTCACCACACTGGCCCGTCCATTCAGCTTCATGAGTTGCGTACGACATGGCATCTGTTTTCCCCAAGAGCAAGTGAGTGGAAATTGAAGCCACATTGATTTCTATGACCCAGTCTCATCAGTGACATTCCATCGTTTCTTTGATATCTTATTTGCTGCCAGGCCAGCTCTATTTAGTGTTGGACAAACTGTATGAAGGCACAAAAATAGCATAAGGGGAGAATTCTTGAAGACCACCCTTGAGTCAGATGACTGCAACATTCTTTGGATTCTTCAAAGTGTTTCTTTAGCTCTTATAGCATTAACATATAAGTACTCCTTGAACTTTGTAAAAAATACCATGGCTCATTATCACCATAACTTTGTGTCCTCAGTTTACCTATCTATATTAACTATAGATTTTTTCAGTAGGTGGCCAGCCCAAGGAAACAATACAGATTTATTTGAAGTATAACCGCCTAAATTGGGTGATGTGCCCAACAATTATTTAATCCCTGTGGCCTGGGGAATGACTTGATCTGGGTTACCTAAACCAGTCATTGTGATAAGTGAAATGGAGCAAACTGACCTTGTTAGACTTACCACTGTCTGTATCTGATTGAGGGTGGGATCACCTTAGTCACAAGACAGACATCTTAATGTAAACCAGTACCCTGTTAGAAAGTGGGAATTAGGGGATAGAGGTTAACTAGGCAACAAGTGAATGTCCACTGCTGGAGTCTTTGTTAATGACCTTGGCTTTGGAATGGAAAGAAAAAAATCAGGATCTTATTCTACTTTTTTTTAAAGATTTTATTTATTTATTTGACAGACAGAGATCACAAGTAGGCAGAGAGGCAGGCAGAGAGAGAGGAGGAAGCAGGCTCCCTGCTGAGCAGAGAGCCCAATGCGGGCCTCCATCCCAGAACCCTGGGATCATGACCTGAGCCAAAGGCAGAGGCTTTAACGCACTGAGCCACCCAGGCGCCCCTCAGGATCTTATTCTAGAAGATCACATGGACTCGCCTCCCAAAGTTCCACCATCTTAAGTTTACTCAGGCTCAATCACTCTTACTCTGTGTATCTTCATTTGAAATTTCAAATTCCTCAGAGAGCCAGCCTGGTTGACACATCTTGCACCACATGTCCAATCACCTTGGCCAAAAGGGCAGGATCATCTAATAAATGCATTGCTACTGCAGTTTCACTCCCACATGCTGAGACCATTCTTTTTTTTTTTTTTTTTTAAGATTTTATTTATTTATTTGACACAGAGAGAGAAGAGGAAGTAGGCTCCCTGCTGAGCAGAGAGCCCACGTGGGGCTCGATCCCAGGACCCTGGGATCATGACCTGAGCAGAAGGCAGAGGCTTTAACCCACTGAGCCACCCAGGCACCCCCATGCTGAGACCATTCTTAGAAAAGTCAGCTGCTTGGCTGTTGGAGAGGCAGCTCCAGAATACTTAGGGCTAGGAAATTAATTATGTCCTGATTGGACTCATCTTTAGCCTCAGGGCTGCCTTAATACCAGTAGAAGCCGGAGATCGGTTACCATGCCTCCCCAGTGACCACATATGACTCAAAATGAAAACAATTCTAACCATAACATCAATGAAACGAAGTCAATAAAATTGTGTTATTTCCCATGATCATAGTTGCAATACCTTTTTCTTTGTGTTTGTTTTTTTTTTTTTTTGAAAAAGCATTGTTAGTGCCCTAAGCCCTCAATTAGTGTTCTTTAGTGATCCAACATGAACCACTCTTAAGAAGTCTCTATAAAATTCAGAATCAAAATCAATGAACATGGCAAATACATTGGGTGGCAGCAGTAGGGGGAAGCAGGAAATGAAAAAGTGCAGTCCCATTTGTTGGTATTATGGAAGAGTATCATAGACACTGACACTGCCACACCCAAATCTCAGCAGAGCCCACTGTTCCACATACCCCAAGGACTCCCTACCGCCCGTGCCAGCAACCCCATATCTATGGCTGAGGCTTTCCCTGGCCAAAGAAATCTACTCAGCCGAAGCAGTGTCCTTGGGAGTTAATTCCCGCTGGAGCAATCCTTAGCCAATGTTGGATGTGATCAAGGATAAATCTTCTCCTGGGAAGTTGAAGTATTTGACACCATCTCGCAAACTGACCCAAAGCGATTGAGTCTCAGTTGACCACAGTGGTTTCTTCCCACATCTGACTCATTCCTCCTATCTTTCCAGGGCTCCTCATAATCATCTCCCTAGTAAACAAACTGTAATCAAATCATTATCTCAGGATTTTGTGGGAACCCAATCAAACAGATACTAGCAGAAGCTATTACCATAGCAATGCTGAGGCCTGGCCACTTCAAAGCCCCAGAGGGTTCAGTTTCCTAGATGAACTGATAAGCTCAGTCTGGGACCCAACTACACACATAGAGAAAGTCAACTTTGCTCATTGGTGTGATCAGTGTTTGGTGTTAAACTTGTCTTAACTATGGACATATGACTAATGATTCAATGCCAGAAGTCCAATGAGTTAAGTTTCTAGTAAGACAGAGTTCGTTCTAGTAATCAGTACGCTTTTCCTTTTTGTCGATAGTACCCCCATCAGGGTGCTCAGAGCTCAATAAAATCATCAGAAATGTGTCAGGTTGGCACTGATATAGCACAAAAGGAAATGGATATTTGTGAAGCTTTTTATTCGGGCCATGGAGAGGCCTGAAAAACCACCACTGCCTCACACTAGTGGTATCCATGGCTGATGGTCAGAATTCCTGTCATCCCCAAGCCTAGGGACTCTGTCTGAAACAATGATGGACTGTCAAATAGGGATCTTTGAACCCAGTTTTCTATCCACGTTACCCCTTTTAGCTGGATCATTCCTTCTCCAGAGGGAAAAAATGATCTACAACCATACTCCCTGGGATACAGTGTCCGCATGGTTTTCATTCCTCAAGGACCACCTTCTGTCCAAGTACTGAGTGGATCCCTCATTATGGTCCACAAACAATTCGAACATTCTTTATACTTTCTTCTAAAAACAACTTAAGCCAGTTCACAATAATGCATAGGAAAACACAAGAGAATATACATTTTTTTAAAAAGGTGAAGAAAATCTAGGAAAAGTCTAGGAAAGCATCACAAAACAAAGCTGGCAACAGGCCATTTTTTTACTTAGCTTTCATAACGCTGCAAGGGATTCAATGCATGAATAAAAGCACACTAGTGGGAGTCCCAGAATTCATAGCTCTTAGACACCAAGGCTTGTCCTCTATCTGGGACACAAGGGCTTTTGCTCACACACACAGGAGCCTCCACCAAATTAACAGGAGCACATGTTCAAAGGGCTGCAAGCTTTCCTGCCACCTGGAATCAAAACAGCAGTAGGTGAGGCCGTTCTCACCTTCCCTGGTTGCCTCCTGCCAACAAGAAACAGAGTCTGAGTAGAGCTGGGGGAAAATAGACCTAGAGCTCTCCTGTGTATTTTCAAAGGCCTCCACCTCTGACAGGCAGTAGCTGAAGCTCTCTGTCATTTGAAAAGAGCTAAGCTGAAAATTAGAATGGCTTTGCTGTTATCCCCAGTCATGCTGCCACTGGTCCCTCCTCCATCGCTTCCTCCCCCACTCTCTTCACCCTGTTTATTTTCGAGGTAACAGTTTCCAGAGTTTTTCCTCTTTGATTTTCTTATAATGAAATTCACTAAGGGGAAAACAAAGAGGATTTCGAGGGGAATTGTCAGCTTGACAGACGAAGGCCATTTGAACTATTTTAATTAAGCCCTACATGCTTCTGTCTATGGAACCCAGCACACCAACAACAATAACAAAGAAACAAGAAAAGAGCCTCATCTCTACTGTCAGCAACACAGATAAAGCGAAGTAACACCGTTCTGCCCAATGCAAATCTTCTTTTCTTTCTTTCTCAGGTGGTACTCCAAACGGGCATGTTTTGATTCTGTGGCCTGCAACAGAATGGTCCATGAAGCAGTCTCTTCTAATCTCTGAGGTACAGGATCTTTGCAGGCTGAACCGCTGTCTCCAGCTCTCCTTTGTTGTTAGCAAAGATAACTGCATTTCAAGAGATGTTCAGAAACCTTACCCTATAGGCCAAGCTGGAAGCTCCGCAGGTCCATTTGATTTCTGCCAAACAGTCTGCTCATGGACCAGGGTCACCTAGGGGCTACTCTTCGACATTCAACTTTAAACTATGTTCAGGCTCTGAACTAAAAAAAAGAAAAAAAAGAAAGGAAGGAAGTGAATTTTATTTTATTTTATTTTATTTTTTCTGAGTGATTTATTTTAAAATGTCCAAGCCATCCTGAAGGGTTTGGGGACATAGAAATATGTCTCTTTAATAAGATTCTGTATTCTTCCTAATTCTCATTATTCTACATCTGCGCAGCTATGGTGAGGTTGGTACCTACGGCGTAAGACTGGTTTGGGAATTAAAACGGATATAAATGCAAAGTGCTGTGCACAGTGCCTGCTGCATGGTAAGCAAGCTCTTATTTCCTTAGTAATGTGTATTACTTGCTTTTTGAATGGTCATATATTGAGCACATTTCTGTGTCATGTACTGCGATAAACAGTTTTTTTTTGTGCAACCATCTATCATCTTCATAAAAGTCCTGAAGAGTGGGTTCTGTGAAATTTGCCTCTTTCTGATTATAGAGTAATAGAAACTCTTGGCAGAAACTTTAAAAAATGAAGAAAAGCATACATAGGGAAATAGAAATTAGGATAAGCACTCTTAATCTTTTAGTACGTTTGTCCTAATGATTATCCTTCTGCATAAAATATTTGTCCTTTACAAAAATGGGCTCATCGTGCAAGTAAGTGTGACTTCTTGTATTCCTTTAATTCTATTATGTGAGCTTTTTCCCAGGACATTTACTATTTTTGAATAACATCGGTGATTGGATATACCATCAAAAGAATGCATAACTGATTTAGTATTCTGCAAGGTAGTTAGTGCTGTCCCTGGTTTGCAGCTAGAGAAATTGAAGTCAGGAACGTTGAGCGATGTGCTAGACAGTTTAGGGGGAGCAGATCCAGGATTCAAAACCAAATTGTACTGGCTGCAAAGCAGAGGTGTGATGCCCCTCCTGTATGACCTTGTTTCACCCTGGAAGTCACCTACAGATATTCCAGTACGTGCCCAAGGCTTCTGGCAACTCTAGCTAAAGGTGCTCTTTAGCCAGTGGGAGCGTGCTTAGCTCTGGAGAGGAGGAAATGGTTTTCCTCTATCCATGTCAAGGTCTTACAGTGAGGATCCTGTCACAAAAGACAGATAAACAAGAGAAAAACAGGTTTACCAACATGCATACCACATATGTAATACACGGAAGTACCCCGAGATGAGTAACACAGAAGTGCCTCAGAACTCTGGGTTATATGGCATCTTTAACAAAGAACAATAAATTCATAGCAAGGGGCACCTGGGTGGCTCAGTGGGTTAAGCCTCTGTCTTCAGCTCATGATCTCAGGGTCCTGGGAAGGAGCCCTGCTTTGGACTTTCTGCTCAGCAGGGAGCCTGCTCCCCCCCCCCCCGTCTTTCTGCCTACTTGTGATCTCTGTCTGTCAAATAAATAAATAAAATCTTAAAATAAAAAATAATTCATACCAAAATGACAGGACCAAAGAAAGTAAGTGGTCTTTGGCTTCCAAGGGTGGCAAAATTGTAGTAAAGTAAACATATAGAAGGAAACTGATGGAGTAAGGTTTGTTTGTAGATTCTTCTGGTGCCATCTTCTATAAAACTGAATTTATATCCTGTCTTTAGGCAGAAAATGGGGGGGAGGTACAGGGAGTTTTTTCTGATTTTGCTACTTATTAATTGCCTTCAGCTCAAAATAATCTTTGTCTGAGATGTGTATCTTGGGGTGACATATTCTTGCTTCCTTTTGCTCCTATGTGTCACAGCCTGGAAATGTCAGGAATTAAGGCACTAAGAGCAACCCTCCAGGTTGGGGGATGGGAGTTAGAGACTAAGTACCCAAGCTTCTCATGTCACTGGATAATTCAGAGGAGTGCTGCACAGAGTCCTCCAGAGGGTCCCTGGGGGCTGACCCCGTGCCGCCCACAGCAGTGTCCTGCTTAGGTTTGCATCCTTTGTTGCTGTCCCTCCTCCCTGTCTTCCTTCCCCATTTCCTCACAGAACTTCCCAAAAAAACAACATTAATAAGAACCTTTGCTTTATGCCTCCTTCCGTGGAGGGACCCAAACTAAGACAATCTCAAATGCACCTGCCTTCTGTATCGCTCATAGCCCAGCCAAATGCTCCTTTATCTGCCTCAACATTAGGCTAATAGAGAACTCTTCTCCACTCTTCTGGGTACTCATACGATTTCCAACAGTGGTAACTTTCATGCCTGTAAGGTTTTATGGGTTAGAAAGTTCTTTCATAGGTTATTCCTTTTTTTTTTTTTAGTCTTTATGGAAAACCTATTAGATGAGCAAGTCAGATCTCATCTGGCCCATTTTATAGATGAGGTGGAATTGGCCCAGATAGGTTAGTTATATTCACTCAGAGTCCCAAAGAGAAATGATGATCATTATTCTGTATGATTTCCTGGTTGAATCCCATTACGTACAAATTCTCTGCTAAATACTCCTACGTTGCTCCATATTTCACAGTCGGGAATAAAAAGGAGCATGATTGATTGGTAATTGGAGAAAAAGTGATAACAGGTTCATTAAAATAAGATGCTTAAAATCTTCAGTACTATTAAGTTTCAAGGTTTTCCCCACAAATTCACTGAATTAGTGACACGGTTTAAATAATAATGAGTTTAACCTTATCTGTTAAAAAAGGATGAATAAAATATGAAAAATGAAAGGTCAGTTTTAAAAGGTAACTGTCTCTCCTTTTCTGCACACATTTTTTTCTATCTGACAAAATGTTCTGTTAGAGTTAATTGGTCAACACGGAAATATACAAAAAGAATTTCATTCTTTGTGGGAGATTTTAAACTGATGGCATAAAATGGAGTTGTTTTGGGCAAAAGTCTGAGATTTCAACCTCAATAAAACCACGGAGGAGGCATTTGCACATATAAATAACTACACAAACATATTTCTGACACACAGAGCTTACTGATGATCTCTTCTCTAGAGGCTGTTGTTTCTCAGACTCTGCAACTCTGAGCTCCCTTTTCCTCCTAAGTCCTCTGTCAGAGGATCCATCATTCCAATCTCTCTTACTCAGAGTCTAACCTCTTATCTTCCATTACCAACTGGGAGTTTTATTTAGACGTCCTAGAATGGCTTCAAACCCGATGTCTTTAAAAGCAAATTTTGGTTCCGTTCCAAGATGACTGTAGCCATACACTCATTTACCCTAGAAATCTTACACCTTCTTCATTGCTCGTTCTTCTTTGCTCTCCATTCCCAAAGCCCAATTCTTATCATTTTTCCATTCACAATGGGATCCCATAGCCACAAAATCATGTTACATCCCCTGCTTCAGTGTACCACCAGCCTGCCTCCATTCTCCCAGATAACCCCCTTTCCTGAGGGTACCACTGCTCACCGTGCAATCAGAGCATTCCTAGGAACCAAATCCCCACTGTGGCTGTCTTTACCAAGTGTAATTTTCTTTGCTGGATTCTCATGACCCTTCCAGATATCTCCCCATTTGGGTCCAAATTTATTCTTTGCTGTTCTGCTACGTGTACTTTCTCTTTTGGTCAGTGTCTAAAGTCTCAGAGACCACTGCTTTTTCAAATCACAATGTTTTCACTGTTTACAGATGCACAAAATAGACACTCTCTGGGGACAGAGTTTAGGTCTTATTCTCTGTTCACTAAAGTGCCTCGTACAAGGGTGCCTGGGTGGCTCAGTCAGCTAGACAGCTGCCTTCGGCTCAGGTCATGATTCCAGGGTCCTGAGATGGAGTCCTGTATCAGGCTCCCTGCTTAGTGGGGAGCCTGATTCTCCCTCTCGCTCTTCCCCCACCCCCACCCCTGCTCACACTCAGGGCTCTCTCTCGCTCTTAAATAAATAAATATATATTTTTTTAAGTGCCTGGTAAGTTGTTAAGCACAGAAGTTCAACAATTATTCACTGACTCATTAAGTTTAAAGGCTAGATCATCATTTTTGAGAATGAGGAGTACATATTGCAGATGCCTATAAAATAACCCAATGATAACCTAATATCCTAAGCCCGAGAATACATTTTAATTTACATGCATAATAGTCACCAACTGTCTTTGTGTTTGGTTCTTGTGACTATTACAGCTGACACATGCCTCAGGGTGGGTAGGCTGAAAGGGATCCTTGTAGCTCACTCCCAGGCAGAAATACTACAATAGCCAAGCCAAAGGTGGGATAGCCACAAGGTGCAAAGTCCAGGCTGCACTGGGTTGGCACTGGGTTGGCACAGGGTCTAGTGGGTTAGTTCCCCAATCTTCACTCATACCCCATACCAGTTGGCTTCATTGGATGTTGTTGGTAGAACCTTGAAGAAGATTCTCTCTAAGGAATGGTGGTGGGGAGGATGATGCCTCTGACCCCTTCTCCCCATTCAGCTCATATCTTACTCTTGCTCAGACTCTCTTTTCCTGACTACAGAGGAAAGGGAAAGTCCATGTTGTACATGGAAAGAGGAAAGCAAATAAATACTGTATCAGGACTCATTTTACAGGAAACCCCTTATGTATGAATGAAGTATTCCTTGAATTTGACCACTGAGAAGCACAATCTCAACACTAGGGGTGAGTCTGATTTCTAAGTCAGTGGTTCCCAACCCTGGCTATTCATCAGGGGCCAGGAGAAGGAGGGTTGCTTCCAGAAATACTGGTGCCTAGGCCCCAGCGACCATGGATAATGATTTGTAGCTGAGGAGTGGAGCTCCTCCATGTGCATTTTTTTAAAAAGCTCACAAGGGAATTCTGATGAGCATCTAGGGTTGAAAACCATTATTTTAGATATAACAACATGGAGTATTTGTACATTTAAGCTCTTTTCTATCTTAGGAATCTATGATTTGACTGAATAATCGAGTACTATGTCAGAAAAGGCACTTCTGGGTCAGAAAAACATGACTTGATGAAGAAAGAGTTTGTTCTCTAGCCCATATCCTTAATTTTGATTCTCTGACATAGCAGACCATAATACAGCTATATGTTTTAGCTCCTCTCCTAAATGTTAAAGGAAATAGACCTGTTGGCTGGCACTGACCTTGTGGCTTCTGAATGGCCACAATTTACAACACCTACTGACCTCCCGTCTCAGAGTCAAAGAGGTATTTTAAATCAAATTACAAACAACTTCTTCAGTCTTTTCAAGTAGTCTCACATAGGAAATTTGTCAACAAGGACAAATGCAAAGGCTGTCCAACTAAAGGAAATTGACATATTTATAATGAGGGGAGCAGAAATCACTACTTTCTCAAAATAGTGAACTCCATAGTTTGCCTCTGTAATTTCTGGAATGTTTATCACTTTTTTCTGTGTTCCCTTCCACTTTTCTGTTTAGATAATAGGTTTGAATTACCTATGAAACATCAGATTCTGTCAGTAGTCTACCCACTAACAAAGTTGCATGGAAATATTTTGGTCCTCCACAGAGGGTTTTTATGCATTCTGCCACTACCTTTACTGTCTTTTCAATTTAAAGCATCACCAAAGGAGAAGTTTTCATTTTGAAATAGATGTGATCATTCTTAAGAATAGCAGAAGGTGTTTGTTTCAGAACTTAATTTACTTTGTGGCTGGACTTGAAAGTAAGACTGTTCGTGACACTCTTGGGAGTGTCTTTTATAGACCACTTTTACCCAATCAATGAAACTTTAGTGCCTTGGTGTCTGTTGATTTAGGATAGGTTCACAGGAGGGAAAAGATGTATTTGCTACTTCAAAATAAAATCCCATGGATCTGAAATTTCACATATGATATTTATACCTCTGGATTAATGTGTTGCTAAATGTTAGACAGTTAATTTATTCATAGTCATTTACACCATAGTGTGAGCTGTTTCATTAGCCACTTTCTGCTGTGACTGCCAGCTGATATTTTCATTTGCATCAGGGAGAAGTAAGATGGATATTCCTCATTTCTAGGATATAGCGAATTGATGTGAAGACCACTGGCCCCTCGAGGAAAGGGGGCAGGAGTTCCATGGTAGCAATTAAAGATGTTTGTCTGAGCAGTGCCATAAGGAAGCCTGGGACCAAGGAAACTGTTCCTTTGGCAGCACTATGAAATCATCAGAGCTGTAAATGCATACAGTCAGCCTCTAATTTTCTCTACCCCACTTAGTCACCAATTGGAAAAAGAAAATTAGTGAGATCCTGAAATCCACACCTGGATTTGTAGGATTCTCTGGGAGAATTTTGAAGTTCTTTTTGCCCCCGTGCTTGATTTTCCTTTTCTCCAGTTCTCAACTGTATAATAGTAGTGGAATGGGGAGAACAAGCTATAGAGTGCTTTGTCTTCATCTAGTCCCCTACCTTGGGATCATTGTAGGCAGTCTAATGGGTTTGGAGTATGAACTCTTCCGCAGCTCTGACTGGAGGCATCCCAAAGGTCTGAGCTCCTAGAAGTAAGATGGCAGCACCTGGGAGCCTGGAAGAAGATGATGGACAAGTTAAGAAAAGAGCAGTGGGGACAGTGTTTGCAGAATTCTCTTCCATTTGGTGTGGTCATATTCCCTCTGGCCCAAGCTGACCCCAGGGAGGTCATCCCAGATTCTTTCTTTGGACATTCAATCAGCAAGCACTGTCCATGCTCCTTGGATATTCCATCAGTGGCTTCTCCCCCCCCCCCCCCCCCCCCCCCCCCAAACTCCCACCCCTAAAAACCCCCCCCCCCCCCCCCCCATATAGCCAGAAAGATGTTCCAAAGGAGTCCCTTTTCTTCCATAAAACCATTAAAACTTATTCCCATCACCCTGAGATGGTTTCCCTAATGTGCGACCTTTGCCCTTGTGAGCTCAGAGGATGCTTTCAGAAACCCACAGTGACAGAATTACCTGACATCGGATTCCCTGGCACCAAGCACATTCCCTTCCCAGCTTCCTCTGCATCCTTCTAAGTGAAAAGTTGGCCATATGTGCTTGATGGTTTTCACACTCCTCGAAAACCTACTGATTTCCCTTTTTAGCCAAGAGACAGTAGGCTCTGAGCCTTCACAGACAAAAGTATCCAGTAGGGGTTTATGAAAGTAAGTTGTTTTTATTTTACTTGTTTCACCGTTATATTTACAGCAGAAGATATGGGTTATTACTGACAAGAGTAATAGGGTTTTCTTTGACTGTAGGTTTCTTCAAGTTTAAAGAAGGTAAGTTAATTTAAGGGAACTATTAAGAGGTTAAGTCAGAGATCCCGCGTTGCTCAGATCTGGCAAAAACCATGCAGGTGATGCAGGCTGAAGTTTGGCGAACCCTGACGCCCGTGGGATAGACTCCCTCCTTCCTAACACGCAGCTCAAGGCCTCCGGTAGCTGTTGCCTTGAGTTCCCAGTTGGTGCTGGCCTCATCCTGTAGGATGCCTGGGCCCCAGCCCCGGAGGAGACCTCCGGCCACTCCTCCTTACACGGCAATGACTTCAGCTCATTTTGAGTCTCAGCTCCATTTTCTACCCCTCCAAGCAGTTCTGTCCTGCTGTCTGCCTGCTCCTGTCCACTGGGATGGCTGGCCTTTCTAGATCATTTACTCTTCATCTACTGTATGGCAGACCCCCCAGCCCTGCACCACCTGCGGGGAACACGCAGTCTGGTGGGGCTGATAACCTCCAGGGGAAGGAAAGAGGTGATTGCGACATACTACAGTAATTATCATGTTAGCAGGAGCTAATGTTCATTGAGTGCTTATTCTGTGCCAGACATGCTGCTTATATGTCGTATCGTAAGTATTCTTCACAACCATAGTATGACGAGGGAGGTGCTATTAATGTCGCTATTGACAGAGGAGAAAGCTAAGGCATTGTGCGCTTAAATAACTTTCTCAAGACCACAAAACTACAAACAGGTAGCAACTAGACATGTGAGGGGGCAGTGGAGAAGGAGACATTTTGGGTCTGTGCTGTTGCTAACCTAGATGTTCACCTCTTCTAAATGTACATGCACCTTGATGTTACCACCCCTAACATTTGCTAGGCCTGAGAGGACATGAAAGTGATTGGAGACCTTGCCTACAGCAAGCACCAACAGTGCCTGAAACTCTTCTCTCTTCTGCTTTGTTCCTGGGAAGAAAACTCTATTGTACTTTCAGGGGGTCTAACAGAGAAGGTAGAAAGTAGTGTCCAAGGGGACCCCTTAGGGGTCCTGAGGTTTCCCTCAGATTCTTAAATGACTCTATTATCTCTCATGCCATCCAAAAGCTCTTCGAGGCTCTAAAATAGCAGTGCACCTTATTTACTTCTGTCCACATCCATCCTGTGAGGCACAATTTCTTGACTTCATTTTATGGTTAAGAAAACAGAGGCTTGGGACACCTGAGTGGCTCAGTCGGCTCAGGTCATGATCCCAGGGTCCTGGGATCCAGCCCCACTTCAGGATCCCTACTCATCTGGAGCCTGATTCTCCCTCTCTCTCTCTGCCTGCTGCTCTGCCTGCTTATGTGCTCGCTTGCTCTCTCTGTGTCAAGTAAATAAATAAATAAGATCTTGAAAAAAAAGAAAGAAGAAAGAAAACAGAGGCTTGGGCAAGGTGAGCACTTTATCCAAATTCATGGAACAGCTCAGTGCTAAGAGGTAGCGTATGAATCTGAACTGTTACTTACAAAAGCAATGCTTCATTGTTTTGTTTTGTGTTTTTTTTTTTTTTTTTAATGATACCATATCTACTCTCTTGGTGAATAGGTCAGAGTTTTTTTGCTTTGGATTCACGTTACCTCTGAAAATGACATGCTAGCTGCCTGGGGATGATTTCTAGTCAAGGATGGTGTGGGAAAAGAACAAGAT
The DNA here is from genome assembly GCF_022355385.1 of Mustela nigripes. Classification (NCBI taxonomy): domain Eukaryota; kingdom Metazoa; phylum Chordata; class Mammalia; order Carnivora; family Mustelidae; genus Mustela; species Mustela nigripes. The sequence continues at coordinate 77,010,871 of NC_081558.1, read as the reverse complement.
CATTAAAAACAAATCCCAGACTTGATAATTCTGTGAACCCTAATTCAAAAACACAGGAGCTCTCTGTGGAATGGTTGTGTCCAAACTGGCATCACCATGAGAATTGTAAGGATTGCCCAGACGAGCTGGAAGGGACTCTTTCCTGGCATAGTCAGACACCTCAGCTTCAGGATCCATCAAGCTTGGGTCTAAGGTTCAGCTCCTTTCAGGTTTTTCTTCTGCTGCTGCTCTGCTCATTTCATATCATCAAGTCCAATCCAGACGGCTGAGTCCCTTGCAGTGTCTAGAAGTCATGCCACCATCCTCAGACAGTGATCCAGAAACTGAGCAACAACCATGGGCAAAAGACTACTGGAACAGAATGTCACTTGCGTGTGTTTCATGGTAGGACACAGAGGCTTTCCCTCCATTCCCCTTCCGAACCAATCACTATAAAGAAGAGCTTGCGTTTTTATTAGGTGGAGGGAACAAATGACCCTCGTTGAACTTGACCCTAGCCAAATTGTGTGTGGCCACATTCCCATGTGTTAGCTCCAATGACCTCCTCTCCAAATCCCTGGGAGGTTCGTAACCCTCATACCCTCATACCCTTTGCATTTTTTCATCTAGAATGACATGTTCTACCTTTTGCACATGTAAAACACTACCCATTTTTGATATTCACACCAAATACTCAGTTGCCGGGGAAGTCCTCACCATTTCCCTCGCTACTCTTCTCTGAAATTCTACAACCCCTTAGTTCTGATACCACATAGCCCAGAAGTTACAAGCACTTGCCTTAGAGTCATACAGACCTAAGCTTACAGTGCAATTCTTCCAACTGCTAATAGTGACATCAAGAAAGTTATTAATTGCTCTGAATAACTCTTCATTCATTTTAAAATAGGAATGATAATACAAGCTTCCTCAGGAGGCTGGTCTGAAGCTAAATATGGAATGATATGCATAAAACATGGTACCACAGTGTAGACAAAATGCCTCTTCCTGTGGCTACACATAAGGGTTCCCACTCGACACTTTGTAGAACAGTTACTTGGATGTAAGTCGGACGTTGATTGCAGGTTCAGTTTCCCCAATAGGTACAGTCTCTGGGCCTCCCAAAGGGAACGAGTGGAGAAGGGGGGGACACAATGAGAGCAAAGAGTTTGAAAGCAGACCAGGTTCTTGTCTGCCATCTTCTGCCCTGCAGGATGCTGCTGGAGATGGACCCAAACACTCTGTCCCCCACCCCCTGCCATGTTGCAGTCAATTTAGCCAGAACATCCATGAAGGTATCAGTACAACAGCTCCCACCTCAAGGCCTCTGATACTGTGAAGATCTAAGAAGCCTGGCTCTTGCCCCTGCTTCCTACCCAAAAGTTTGCAACTCTGGCTTTTCCCCGTGGATAAGCATAAAGACTCCTCCCCTCATCTCTATGACCTCTCTCAAAACCAGCATCTTGGCCTTTCTCTTTCGTGGGCCCTGCTTTTAGTTCCTACTACCCAGAAACATAACCAGGAGGCATTCTGTTGGAAAATGTTTATTACTATCTCCTCTGTAGCTAGAAATAAGTGAGTGATACCTACATAGAGCTTGGTACTCTTAGTACTTACTTGCACTTGGTACTCTCTTGGGCACTTTGCAGACTTTAACTCATTTATTTAATTCTCATAATGATCATAGGGAGTAATTTCTTTTTTTTTTTAATTTTTAAAATTTCTTTTCAGTGTACCAGAATTCATTGTTTATGCACCACACCCAGTGCTCCATGCAGTACGTGCCCCTCCTTAATACCCACTACCAGGCTCATCCAACTTCCCACCCCCCACCCCTTCAAAACCTTCAGATTGTTTTTCAGAGTCCACAGTTTCTCATGAAACTCCCCCTCCAATTTCCTCCAACTCCCTTCTCCTTTCCATCTCCCCATGTCCTCCGTGTTATATCTTATGCTCCACAAATAAGTGAAACCATATGATAATTGACTCTCTCTGCTTGACTTATTTCACTCAGCATAATCTCTTCCAGTCCTGTCCATGTTGCTACAAAAGTTGGGTATTCATCCTTTCTGATGGAGGCACAATACTCCAGAGTGTATATGGACCACATCTTCCTTATCCATTCGTCCATTGAAGGGCATCTTGGTTCTTTCTACAGTTTGGCAATGGTGGCCATTACTGCTATGAACATTGGGGTACAGATGGCCCTTCTTTTCACTACATCTGTATCTTTGAGGTAAATACCCAGTAGTGCAATTGCAGGGTCATAGGGAAGCTCTATTTTTAATTTCTTAAGGAGTAATTTCTAATAGTATCCCCATTTTACGGATGAGGAAACAGGCATCCAGAGTCACTTACTTAGGGTTCCACAGCTAGAAAGTGGCAGAACTGGGATCCAAACCCAAGCCCATGCCTGCAACCTCTAAGCCACACCCCCTTACTGGATAGACAGATGGAAAGTTAGTTACACAAGTCATTATGCATTACATGCATATTACATCACATGCATGTAAGGAATGATTTAAACTCTCTCTGAGACTCAGCTGCAGTACCACTTCCCCTTAGAAACTTCTCCATCCTCTCCCCTAAACTGAATTGGGAACTTCCTCTTTTCTTTCTTCCCTTATCATCCCAGACCCACCATAATCCTGACCCTCCAGGATACCATAGGCTCTGGAGAACAGACAACTTATTTTACCGACCTTTGCCACACCAGTGTCCGGTACAATGTCTGACACAGTAATCTCTGGTCAGTGAATGAGTAAGTGATTGAAGATATGTCTTTCTATTAAATCTATGGGAATCAATTGATAATATTCTACCTCTGGAAGGCAGGCCCTGCATCCCTTATATTTTAATATTCCCCCAAATACTTAGTAGCCATCTCATAATAAAGGCCACCTAAACATCAGTTGAAAGAGTGAATGAATAACCAACTCTTTTACAGAACCCCCTGACTAAACCTGCCCCTGCCTCTTCCCAGAGTCTCTCTTGCCTGATGCTTTAGCCCCCACAGGCTGCATCTGTGTAGCTTATTCATGTTTTAAAAATGAAGGTGACACTCTACTATTGCAGAAATACTCTTCACTCTGATTGCTATTTTTAGAAGGGGGCAAGAGCAGCTGTAGCCACAGCTCTATGCAAGGAGCAGCAGGAGTTTATCATCTGTTGGTGCTGGGAAGTGTAGCCAACATTTATGGCTCATTTCTCCCCTTCTCTTCCCATCAGGTTTTCTTAGTTTCTGAGCTAGATTGTGTCCTGCCATGTTGTGAGAAAAATAGCACTAAAGCTGACAGGGAATCTGTGTCCAGAAAGACTGTAAAAGTAAGCCCCATTCCTCCCCTTTTCCATTTCTCATCAAAAAAAGGGTGTGTGCCTATCCTGAAAAGTGGGAACTACCCTCAGCATATCATGCCCAATGTTTTCAAGGCACTGGTGAAGGATGTAAAAATAGCATAGGTTTATGTCATTTTCCTCTTTCCCTTTGTTCCTGATTGCTCTATCAAGGAGAAGATGCCTAGAAAAGCCTTCCCCTACCTTCTCCATGCTGATGGGTGGCTGGGAGGGAGACCATCAGCCAAGGGGCTGTTGAGTCCTTTGCAAGTGATAACGTTGAACTCTGCTGGGCAATCCAATCCAGCCTCCAAGGTGGCGCACCACAGTCCTGGTCCCCTGGAAGATAACACACTTAGGCGGTGCGCTCCACATTCTCCTAGGGTTGTTCTCTGTGACCAATAGCATTTTATGGGAAAAGAGATGATGTGTTGCTTCTGAGGTTGGGTTAGATACCTCCTAGGATATATATCTGGGGAGCATTCTCTCTCGGGTCATTCACTCGGGGGAAGCCAGCTGTCATACTGTAAGCAGTCCTATAGACAGGCCTACATGATTCCTGCCAACATCCATGGGAGCAAATTTGGATCTTATATTCCAGCAAAGTACTGGGATGACTGCAGCCCTAGGCAACGTCATCACTACAGCTTTAATACAGACTTCAATCTGAAACACTCCTCTGAGATTCTCCCTGATTCTTGACACCAAGAAGCTGAGTGAGATCATCAGTGTTTGTTATTTTAAAATGCTACATTTTGGGATAATTTGTTATAAAAATTAGTTGACTAGTATAGCTTTTCAGTTCGATCACGGAATTGAAATCAGACTGGGAACGGCTTTGGCATTTTTTAGCTGTGTGACCTCTGTGGATTCCTTACCTCTCTGAGCAGCTCCCCCCACCCCAGTTTCTCCTCTAAAAATGTCAACTTCATTTCATGATTCCTACCTCATAGAGATATGATTTCATGGAAAAATATTCTTATTTAATTTAAAGAAACAGCTGATATAAAACCATTTTTAAAACATGCCTTTTATCTGTATTTGGTGTGCAAGTAGTTTCTAAATGAAAGCAGTTAGAGAAAACACATTTACCAGTGAGAATCCAATGAGCAGGATGGAAAAGAGGGTAAAAAATGAGAGGAGGGTAAAAATGTTGGCTGTCTGGTGGTCCTAAAGGGGTCCTAGGACCTTTCATTTGCATATTGTTCATTAAGCTTTGTTTTAATCCCAGTATGGTTAAGATACAGTGTTATATTAGTTTCCAGTGTGTACAATATAGTGATTTAACAGTTCTATGCATTACTCAGTGCTCATCAGGAAAGTGCACTCTTAATCCCCATCACCTGTTTCACCTATCCCCCAACTACCCACTCCCCTTCTGGTTTGTTCTATATAGTTAAGAGTCTGTTTTTTGGCTGGCCTCTCTCTTTCTTTCTTCACTCTTGTTTTGTTTCTTAAATTCTGCACAGGAGTGAGATCATATGGTATTTGTCTTTCTCTGATTGACTGATGCCACTTAGCATCATACCTTCTAGCTCCATCCACGTGGCTGCAAATTTGCAAATTCATGTAAATCCCCAGAGAATTTTTGTCTTGCCAGAAGGATCTGGAAATTTTTTGCATGATGGTTTTTACCCTAGTGGGATGTCCTGCATGGCTGGTCCCTGTCACACGTTCCTCTTTTTGTCCTCCTCTAATTGTGAGCTACCAACATCGGAACACACCAATGAAATTCCTCAAACCTTTGGCTTGTGTACTCCACTCTGACCCCCAAAAAAGGTACTTGCCCACAGGTGCTCAGTCTCTCAGTTCCCCACCTAAATTTGGTTGAGCCTATTCCCTGCGCCCTCCTCTCATCTGGTCCCCTCCCTGTGTGGCCTGCCACGCCTCTCTCTTCTAGGACTTGTGAGTATCATAGATCTCTTTCCCTCTCACATATCTCTCTGGTGGTATCTTGTGTCTTCACTTGACAGATCACCAAAAAACACTATTTTAAGTAACATAATCGTGACTTTCAACAAGACGGTTGGATCAACCCTTGAAGAATTCCTACTGGATGAAGAAAGGATTTCCCGTTCTGCAGATGGAAATACTGAAACTCAGAGCATTTACTCCCTTGCTACAGGTCCCTGGCTAGACATGTTTGGGATTAGAAGCCTGTCTCTTGCTCCCTACCTCTGAGTCTCTTCCCTCATCTCTGAGCAGCAAGAACATATCCCAGGGCAACTGAGACACAGTCAGTCCTTTATTCTTGCTTCACTGGAAGGAGTGAGGCTATGAAGCTGAGCATAGCAATTTGAGTCCGATACTTGTTAAGTAAAATTCAGGCTGAACGTGTTGCCTGGGAACCCTGCCCAGCGCTCTGCTCCTTGTTCTCCACAGGCAATGTGGTGTATGCAGAGCTCCAGCCGCAACAAACACTCTCGATCTAACTGACCCTCAGGTGGTCCAAATGCAGTCTTTGGCCGACCTAAGACCAGCTTTGTCATTCGGGGGTCACCAATGACCTCCTGGTGCTTCTGTGCTGTTGGGGACACTGCAGATCTCCTCCATAGCCCTGTGATGACACGGAGACTGCTGAACTTGCCCCTGTTCCCACAGCTGGGGACGCTGCTATTTCCTGACAGGAGCAGGGGGCTGGAAAACACCCCCCCCATGCAGCCGGTGCAGCAGCCCCCACTTCTCAAAGCTCATGTTACACCACTTCACATTTACAAAAGAACTACATTGGTACCTGGTTTGGGCAACCAAGAGAAATCTGGAAAGGATTTTTGCTTTTATGAAAAAAAAAAAGGCAAAACGAGAAAACAGCATTCAGTATTTGTTTTGCAGTGAGCCCTGAGAGAGCCAGCAGACACCCCTACTAGCGGCGGGGCACCCCCCCACACACATCCCTTCCCAGGGATCTATGCTCCAGCATCTCAGTGCCAGGCCAACAATAGCTTTGAACTCTGTCTCTGAGCATCTGGGCTTTATTTCAATTTATCTTGTGCATCCATTAGTAAGATGTGTCCTATGGTATCAGAAAAAGCCCAAGAGGTTATTTTTGGAGGGGGTCTGGGAATGCTCAACAACTTTTCCTTAGGAAAGAATGGTAATTGCTTCACTTTGTGCCATTTTGGCTTATGAAAGGGTTCATAGGTCCCTTCTACTTTCTGATCGTTGGGGAGACCTATAGTGGGCCGGCCTTGCCAGCTCTGCACTCGCCCTCTGCATAGCGAATGTTCCTTTCTGATTACAGCCCTAATGGGAGCCCAGGAGTCTGCAGAATTAGCAGGCTTCACAGAGTGGTTTTTTCAAGATGCCAGTTTTCTGAAAGCTTCCTGGGTTTTCTTCTTAGGTTTCCTGAACTGGGATTCCAGATAAGAGGAACGAATAGATGGCAAGTAGCTTATGGAGATGATGAAAAAATTTTCCTCAATTCTCTTAGGGCTCCTGGTTGGGTCTGAAAATAGAACTGACAAAGAAAGACTAGCAAGAGAAAAAGCATATCCATTCCCTTGACTTTTTGCATGCAAACGAGAAGCTTCACAAGAGAATGAAGACCCAAAGAAGCCAGAGCAGGAAGCTTTTATTTTTTTTAAGACTTTTTCTTTTTTTCTTTCTTTCTTTCTTTCTTTTTTTTTTTTTTTTTTTTTTGTGAGAGAGAAAGAGAGAGAGAGAGAGAGCATGAGCAGGAGGTGCAGTAGGAGGAAGGGAGAGAGAGAATCAAGCAGACTCCACACTGTGCACAGAGCCCAATATGGAGCTCGATCTCAGGATCCTGACATCAGGACCTGAGCTGAAACCTAGAGTCAGATGCTTAACCAACTGTGCCACCCAAGCAGGAAGCTTTTATATCTTTCAGATAAGTAGAAAATAAATTTGTAAAAAAATTGACAAGACAGAGCATTTGGCTTAGGGATATTACATGCTGAAGAAGTAACCGGGAAGGTAAGAGTGAGTTTAGCAAGGTCTGTGACGATTTCTCAGTCCTGGGGCTCCCATCTTTGGTGAGAAGAAGATCTCCCTTCCTCCAGCTTCAGGTAGGGTACCTTTCACATGAGAAGATTTATCCCCTGCTTTTAGAGAAGAAGGGCAAAGGGTCGGGGGTTTTGCTCCTGCCATTTTTAAAAAAAGGAAAATTCTTCAGCTTAAGATATTTAATATGCCAAGATGCCATATTTGAGAGTAGCATGTCCCGAACTCCTAACTTACAAGTGCATGTTCAGAATCAGGGCCGACTAAGTCCCTCTCCTTTTTGCTGGACTGAAGCACGCTCTACTTCTTTCAAAGGGCCATAGTCATGAAGTGCAGGCCGTTGGTCTGGCCACCAGAGCAGTGCTTACCAAAGTGTGTTCCTTGGAACCCCAAAGTGTGCTACTGTCCTGAGTTGTTCCTTTGTGGTCTACACTCTCATTTCTCTAAGTCTTGACCCAGATGTAATCTTCTCAGAGAGATCTTTCCTAGCCACTATATCTTAAAAAAGTGCAATGATTCCCGTAATACTTCTACCCTAACTTGCTTTCTTTTTCCTCTTAGGACTTAATAACCTTTAGCAAAGTAAATATTTGCTTAATTTGGTTACACTAGCATGCGTGGCAAGAAATTGTTTTATTTACCTGTGTCCTCAGAGCCTACAAAAGAGTCTGGCACATCATATGTATACCATAAATATTTATTACATTTGTTAATATTGGCAGAATTAAAAGAAGAGACAGACACCCCTACTTTGCAATACTGCAGTGTCCCTACTATGTTATTGCTTCTTAAGATTTGCAAGATCTTTCCTACGTCTTGCTCCATGGTGATCCTGACCTGAGGCTAATGTAGCCAACAGTGCTGTTATTCTCCTTTGTGAAAAGTCAGGCTCAGAGTGGTGAAGCGATTTCCATAAAGTCACAGTCAAGAAGTGCTGTAGCCCCAACCTGAACCAGGCATCCCACTGTAACATGCTTTGACTCTTACGGGCTTTCTTCCTACTGATGTGGCTAGTGATTTAGGAGTGACTTAGAGAAAAATTCTGAAAACTGAAGGCTTTGATGTTTTCTTGAAGCACAAACCTCTTTTCCCCCTTGCTGTGGAAGGATAATAACATTCGTCAAATGCCAGCTGTTCTACTAGGATCAAAGATCAGAAACACGTAAGAAGCAAACTCTTATTAAGCAATTTCACATTTTAGAAAACATCCAGGTGAAAGCATGGGGTAGCTTCAGGCTACACAGTGGCTTGGGGGTTCCCCCCAACCATACCTCTTTGGGTTTGTGTCTTTCTCAGCACAAGACTGTAGAGTGAAACGAGGCAAAGCACCACTGGACAAGGTTGCAGGTGGCATTTCCAGGCTTGTTCCTTCAGAGAATCGGTCAGGCTGCTGAATGCACACAGGGACCTCCAGGAAGATTTTTGCTAGTCAGTAGGTAAAGTGCATTGGCTGCAAACGGACATGAGTTCTGATGTCAGCCTTGTCACTTGCCATCTGTGCAAATTTTGGCAAGTTTACTAACCTTTCTGAGCCTAGGTTCCTATATGAAAAATAGCATCGGTTCTTGTGCGAAGCTGCCTGACCTGGCTCCTCTGCTAACCGGTCATGTGACCCTGGGCAAGGTAATCAATTGGGGATATTAGTACTCAGATCACTATGGTGATGTGAGAATGAAATGAGTAAATATGTGGGGCAGCCAGTTAGAGGGCATGATCTCTACCAGGGTCTTGCTGTGGGATACTGGCCCTTCTGGAGCTCAGGAGACAGGGCAGGGCACCTTTGAGTCATCTCTGTACAAAGGCATGAATGCTGGGTGGTGTTTATCTACCGAGCCCATGCCAGGCACACTCTCTGCTTCTCTCCCCAGCCTGAGGAACCATTGTTGCCAATATCTCTCCTTCTTGTCATATTTCAGTGCCTGGTTACTAATTACTAGAGCTCTGGTTTACCAAGGTTAGGAATTAAAAGATAATGAATTTTGTCAGTTCTTAGCCCCGTATCTTCTGTTGTTGCAGAAAACAGTTTATGTAAGTTCTAGAAAAGGACAGTGCCCTCGGGCCATACTACCAGCGACTTGTTTGCCTGACCCTGTCTGGCCCTATGACACCTCTGGGACCCAGACAGAGCATGCCCCAGGCTCTCAGGATGAACAGCCTGTCCTCTGTTTGTCTCTCCTTTGCACTGTTGCAAGCAAACATCCGTGGGGCAAGCACATCTCAGACACTAGAAGTCCAGTTGCTAATGTCAAACACATTTCCAGGAATGCTTCAGAGTTAAGTTTCCATGGGAGTGACTTCAGTGAGTGAAACTTGGGGCTGACATTTCTGGTGAGCTCAGCATAAAACTGGTGGGATCAAGATATAGGGGCTACTCTTGGGCTGGGGCACACTCACTTGCGTGGGAACAAGAAGCTCTCAATTTAGCCTATCACCATTACCCTCTGGAAACTTGTTATCATGGGATGGTCTTGGCTCAGCTGTTTTGGAAAGAGCTAGGTATGGCATCATCTTCTCAGCATTTACTCTTCCTTTAAAAAGGCCTAATAAATTACATAATAATAATAATAATAATACCTATTCCTGCATATTCCTTTTCTACCCCTGGACCTTGTGCTCAATCCACTCCAGTTTTGAGGCAACCCACAGAGAGTCACCACATATCCCCACCACTGAACTTTGGCCTGTGCCTTCCTCCACCTGGATCTCCTTATCCCCAGAGAATGCTACAGCACAGTCTACTTCCCAGTGGTGGAAATGAAGATGAATGCACGAATGCATGGACTTGCACTTCACTTTGAAGTAGACTGAACAGTACCTGCTGACCCCTCACTGCAACCCAATCCATCAGTGAACCATGTTCTATCCCACTTCATCCCACCTCATACATAGAAAATCTTCCCTTTCTAAACCCTTCCTCTTCCAGCAAAACCCAACCCTGTATGGTTCCAAGTGGAGCACATTCCTCATATCTGCCTCTCAAGACCCTTCCCACCCGTCAGGACCAGTCAAGTCCTATCCTTTCCCCAAAAGCTCCCAAATCCTCCACCAGAATTTCGCTTTGCCTATATTCCCTCTGTACTTTATTTATAGCCATCATGACATTCTGCTTTAAATTGGAGATATTAATTTGATATTTTTGTCAGCCTCGGTGGTAATATTCAACTGCATTATCTACCCTGATGCTGCTTTAGATCCAGTCAGCACGACATAAGTATCACTTACTCTGTACTGAATTCAGCTGAATGCCATAAAGGGCTGAAGTCCAGTTTTCCAGCTTGGGAAAACTCATCCAGAATGATGCTATCCTGAAGATGGCAATAATGATGCTGATAACTGTGATACTAATAACTATATTAATGGTATTGAACATAACTACTATTTTACTGAGTGCATATAATAATAACAACAATAACAATGATGATAATATCCTGGACTCTTTGCTAAGCATCTTATACATTTCATCCTGACACCAATCCTATGACACAAGATTTATTAGCATTCCCATCCTCTAGATGAGAAAGCTGAGGGGTAGAGAGGTTAAGTTAGACACTCAAAATCATCCAGATAGCAGGGCAAAGAAAGGACTTAAGCCCAATGCCTTTACTTTTAGAGCTCCAGGAAAGATCACAATGATGGTCACACAGAAGATTGGGCACAGGGAGATGGGAATGGAAGAAAAAAAAAAGACTTTGCAAGAGTTCTAGTGAGAAATGGTAAGCATGAACACGTGCACAATGGAGACAAGAGGATGAATTTGAGATATATTTATAAGGTAACACTGATGGTAGCTGATGACTGATTGAATGCAGTGAGCGAGACAGAAGTAGTTGAAGATCATGTCAAAGTTTTTGTTTAAGGCCATTAAATAGTCATTGGTGGCATCAATAACCTTCATGGAGAAAGCAAGATTTTGCAAAGAAGAACAGTTGGAGATGCCATGGTCTAATGTGCTAGCACTGAGATGCCTGTGAGTCATCAGTCCTGCTATAACACTCATTTGAAACCTTGACTTGGTTCCCCTGATAGTAAAGTAGGAAAGAACAATTTGAGCCTAACAAGAATTTTGTGTTTGCTCATGTGTGATTCCATCCACAAGAAACACTCTGGGAATGCCAAAAACTCTACCCCACTGAACCATGCCATACAGGGATATCAACCTTCCCCCCACACACCCCTCCCACATCTACCAGCCACCATGGGCTACACCACATATGTCCCGAGTCACACAGCCACACCTGGTATTACAACTTCCTGAGTGATCCCACAACCCTCTTTCTACCACTTCACAATAATTCACAAGGATAGAGGTTCCAAAGCATGTTTCTACAGGCAAGCTTTAAGAATTTTCCAATATTTCTGTAGTACTTGTGTATTTATTAACCATTTAACATGTGTCAATTGTGGCATAATTTTTATTCGGTTCCTGTCTTTTGCTGTGTCACTGATGTTTTTGACTCTTGTTCTCTTAACTCCATTTTCACCCATAAGCTTCGTTGCTTTTATTTTGTAATTTTGTGTAATGTTGCATGACCGCACCCTTGATCAGAGATCAGCAAACAATGGCCCAAGCCCCAAATCTGAACCATCACCTTCTTTTTTTATTTTTTGGTAAATATAACATTATTGGAACAGAGACATGTCAATTTCTTTACATACAGTCTATGGCTGTTTTTGAACGACAGTGACAGAATTGATTATCTGTGACTGAGACCCACCCCATAACCCACAGAACCTAATCCATTTACTATCTAGCCCTTTAGATAGTAGGTGTCTTCCCTAAATCCAAAGGAACATGGAGGGTACAAATGAGGGAATCTAATCAGGCTTAGAAGAGTAAAGTGAAGTTTTCCAATCCAGGGTCAAGGTCAAGATCACTGATTAAATATCAAGACTTTTGCAGGAGGATGAAAACAGAGTTATCTGTACCGAGATCCACAGTAGCCAAGCTCAACATGGGGAAAATATTTGGCAAAAAAAATATGATATTAGATGTCTCAAAAAAAGCATGAATATATTCATCATGGAAAAAAATAGGACTTTCTTGGGGTTTCCTAAATTTCATATTTTTTATCACTTTAATTTGAATTGCGTATGGTAATTACCTAATCGTAACTCTTCTATGTGTAGGCCCTCTAAGGTCTTAATTTAAGAAAGAAGTTTGTGCCTCCAGGACTGGTCTTCAGAGGTGAGTCAACAAAGAGTTGGCAACATATTCTGGCTGTGCTTCTTTGTGTGTCCCCCTCCTCAAACCACCAACTGTCTTTGTAGATGCTGATCTGGCTCTTCTACTTTCCAACAGATCTTTTCAGTATAAATTCCAATACCATCATTTTCTGTTCTTTGGGGGAACTTGCTTCACCTCTTTCTTCTCCTACTTCTCATCTATAAATTGAGTTCAGAAGACAATCTGTATAAACCTAGAATAGTATCTGGTACACATGTAAGCATTCAGAAAGGGTCCGTTTTTGTAATGGCCTGCTTAAATTTCCGGTATATTTTCCCCAAAGAATATTCAGTAAAAACTGAAAGAGGACAAGTGAGAATGACATCTTTTCCAGTTAGGAGGAATTAAGATTTTTGTTGTTTTATTTTTCTCTCTCTCAAACTTAGATCTTTGGAGTGCAACCATACTCCCTATCCTAATTCATATGAAGTGATCCTTTTATGGCTCTTCTACCCATAAGAATGCAAAAATATTATTTATTTATTTATGTATTTATTTATTTATTAGAGAGAGAGAAAGAGAAAGGGGGCAGAGAAGTGGAGGGAGTCTCAAGCAGGCTCTGAGCAAAGCTCAGAGTGGGCTCCCGGTGGGGAGTGGGGTGGGACTCGGGGACTTGATCTCATGACAGGTAGACCATGACCTGAGCCAAAACCAAGACTTAACCCACTGAGCTACCCAAGTGTCCCTCAAAAACATTTTTAAAGTTTTTAGTTTAGAAGGCAAGGAAGAGAGCTGCATACACAGTGGCCAGTGTTTTGGGTCCTGTGCCACACTGCTGTTTTCACTGAAATCATTATGGAAGTCCCATGAGCTTTGTATTTTCCTCATTTCATGTATGATTAAACCAAGATTTAGAATAACTTTCTAAAAAACTTGCTTAAGACACATAGTCTGTGGCCCTGCCATGATTCCAAAGATTATCCTGAGTTTCTTTGGCTTTTCCTTTTGTTCTCAAGCAGGGGCAATTTTGTCCCCAGGGGACATTTGGCAATGTGAAGGGTCAAAGGGGATCAGGACTGCCACTGACATCCAGTAGGTAGAGGCCAGGATGCTGGTAAACGTCTTGCAATGCTCAGAAGAGCCCCAGATTCTCTGTCCCAACACATAAATAGTGCTAAGATGAAGAATCCTGAACCAGCTCATGCTGCTTCAGAGATATTTTTGTTTGTTTGTTTGTTTAAGGCAAACAAGTGAATCAGGGCAACTGGGTGGCTCAGTCGGTTAAGTGTTTGCCTTGGGCTCAGGTTATGATCCCATGGTCCTAGGATCGAGCCCTCATCAGGCTCCCTGCCAGGTGGGGAGCCTTCTTCTCCCTCTCCTTCTGTTCCCCTCATGCTCTCTCTCTCTCAAATAGAGAAAATATTTTTTAAAAAAGGACAACTAGGGAAAAGAAGATGTATGTGATGCTTGCTGGAATGGCTTCAGTTGATTATTACTCAAAGTTGCGGATAAAATGAGCTCCATTTTCAAATCTTTAAGTTAGATATTTTCACATCTATTAACCTCTTCCACTGTTCTCTGAGACTTATTAATATGGCTCTTTGTAAGATGCTTGGAACATTTCAAGGAGAAAAGGAGATGTTTGTTATTCGGCATTGCAAATACCATGTCGCCTTTGCCCTACATTAGCTGAGTTCCCTCAGAAGACACTCAGGATGCCAGACGAGATTCTCAAGGCCACTATGAATAATGCTGTGCCAGGCATGATACTTAGAGAAAGTGCTTTTTTTTTTTTTTTTTTTTTTTTGGTAAACTGTGATTCATGTCTCTATTGAACTCTAGCAGACATAAAGCAAATGCTGTTGGTGTCTCATCTAATTCCTCTTCACCGGATAGGGGCCCCCCCACTCGCAGCCTGTGTGCTCAGGGTGCACAGCTGCCCCCAAGCTGAGGTCATACTCCATCCTATTGAGCAGTCAAAGGCCCAAGACTGACTGACAAAGAGCTATGGAAAGCAGGTCTCCTGGCCCCAGGGGAACCAACTCCTTAGTACACTTTGTATTCCAGATCTCCCCAGGGGATCAGGCTGAAGCTAAATCCCAGTGAAAAATTACCTCTTTGCTTAGATTTCTTCCCCTAATTTGTCCCGCTTCCTATGCTGCCCTTCTCCAGAGAGGAGTCTCCAATAAGACACTTGCGCAGAGATACCCACTGAGGCTCTGAGTCTATGGAACATGGCCCCAAACACACGGGGTCAACAATTTCAAATGCAATGAGTGTTACGGGTACTTCCTTCCCCACAACGGCTTCCTTCTCGCTTTGCTCCATTCCTATTATTCCTAGCCAGGAGGCTCACGGAGACCCCTGGGCGAGTCAGAGCTCAGAAAGATATCAGAGAGGAAGCTGAGTTCTGCCTACTGATGAAAGGACTGTCTCTCCAAACTCATCCTTTTCCCTGAGAGGAGCAGTTTGTTTCCTGGGCCTGAAACTAGGCCTCAGGGTAATCACAGTTTTGCCAGATGCCCAACTCCCATCAAAGTTAACGGGAAAGAATTCCTTTTCACCATTCTTGTTGAATTTATATGTTTAAGAATGTCAGCACAAAATAGCCCATCAAACTTTGCATCTCTTAAAAAGACTCTCAGGGATATCTCATGTGAATAGATCATTTTCTTCCCTGATTTCTGAAGTTTTTGAGAAATAGCTTGACTTATTTATACTACTTGGTCCACAAAAACTGATTATGGTGACCAAATAATTACAATTAAGACTGTTTCCTAAGTCTTATTTTCTAAGCAGTCCTTGGTGAATTCAGGGTTGTTTGTTGTTGTTGTTTTTTTCCCCAGCATTGTTAGGTTAAATATATATATATACATACACATACACATACATACATACATATATGTATATATGAATATGTATATATGTGTGTGTGTGTGTATATATGTATGTACACACACACACACACACACATACACACAGCTGTCAGGGTGTCTGGGTGGCTCAGTGGATTAAGCCTCTCTGCCTTTGGCTCAGGTCATGATCTCTGGGTCCTGGGATCGAGCCCCGCATCGGGCTCTCTGTTCATCAGGGAGCCTGCTTCCCCCCCTCTCTGCCTGCCTCTCTCCCTACTTGTGATCTCTCTCTCTGTCAAATAAATAAATAAAAATCTTTAAAAAATATATATACAGCTGCCAAATTAAAGGAAAATTGAAGATTATTCTCTCTATTCTGATCACACATTTCCAGAGGGATAATTTTCAGGCTAAGTAAAGACATGCCTTCATTTATTCACTTCTCAGGCATTGTCTAATCCCTTCTGTGTGCCAGGTGCTATTCTAGGCACTAGATACAAAGATGAGCAAAACCGACAAAAACCCCTCCCCTCTTGGATCCTGCTTTCTAAAGGAGAGACAGGTAAGAGACACAATACACCAAAAAATACATGTTATAAAATAGCATCAGATACTGATAAATTAGAGGAGGAAACATTGATTAAAATAGCACCTCACCTTAATGAAGACTATGCTAATTTAGATAAGAGGGCAATATACTGTTTCTCTGATCAGATGGCAATTTAGCTGAGACCTGAATGAAGCGGGGGGGTGGGGGTGGGGACGAGACATCCCTCCAGATACGAGTGGCAGAGTTTTGGGGGCAGGGAGCAACCGGTGCCAGATCCCTGAGAATGAAACATGCCTGGCACTTTCAAGGAACACTAAATACACCGGCTGGAGCACAGAGAGCAAACAGGAGAGCAGGGTGGGCTGTGAGGCCACCACACCCTATCAGAGTGATGAAGTTCTTGAACCTAGGTGAGGTTCAGTGGGGTGAGGTTCGGAGCCAAAGGCTGAGAAAGAATTCTTAAGACGTCTTTGGTGCAAAAAGGTGAAGTTTTTTTTTTTTTTGCACCAGGACCCGTGGGCAGACGGAGATGCTGCGCTGGGTTGTGAGGGATGGAGGTTATGTACCTTGTGGTTGGGGGAAGATGAGGTAAAGGGGGTGATGTTAGTCTCTAAGGAATTTTGGAAGCAAGATCTCCAGGACCTTGAGGGGCTAGCTATTGTTGGGAGAAAGGTTATTCATTACTAGTAGTAAAAATCTTCTTGTGAGACCCTTTAGATGTGTATCAGTGGGCCATATGCTTGGGAATGACTCTTGACACTATCTTGGAGATCTAGAGATCAAGTTTCACATTTCTCCTATCAAGTGTCCTTCTTCGTGAGATTTGGGTTTAGAAGAAATTTAACTTTATTTAGGGCTTGAGGAACTGAGTTATTTGCCTCTGGAAATTGTGCTATTGTTAGATAGCTTCTTTGTTGTAAATCTCTAGGACATTGGTAAACTAAAGGGAGACTCCTGTCTTGCAGGACTGTGGTCTCTGCAAGTTAACTATTTGTTTTTCTTTTAGGGCAACCAGAGGTGCCTGAGGAATGTCACACATATTACTGAAGGGAGTGGGTGGAGAGGGAGTGCAAGGTGCCAGCTTTTGCTTTGTCCTCAGCCAGCCTCCTGCTCCCTCATCAAGAGGTCCTCAACAACTTGGGTAAGTCAGTTCTTGACAATCCTTCCCATCACTGGGGGATACATTTCCTGATGCGTTTCCGCCACCCCCAGGTGATGAAGTTTTAGGACATAATCGAGGTTTGGTGAAGTGACTTCCGGAGCCGATGACCAAGAAAGAATTCTTGAGAGGTCTTTGGTGCAAAATAGTGGTTTATGAAAGCACAGGGACAGGACCCGTGGGCAGAAAGAGCTGCTGCCTGGGGTTGTGAGGAGCGGCTGATTATATACGATGGGGTTGGGAGAGGTAAGGAAAAGGAAGGGTTTGAAAGAACTTTCATGTATTAAAGAAGACACTCAGGATACCAAAGGCTTTGCTATTTGTCTAGTTAAGATTGTTTTTTCTTTTAGTAAGGTACTAACCATTAGATAGTTGAGAGCATTGGGGAGGAATATCACACTCCTGCTACCACACGTCCTTATCCATGAGCTTTAGGTTTGGAAGAAATTTAACTTTATTTACATTTCCCTGTGCCTCAGCCTCCTTCAGTTTTATGGAGGGGAAGATGATATTAGGGCTTCAGGAACTGAGTTATGGTTCTTTGGAAGTTAAGCTATTGATAAGAAAACCTCTTCCCTGTAAATCACTAGGACATTTTAAACTGAGGGAGATTCAGGTCTTGCAGGATTGTGATCTCTACAAGTTAACAATTTAACTATTTGTTTTTCCTTTAGGGCAGCCAGGAGTAATATAGTGACACTATATTACTTAGTGTCACATATATCCCAGGGGGTGGGGGATGAGGGGTGTCAGGTTCTGCTGTGTCCTCAGCTTGCCTTCTGTTCCCTCATCATAGGTATTAAAGTCTAGTAGCTCCCCACTTATTATGAAACCACAAATATGCCCTACTCGTGTCCAACAGCAGGCTGGGATATGGGACTCGTCCCTGTGGAGCCCAAGCCTTATGCAAAGAAGGGACAGGATCAGGTTTACTTTGGGAAGATCACGGTGACTGCTGATAGAAAACATTGAACAGATGGAGAGTTGAAGATTAACCATTTAGAACGTTGCAGTGGTCCAGGAGAAAGAGAGTGATGGCCAGGGTTGGGAGGTGTCTGTGGAGGTGGCCCAAAGCAGCTGTTTTGAGCATATTATTTGAAAGAGGAGCTGACAGGGTGTGCTGATGCTGGAAGTGAAATGAGTAAAAGAGAAGTGTTATGGAAAACTTGAAGGTTTTCTGTTGTCTTTACCATTGCCATTTTGCTTATAAACAAGTGTTAAACATCATGTAGCTATCTTATCTTCTTCTCTCCATTTTCATGTTTATGCGAGTGTGTGCACAGGTATGCATGTATGCAAATATCGTTTATATTTTTTTAAAGATTTTATTTATTTATTTGACAGAGAAAGACACAGCGAGAAAGGGAACACAAACTAGGGGAGTGTGAGAGGGAGAAGCAGGCTTCCCGCTGAGCTCGAAGCCCAATGCAGGGCTCGATCCCAGAACTCTGGGATCATGACCTGAGCTGAAGGCAGATGCTTAACGGCTGAGCCACCCAGGCACCCCTGCAAATATCATTTAAATGCTCTTCTATCCCTGGGTTTCTTAGCCTCATCACTATTATGCTGAGGAACTGTTCTGTGCACTAAAGGATGTTTAGGCGCATTCCTGGCCCTGACTCATTAGATATAAGCAGTACCTTTTTCCTAGTTTGATGACCAGAAATGTATCCATATATTCTTCAGTGTCTCTTAGGGGGGCAAAATTACCACCAGTTGAGTATCACTGCTCTAAAAGGGGTAACGAGGCTGTGACCCTAGCTCTGCCTCTAATTGAGTGACCTTGGGCAAGCCACTAACTGCTCAGGGCTCTCTTCTTGCTGTGCGTTTATCATAAGTGTAAGTAAGATGTCTGTTAATTCAAATTGGAAACTCTATAAATTGGTTAACCAACTCCTTTCTGGGGAATTAGCTTCCACTGAATTCCAAATGAATAGTGTCTCAAAAAATCTTATTAATATAAACATAAAATTAGTTTCTCTTCTGGGAGTGAAAAAATGTCCCCAACAATTATAAGACTGATTTTCTCAATCTAGGCCATAATTTGAATAGGCAAAAATTTTCTAATAAGCATTCCCAGATTCTGAAATAGTTTCTGCAATTTTCCTATTTGCAAAGTCAATTGAGGACTTAAAACCACAGCTGTCCATATGTGGTGTTCTGCGGGCCTTATTGGGAAATTTGGTCCAATAAGGTTTAGCTTTCAGTTGACAATATTGAATTACAGAAGACACTGCTAGGGATTATTTTGCTACATCACGTCTGCTCCTTTGCCCAATTAGAGCTGTCAGTAAATAAATGAAATTGTTGAAACAGACAGAATTCAGTGCAACCTCTCCTAAATTCTCTCATATAATTTCCATGAATTTTGTGAAACTATTTCCTGTAAATCAGTGTATGGTTTTTCTGATCCACCCTAAAATTTGAGATTGAGGAGTGTTCTTAGTCAAAAGGATGGCCATTCATTTGAACAAACAGACTGGGATAAGCTCACCTCTCACTGTTAATCAGTGTGGAGTTGGGACCAGATCCTATCTCTTCCCCTTGGGTTTTGCTCACCACACCTACAGTGCCTGCTGTTTTGCCAGACCCTGAGCGAGCAGACCAGCATGCAGACACATAGTGGGCTGTGAAGGTGTGTTTACAAAATCATAGATAAAACAGAAAGTCAAAACCCACTGCTATGTATTTGTGTCGGTGTTGTAAGATGACTAAACGTGTGTCTGTGTCCTCTATTTGGATGACCTATATGCAGGGTTCCTACTTTACGAGATCTATCGATGCTTTTTATTAAATGAAAAAGATAAATCAACTTTCTATATTTATCCCTGCATTCTAGCTTCTCCAAGCTTGGCCACTTCCAGAGCCTTTTAAGGAAAGCAGAGTCAGCTGAATGTGCCTGCCTCTTTTTTGGCTTTTCCTTGAATTCTGGATGGCCAGAAACTTCCTTCCTGGCAATATTCAGTGGTCAATGCTTGCAGCTAATTGGTGAGTTAATTTGTGGCACTGATTACTTTAAATCAATCAGCATATGGGGGCACCTAAGTGGCTCTGGGGGTTAAGCCTCTGCCTTCAGCTCAGATCATGATCTCAGGGTCCTGGGATCGAGCCCCATATTGGGCTCTCTGCTCTGCAGGGAGCCTGCTTCCCCCTCTCTCTCTGCCTGCCTCTCTGCCTACTTGTGATCTGTCTGTGTCAATAAATAAATAAAATCTTAAATTTTTTTTTTAAATTAATCAGTATATGGATAGAGTGGTCCCAAGAGGGCTGGATTTGGTGACTCAGACCAGGGCAACCTTGAGATGACTTTCATTATTCTGGTGACAATCAGGCAATTAAGCTTTAGGAAGATGGCAAGCATGTTACCCACCATGGAGAAGACCCAAGATTTATTGAGTGTTTTGCCTCTGAAAACCTCTGTTGAGGTTTTGCCTCTGAAAACCTCTGCCTGGAAAAATGGTTGGATAAGAAAGCAGAATACATTTATTGCCCAAGGCAGATCAGGAGCATACCTTTGGGTCTATGATAGCTACCTATAAAAGGTTCTAAAATTCTCATTGGCAGGAGGAATTTAAAAATCAATTACCTCTTTTATGCTTTCATTCAACAAATATTTGAGTATTTGTTTTGGTGGAGCTTAATGCAGGGCAGGAAGGAGAATAGAAAGGTCAGTAGGATGTCGGGCCTACTTTTAAGGAATTCATGAAGTTGTATGGGTTAGATTGCTACAGGTAGTTCTAACTATACTACATGTATGTGACAAAATAAACACATACCATGATAGAGGGGTGGTCAAATGTTGTGGAATAACAGGAGAACATACAATTCATTCTAGCTATAAAAGGAGCTGTATGTAGTGAGTATGTTACTTAGGATGCCTCAAAGGAAGGTAACATAATACTCTTTTAAAAGTGGTTTAAACTGAAGCTGGGGATTTTATTAAGATGCAGATTTTTTAGTCAGATTTTCTGGAAGAGTGCCCAAGATTCTGCCAGGGTTTTTTTGGTTTTTTGTTTGTTTGTTTGTTTTAAAGATTTTATTTATTTATTTGACAGGGAGAGAGATCACAAGTAGGCAGAGAGGCAGGCAGAGAGAGAGTGGGAAGCAGGCTCCCCGCTGAGCAGAGAGCCTAATACAGGGCTCAATCCCCGGACCCTGAGATCAGGACCTGAGCTGAAGGCATAGGCTTAATTCACTGAGCCACCCAGGCGCCCCCCAAGATTCTGCCATTTTAACAAGTTCCAGTTTACGTTGATAGATTTGATCCACTGACCACCCTTTGAGTAGCAAGAACTTTTAAAACAAGGCTTTGTAGTGTTTCATAGAACAAAAGTTTGGAGGTAGATGGTTTCAGGGTGGGTTTAAAAGCTCAGATTCCATCAATAAGGAATCGAGTTCTTTCCATTCTTCTCTGATCCTCAACATAATGGCTTCTGTCTTCACACCTTTCTCTTATGATCTCAAGATGGCTACCACGGTCCTAGTCATCACACATAGGCATGACAAGGGGCACGTCCCTTGTCATTTAATAAAAAGATAAAGATAATTTAATCATTATTTAATCATTTATAATTAAATTTAATAATTCTATTATAAATATTTCATAATAAAAATTAATAATTTTAATTAAAGATCATTTAGTACAAAGACAAAGATAGTAGAAACAGAAGAAAGATACTGGTCCTCTTGTGACTCTGTATAAAGAGAAAGGCCTTTACTAAAAAAGTCCTGGCAGCAAGCTTCGCCTCAGTTTTCACTGATTGCAGTCATGTCTGATGCCCACCCTTCACTGTAAAGTCTGCTGGGAAAAGCAGGTTTTCAGTTTCTATAGAGAGGTAAGTCCTCCACTCTAAGAATGGTGGGGAAGAGAAGGGATATTTGGTTGGGCAGCCAACTGCATTTGTCAAAATGGGGCTAGGGTTCTATTGGCCATAGAAATCTTGATGGGCTAGGAATACCCCACTGAGTTAGCATGTGGAAGGGGAAATTGGAATCCATCATACAATGTGTCATGTAGAGAACATCAGATGCCCTAATTTACCTTAGAATTATCTATGTCTCCCCATCCACCCTCTTGTTGTCTCGATTCTAAGCACTAACATTTCTCACCTTGATTATTGTTCCAGAGTCCTAAATGCTCTCATTATGCCCACCCCTCTATTTTTACCCCCCCATCCAACTTGCATACAGCAGTCAGACTGCTGGCCTTAAAATGTGACTGTGAGATACTTGTTCAAAACTCTTCACTGGTTCCTGATAAAATATTAACTCCATAATATAGTCTCCAAGTCTTGTTATAATTTCCTGTCTGCTACTTGTCTTGCTTCACCTCCCAACATGCCCCACTAAAAGTCAGTCTTCGATGCTAAGGAGAATAAGAGAATAATTTTGCTGGGAGCTATGATTAAATCCTATAAGTATAAAGTCATCTACTTAAGAATTCCTTTTAATATCTCTACAGATTATGAGAAATGATTACGGTATTCCTATTTGAAGCATCTACATTTTCTGATCCACTCCAAATTCTAGATGCTTGATAATCACAGAAATCCTCAAATGCGCCCACAGGCATTAATAGTGAGAACTCCAGGGCCCTTCCACTCACCAAAGGAGTGGGAGTCCTTTGGAGATAAGGTACTTATTTCCTTAATAATACCCTTAATTTGTTTTTCCTTCCATGATTTATTAAATTTTACCCAAGACTCAAGGACTTTCAGGCTTATTGACTTTTCAATATGCATGATTTATTATTATTAATATCTCTGCCCATCCTCTCATTATTTTTATCATTCTCCCAGATGTAAATCAGAAGCTGCTTACTTTCTCTTCCTATCCTGTACTTCCCCAAAGTCAAATATGGAGCCTATCACATCTTAGGTGCTTAGAAAATGGCTCTTTCCATTCTCATCCTAAAACATTTGTTGAGCACTTCTTATCTGGTGTGGTGATAGGGAGTTGAAGGTCTACCATGTGCTCTTAGGCTTTAGATGATCACGCTTGAATTCTCCCTGAAAATGCTAAGTTTGATTATAGCCATATTGAAAGTATGTACATGGAATATTGGAAATGAGAAGGAAGTAGTCCTTGGTGTGTTAGGACAGGCAACTTGGGGAGGATGTTGGTGAGAGACACATAAAAGGTAAGGAGAGCCTGGAAGCAGGAGATGGGAGATGCCAACCACAACCCACCGAGAGGTAAACAAGTCTGGTGAATTTGGGAGAACCACGAAGAGCTAAGTTTGGGTGGACCCTTGAAAAAAAGGAAGTGCCAGAGGGTGAGGCTAGTGAAATTGGCAGGCAGATTACAGTGAGACTTATAGACTGTATAATGAAGTTCAGGTTTGATTGGGAACCACTGAAGAATTTTGAGCAAGGCATGTGACCAACACATTCGCAGGCTAGAGGATCACTCCTGTTGCTGAGCGGGGAGTGTAGGGAGGCTGGGAGCAGAGCTGAGGACAGTGATATCTTTAGGAGGGTAGTACAGTACCTGGGTGAGAAATGATAACGTTCTGAATCAAAACAGCACTGGAGGAGGGCTTGATAGTGTGGAGTGGACCATTAGAGAGATATTTAGGGGGCACATGTAGCTCTCTTTGGTGATGCATAAGGAGGCTGAAGGTGAATATGTGGTGAGTAGACAGAAGAATAGGATTTTAGTTTTGAAAAGCCCCTTCATTCCCCTTGCTGGAATTGTTGCGTGACTCTTTCTTGATTTCTTTGATTTGATTTCTTTCTTTCTTGAACTCAATCTTGATCCTGCTAAATGCTAGCAGCATCTCTCTCCATGTAACTCTTGAGGAATTGAGGGCTGTGGCTCAAAGAACTTTGGCCGTGTGTGAATACTGCCCCTCTCCTCTTGGGTATGATCTCTATTTTTATTGAACAACTGTCAGTAGCCCATGCAGCATTACCAACAACACTCCAAAAATAGAATGAAGGCAATTACCTCAGCAAAGATTAACGCAGAAAGTAAAACTGTACTTATGTAATACTCCTTTTCCAGGCGCTGAGACCAGCCTTCCATTGCTTTCTGTTTCGGAATAGTAACAGAAAGCCACCATCCCCATCCATGTTGGAGGCATCCACTCTCCCCACAATTCCTTCTTCCTGTGCTCTGTAAATCTGTTCTCAGACCAGACACCAGAACAGAGGGCTGCTCCCAGGAATGATTTCCCATCAAGACGCTGCAAACAGATGAGAGATAATATTAGCTAACAACATATCAGCACTCGTCTAGTGTTTGGCAACTACTTGTCAGTAAACTTCAGGAAAATGGCTTCTGTTGTGGAGAATGTCAGTCCTAGGAGGAACTAATAGTTACAGAAGAGATGATTTAGGACAATTTTCTCATATTATAAAGGAGACACTGACGCCTGGAGAATTAAATGGTTTGTCTGAGGCTTCCTTTGTCCCTTAAATCTAGAGAAAGGACAGAAACCCCAGCCTCCACTACAACAAGGGCATTCCCCCCCGCGCCCTTGGCTTCTTACAAAGAAACAGGGACCATGGGGAAAGCTTCCTTGTCACATCCCTAACACCCCCAGTGGGTGGAGAAAACTTTAATACAAAAGAAGAAAATCAACCCCATAATTAGATACAGAACTGACTCCAGACCAGCCAGCAGAAATATTGTGCTGGCTTCCATAAGTGCTACAGAAGGAGGAAAGGAAAGCCTGCATCAGCAACTTGAGGTTTACATGTGGGTCTGATGGAATGATACCATTTCACAAAACACAAGTAACAACAAAAATAGCTATGATGGGAGGCAAAAGGAACAAAAACAACTAATTGCTAAGGCGGGCCACTTTGGCATCCATGGTCAATGTCACCCAGCTTCTCTGCTCCCCCCACCTCCAAATCTTTGGCATTGCAAAATGAGTTGGCTCATTATACCTGTTAAGTTGTGGTAATGAGAATGTTAACCTCTGATCACATCTTGTCAGGCCAAACCTCTTATCTGAAAAGTAACGAGGAGATAGGAGGATGGGGATAGTGGGGGGACGTGGGATGCCTGTTACACACTGACCATCTGCCTTATGCTCCTAGGTCTCGATGTTAGTTAGAAAGAGAGAGACGTTGTTTGACAGATATAGTTGTGTCATAGACTCTATCTCAGTTGATCTATGAGATGATTATCCAAGTACTGTTCTCCCTTAAGGTAGGGAAACTGAGTCGGAGAAGTTTTGGAACCTGTCCAAGTTTATACCCAATTTTAAAAACTGTTTATTTTGAAATAGTTTTACTTCTATAAAAGAGTACAGGGATGCCTGGGTGGCTCAGTTTGGTAAGCGGCTGCCTTCGGCTCAGATCGTGATTCCAGCATCCTGGGATCGAGTCCCACATCAGGCTCCTTGCTCGGCGGGGAGCCTGCTTCTCCCTCTGCCTCTGCCTGCCACTCTGTCTGCCTGTGCTCTCTTGCTCTCTCTCCCTCTCTCTCTCTGATTTAAAAAAAAAAAAAAAAAAAGAATAGAGAGCATTCTCATACCTTTACCTAGTCTCCCCTCATGTCAGTAGTTTGCATCATGGTCTGGACCTAACTTTGAGAGCTTTGTTGAGATATAATTCATATACCAAACAATTCACCTATTTAAAGTGTACCTTTCAATGGTTTTTAGTATATGAAGAGATATGGGAAACCACATCACTCTACTCAATTTTACAACATTCTGATAGCCTCAGAAAGAAACCCCACACCCTTCAGCTGTCTCTTCCCTTCCCCACTCCCCTCCTCACACCCTAGACCTAAGCAACCACTAATCTATTTTATATCTGCAGAACTCCTAGCCATTGCATATGAGTGGAATCATACAATATATGATAATTTGTGACTGTATTTTTTTACTTACCATAATGTTCTCAATATCTATCTATGTTGTAACAAGTATGACTATTTCATGCCTTTTAAAAGTCAAATAATACTCTGTTCTCTGGCTATAACATATTTTCTCTATCCATTCATCAGTTGATGTTTATTTGGGTTGTTTCCACATGTTGCCTTTTATGAATCATGTGAGTCTAATCTTCATGGAATCAAAATGTCCACTATATTGCCAATAAATTAAACTGATTTATCCATCCAATTGCTAACTGAAGACCTTCCCATGAAGGCAAGTCTTTTAAACCCATGGCAAAGAGTAGTCCAAACATGCAATTCCTGTGAACCTGCCCTCTTCAAAAGAGTTGAAGTAACAGACAGTGCTCAGTTTCTTTTTTCAAACTCATCAATCACATAATTTGATCCTCTCCATTAGGGATGAAGATGAAAGAGTCAGAGAGATGACTTAGCTTAGGCTAGCCCAGAAGTAGAACCTTGAGATAAATGTAAGAGTTTGAGTAGTTTATTTGGAAAGTTCTGGGAGATGTCTAGGTAAGTGAGGCATGGAAGAGAAGGAAAACACTAAAGGATTTGCTTTTGAGCAAATTAGTATTATGGGTAATTGAGGCATAGTCACACTGAGGACCTCTCAGAGACAGTGTAGAATATTCTGGAGAGTCAAACCAGCAGAAGAGTAGTGTGTCGGGTATTTATCCATTATTCCCATTAGTCTTGGGGGTAAGGAATAAGGCCCCTAACACCTCCAGTGTTCCCCTTTAAGGGACCAGGAGTAGCAGGAGCTTGCAGTAAGAAGCTGTGGGATTAAGAACAGTGATGCCAAAGGGTTGCAGTGAAGCACCAGTAGCTATCAGGGATTGGGGGTGTAATGAAGTTCCCTTATGGGAAGACAGGGGAAATAAGAGGAGAGCCTCCATCCTGATCATGAGACTTTCTAAGGAGATTTGGGAGTACTGGAGGCAGCACTGTAGACATGTACTTATTCGTCTATTAAATGAGGACTTAGTCTGTGTTCACTAAATCCTTGATAATTAGAGCTGGAATTATATATAAAGCAATACTCCAGTCCAACACTATCCTTTTTAAGTTTATTGCTCCAGGAGAAATCTCTGCCCTATATGTTAATATGTGAGTGTGGTATGTTAGAGAGAGCATACATTTTGGAGACTTATGCTCCAGAGTTCAAATCCTGACCCTCAGCATATAGAATCTGCATGCAAACTGGACAAACTGTTTTTTTTATTTTATTTTATTTATTTATTTGACAGAGAGAGATCACAAGTAGGCAGAGAGGCAGGCAGAGAGAGAGAGAGAGAGGGAAGCAGGCTCCCCGCGAGCAGAGAGCCTGATGTGGGACTCGATCCCAGGACCCCGAGATCAGGACCCAAGCCGAAGGCAGCGGCCTAACCCACTGAGCCACCCAGGTGCCCCTGGACAAACTGTTTAATCGCAGAACAAGTTCTTTTCATCCCTAGTGGCCTCCCACTCCAAGGTCTGGTAATAAACTAAATGATGGGTCTGATGAGAAAAGTGACTAGTTTATAGGGTGAATTCAATAAGTAATAGTTTTTCATATTTTTACTAGGAGTGAGGAAGAGATACAACAAATAAATCCATTAACTCATTCAACAAATATATATCAAACCCCTAATATCTACAGAATTCTATTCTGGTTATCAGTGTACAGTAGTAAAAAAATCTAAATTTCTACTCTCATGAAGCCTACATGCTAGTAAATCACAAACACTGGGATCCTGCTTTCACATGACACATCCTATTTTTATTATCTGGAAAAATAGGGTTCTAATTCTATTATTCACTGGGCTTTTAACTTCTCAAAATATAAGCCTCATCTCAACATGTCCCCAAGTGCTCTCTCTCCAACCTTTTAATCAAACATACTCTGAGAAGCATTTCTCTTTGATGTTGCATTTGTTGGAATTTTTTTTGGTCCCAAGTGGTGGGAACTAAATTTGAACTAGTTTAAGCAAAAAGGTGATTTCTTGAAAAGAGAGGATGAATAAAAGAGAGGATGAATAAAGGCAGAGAAAAGCAGAGACATTCTGAACTCCCAAATGGCTGGACCCAGGGACTCAGACCCTACAAGGACTCACTCTGCCTCTCACCTCTGTCCCCTTGTGGCAGCTTCATCACTCCCGACGCATTGTGGCCTTCTCCAAATGGCAGATGTCATGCTCGGTCGTGGCTCCGATGGTTTGCTTCTTGCAGTGTTAGCCATCAGAGAGATGAGCCCCGTCTTCCCCGTTTTCTTTCCCCAAATTCCCAGGAATAGACTGATAGCTCCATCTGCTAGGATTTCTCTATTGGATCACTCAGCTTTGTAGTTACCAGACATTTCCCACAGAAATTATATGGCTGGGGACTAAGCGTGCAATCCTAGAAGTTCCTAAGTACCCATACTACATATCAAGATGTAGAATCTCCACAAGTCTGATTGTCATATCATGGGTACCTTTCTGGCAGGAAGCTCATATAATAGCAGTTCCGAAAGCTACAGAAATGAACAAACAGCAGAGCCAAAAGAGGCCACATCTTATTCAGTCCACACAAGGTGTCCATTAATAGAAATAAGCCAACAATGCATTACTTCTTGCAAATTTGTTGAGCATATTCAAAACAAACACATTAAAATGGATTATTTGCCATTTATGTGTCAGGGAAGTAATAATAATGCCTTTATTACACATATTAATGTTCTTGGGTGCTTCCAAAGTACTGTGGAACTTCAAAACATTTTCTAGTTTCAGAGAATTAATTAGCTCCCCTGTGGAGCAGCTCACGAGCAATGTTGCCATTTTGGAGATAGAATGATTGAATTGGAAAGGCAAGGGGTGTTGAATTATTCATCTTTTCAATAAATACGTATAAGCACCCACTCCTTGCATGGCTCGGCTGACAGTTGTGGGGGCATATACTGGTTGGAATAAAGTCTCTGCTCTCAAGGAACTTCAGTGCCCTACTATAAGTCTACTAAGAGGGGCAAACTTGCCAATAGCTAGCCCAAATATGAGTCAACATCAGGCCCAGATGAGATGGATAAACATAAGAAATTAGAGGAAGCTATGAGATAGAGCTAGAATGAAAGTTTAATTGCAGAGGCCCATGAAAATCATGATAGGGAAATTGGTCTTTATTATGTGGAACCATCATTAAATATACACACACACACACAGACACACACACACACAGAAGTTATTATGAATTTATAAATGGCTAGTCCTCTAATCCCTTTATTTTTATTAAACAATAAACCCATTTCTCCCATCTCCCCCAATCCCCAGCTCTGGCAACCACCAATCTGTTCATTGTACCTAAGGTTTTTGGTTTTTGGTTTTGTTTTGTTCCTTTAGATTCTACATAGAAGTGAAATCATACAGTGTTTGTCTTTCTCTGTCTGGTTTATTTCACCTAGCATAATACCTTCAAGTTCCACCCATGTTGTCACAAATGGCAGGATTTCCCTCTTTTTTATGGCTTAATAATATTCCTGTGTGTGTGTGTGTGTGTGTGTGTGTGTGTGTGTGTGTTTCTTTCTTCATTCATCCATCAGTAGACACTTAGGTTGTTTCCAAGTCTTGACTATTAGAAATAATGCTACAATAACATGAGGGTACAGGTATATTTTGAGACAGTGATTTTGTTTCCTTTGGATAAATACCCAGAAGTAGAATTGGTAGATCATGCAATAGTTCTATTTTTAATTATTTTTAGTAATCTATATATCGTTTCCCATAGTGGATGTACTAATTCACATTCCAAATGATCTCAGTAAATGGAAGAAAAATTGATCCATTTACCTAAATCGTCCAAAGGATGAGTTATATTCACTGATTTACATTGTCCAGTGAATTCTGGATTAATAGTTATAATATTGTATAAAGACTAGATTGTTTGTGTAATACGCAATGATTAACTGTTCAGGTTTTCACTATCCAGGCAAGTTCTGATTCCTATTGGGACTCTCTCTGTGAACTTTAATGCCACGAAGTGAGGAAATCTATGAGAAACTATGGAGAGATGCGCATGGAGTGACCATGTGTAAACCGAGGTCCTGACCCTCAGCTCCTGTTGAACAGCAACAGCAGCAGAGACTGCTGGGCGTGTGAATGAGTCATTCGGGAATCGAATCATCTAGTTCTGAATCAAGTGGCCCTAAGCTGACACTGAGAGGGCCCGAACTTAGACTTCCTTCCTGAGCCTTCTCCAAATTCCGGATTCAGGCCAATAAAAGATCGTTGTTTCTTAAGCTAAGAAATTCTAGAGTGGTTTGTTATGAAGAATAGTTCACTGGAACATGTTCCACAAAGGATTCAGGATATTAATGTCTTCTTGCCTTGATCCCATTCATTTAAGGTGTCCCAACTACTCGGATTTCAGAAAATCAACTCAGGTGCTCAGAGAAATGCATTTTTAATTTTTCTAGAGAGTTTCAAATGGAGAATACAATTCAAAATTCAAGGGATTTCCTTTATATGCAAACTTACTAGACTATATTGATTTTAAAACAATGCTGGCTCCTATTTCTAATGATAGTTAAACTGAAAACACATGCAAATGATACTGTCCTGCACATTTTTGCAACATTTGTGACACACACAGTAAGTTTTACAAAATCTCCACCTTTGGCCCAGAGGGGTCACTGCTATAGATGTGAAGGTTATTAAATCCCATGGCCCTTCAATGTTAGGTTTCCTTCTTAATTCACTAATTAAGTTACAAATATAGCTTCTGATACCTCCTCTCTTCTCTTCTCTTCTTCTTCTTCTTCTTTTTTTTTTTTTTTTTTTTTTTATGGGCTGTCAACACAAGTCAAGGATAATAACCAATCAGCTCCTGGTATTAAACAGCATATTTTGCTGAGCTGGATTTGACTCCTGGTTGCTACAAAACAAATCTAAGTTTATATCAGAGGTGACAAACTCCATGCCCTGTCGTTTATCCTTTTTATAGCATGGGCGACACCAATGGTGAGCAACTATTGTTGATGATTATGTGAGTCAACTAGAGCAGAAAGCATCCAAGTTTAGAGGTTTCCTATGTCAATAGTTAGAAATCATTTGTTTTTAATTAAAAGAAAACTGAATTAAAGACAAATTCCTCTGCTTTTGATTATCCTATATTATTTAAAAGATACCTGTAATGCCTGTATTAACAGGGATATGCACTGTTAATACTGGAATGTATATTGCCTTTGACAAGAGCCTAAATATATGTAGGTGTTTATATTATACATTTAATGATTGCCAAGAGAAAAACATATTGAGATTTTACCATGTAGAAGGCACTGGAGTAAGTGTTTCACAAATACTATTTCTTGTAAAACACAACACCATGAGCTAAATAACATCAACCAGTCACACAGTTGAGGAATTCGAAGTTCAAGTCTAAGATCACATAACTATCAAGAAGAAACGTCTAGCTCCACACCTACATCTGTTGACTCCAGATATTAATTTTTATTATTTCATCTCTCATCCTGTGCTTCTGATTTTTTTTTCATCTAAAAGTGTAACTGTCATTGTTGACAATATTCACTCATTCACTTACAACACGGTTTAATGTCTGACCAGTATCTCACTTATAGACTTACAAAATATTTCACCATTCCTATCTTGTTAGACATTTCCATTTGGTTTTGTGTATTTTCAGTTTTTCACTAGAATAAACAACACCGCAATGAATAACCTTATAGAAAAATCTTACTGTAGATCCTTATTTATCCCTAATGATAAATTTCTAGGAGTAGAGTCTTAGGGACATTGGCGTGCAAAAATTTCATGCTTTCAAGAATAACATCATATTTCCCTTCAGAAAAATTATACCAAATTACATACCTGCCATCCATATGTACCTGTGTCTGGGTCCTAAAACTTCACTTAAAAAAACAATAAGCAAAACTTAAGCTACAAAAAACTACAAACTTTCCAATCACAGTATCATCTTAGAAACATAGCGGTCATTTTCTCTGATCTCCTACCCATTCTGGACCCTTTTCATAAAGCATCCCTGATCTAGGGTATCCATCCTACAATTAAATTAAGAACAATTTTAAATATCCCTAAACTCCACAGCATATTTCTCACCTCTCAACAATGAAATACTGTCCAAACTATTCTAAAATGCATCCACAAGGAGACCCTCATTGGAAATGAGACACCTTGACAGGCTTTCAACATATTTGACACAGGTCTTGGAATGATCAAAGAGGTTTGGGTCATTCTACACCTGGAAGGGGTTTGCTTTAGGTGTTGGCAGCTGAGTACGAATCTCTTGCTCTATGCATTTGTCCAACAGCTTAGTTTCCCTTGCTTCTGGGAATTCAGCAGAGGTGGGCTTGTAATTGGGAGAAGAAAATTGTTTAGAAACACAAATGAATTACATAGTTTTACATTTCTAGGTCAGGAGAGCTGTGAGTAGAACTCTATATGTGTCCTCCCCTGCTCCAAACTCTTAAAAATTTCATCACTCAAGTTCCTTTAATTCTGGAGACACTGGGATTTAGCTGTGTTTAGAGGAGAAAACAGCCTTCAATTGGTTAAGCTTTCCTTGAGTACCCATTAGCTGCATACAAAACAAGGCTGGATGTTGCAGGGGAATCCTGAAAAAAGAGGAAAAAAAGGTGAGTAAAGCAATAGAAGTTTATAAAAAATCTGTACTGTGTGAATTCTGCAAGTGATTGGCAAGTAGGATAGTGACAGCGAAGAGAAAGGGAGAAGCAATTCTGCCTAGAGTAAGAGATTAGGGCTGTGGAAACAGGCTGTCAGAGAAGATGGTATCTGTAGATGCTGGAAAACAGATTTCATCTGGCCCAAATTTCTTGTTTGTTTGTTTGTTTATTCATTTCTTTATTTAGGAGCAGATCTGATGAATAATTTAAGTCATGACATAAAACTTCTAAAAGCAGTAATTTGCTTTAATCTTAACAAACGCACACACACACACACACATACTTTCTTAGGGTCTATATACACTATACACTCCATTTTGGCTGTACATTCAGAGTCATCCCTGCAATGGGAAGGCAAATTCAATTCTCCTAGCACCTTCTGCTTTAAGAAACTGGACTGGTTGGAGGTAGGGATGAGGGGCCACAACTCATCCCCAAAACTTTGGACTTCAGGAGCTGCAGGGGATCATTCTGGTATTCGATTATAGAGCCTTGGAGGGGTATATCTCACTTTATTCATCTTACCCCAGAACAGCCTAGTACAGTACTTGGCACCCAGTAGACATTCATTTGTCAAATAGATTTTAAGCATCCGCCTTTTCCCCATTAGAGGACAATCAACCCATCACCATGTTACGCTGCTTCTGCCAGTTTTACTCAGCTTTGATCTCAGTAGTTATAAAAACAGGAGAAAGAATGGGGCCATAGCTTCCTGAGAGTGGAGCTATGCACCGGCGGGGCGGGCGGGAGGTGGTGGGGGTGGGGGGAGGGTGTTGGTTGCGAGGAAGGCAGGCATGGGAGGCGGAGGGAGCGAATACTCCCACCTCAACTCATCTCCTCCAGCAGTAAACGCTCAGCCCCCGCCCTCCCTCTCCATTCCGGACCCTCCACCCGGGTGGCGACAGGGCAGCGCGGGCGAGGCGGCGGCAGATCTCCGACTGTCACGTTCATTCCCTGCTGCTTTTCCAGTCCCCTGCCTCCTCCCCCCTCCTCCCTCATCCCCAGCCCGGGTTTGGAGGCGATTCCCCTCTAGTGACTGAGACGATCGCATCTGGGCGAGCGGCGCTTCGCCTCCCTCGCGTCTTTGTCTCCTCCTCCTGCGAGGCTCCCGGGCCGGACGCAGGGTCTGCAGCAGCCGCCGCAGAAGCGGGAGCCCAGCGGTGCTCTGCACGGCAGCCCGGGGCCGCACCCTCGCTCGGCGGAGGCGCGGGAGGACGCCAGCTAGCCACGCACTGCCCGCGTCCCGCGCTCCAGCCGCCGCGCACTAACGCCGCCGCGGCGACCCGGAACGAGCCCTCCCGGCCGGCCGGGCTCGGGGTGGGCAGCCCGGCTCGCAGCTAGGTGGGAAGAGCGGCCGCTGCAGTTCTGGCAGCGCACACCCCCAGCCATACGCATCCAACGCCTCCTCCCTGCGCCACGAGGATGGAGCAGCCACCCCGGCCCGGGACTGGCGCAAGGTAAGGTGCAGCCGCCTGTTGCTTTTCGCAAAGCGCGGTGTCGTCCCTCTGCC
This sequence comes from Mustela nigripes, assembly GCF_022355385.1. Lineage (NCBI taxonomy): Eukaryota > Metazoa > Chordata > Mammalia > Carnivora > Mustelidae > Mustela > Mustela nigripes. Next base: position 76,976,841 of record NC_081558.1, on the reverse strand, counting down.
CTGGTGTCTAGGCCCTCCCTTCCGTAACATGTAGAGAACTATCACTATATGTCAGAGCCATGTCCAAACCCCCGGTCCCCTTGGCGCCGACCCTGGAAGAGACCCCTCCTGGCGAGGGGGAGTCGACCCTCTGTTCGCGTGCAGTCGGCTGCGGTGCAATAGTCTGCAAACTTTTGTGCCCCCCTCCCTGCGCGGTGCTCACCCCGTGCTGTGCAAGTTGCACGTCTAGTTCTCGCGTGCGCCCTTCCCCCAGTCCTCCCCCACTACCACCCCCTGACGTTTGCATCTGCCCATTTCTCTCTCGGTGTTCTTGCTAGTCGACTTTTCACTCTCTGCAGCTCCCGCTAGAGAGGCGAGCGTTTGGGACCCAGCAGTGCTCATCCTGCCTGTGGGGGTTGGATAGGACCAGAGATAATAAAATAGGAGGGGTGGGAAGTGGGGGTAGGAGGAGGGCTGCGGTTACCCTTGGGGCTCATTCTAGCACGGCAGGAGCCGGTCCATCCTTGCGAATGCCATCCCCAACTCGGTAATGAAACCCTTGGAGTGGCTTGCGGCTGTGTGCCGCGGGAACGGCAAGTGCAGATCCGGGTGGGTTGAAGTAAGTCATCTGGGGAGGGAAATGTTGCTGGAGGGGTGGGGGAAGAAACCGAGGGTCGGGGGTAGATCGGGTTGAAAGGCTACCAAAGGGCTCTGCTTTTAAAGTGGGCGAGGGGCCAGCCCCGAGCCGTCACCTGACTTGCAGAAAAGGGATTTGAGTCTGGAGGGCTCTGGCTCCGGTGTGTAAATACAGATGGGGGAGGAGCTGGGCACCTGGGGAGGCGCAGAGAGCTAGAATGGAGCCCTGGAATGCTAGGGCCCGAGGGGCACTTGGGAAGGTAGGCTTCTGGGTGCCTGGGATGGGGCGATCTTCCTTTCCAGGAGAAACAAACCTCCAGGCGAGATTCTGAATGCGTTGGCATCTTAGGCGGTGACTGAGTGGTCGGATCATGGACCAGGGATGCCTTTCCTGGCTCTAAGAGGACTGTCGTCCCCTCCTTTCTCCGGCACCCAGTTATACACCCTTCCACCTCCGCAGTCGGGTCCGTAGACCCACGCCCATCTTCCCTGCCAGGCGCTCGGAGTCAAAGAGGTCTGCACAGCCGCAGCGTGGGAAGGGGATTCCTGGCCCCCAGGGGAGGCGTGTGTGCTGGGTAGGGGGGAGTCCCCAGCGCCTGGCGAGTAGACTGGGGTACGAACCGTTTGGAGGAGAGCGCAGGGGCGGAGGCTGCAGTGAGAGCCACCTCCCCCCGCCCCGCCCCTCCGCAAATCGCACCTGGGCGGAGCAAGGGAGTGGGGGAGTCCCACGCTGCTCCGGGAGGTTCCAGAGCGCAGAGCTGGAGGGCGTGCGGGGCAGGCAAGGGGGTGTGGACATCAGGTGAGGGAAGACTTGGCTTCAGGGTCGGGGCCCTCGGGCCGAGGTGGGTCTGTCCACCTTTGGACACTACGTAGATCCTTCTGGTTGTTCCAGACGCTTTGGTGGATGCGGGAAGGCGAGGCTCATTTCCTCCTTTGCACCCCAGCAATCTGGAATGGAAGACCATCTGCGGGAGGGGACCTAGATTGCGGTTGCAAAGAACGGGCAGTCCCTGGGCTCCGTTTGTCCAGCTGGGGAACAGACTGGGCTATCAAAGGCCTGCAAGCACCTCTTTTAAACCTTCTCTCTCTGGGGGAGGTGCACGCCCCTCTCCAAGCAGCGCCTTTGGCTGAGAGTCTGGTTCCCGGTTCCTACTGGCCCAGAGAAGAATTTGGAGGTTGCGTGGGTTCTGGAGCTGTTGAAAACCCTCTGGCCCTGCCTGTTCGGGCCTCCCACGTGCAGGCGTTTAGGGGCACAGCCATCTCTGCGGTCGCCCGGTAGAAGTCTGCTGCTCTCCTGTAACCAGCGGGGAGAGAGCAGAGCTCAGCGCAGTCCCCTTTTTCGGGCCCCGAGCCTTGGCCAGACCCTTCCGGAAGAGACGTCGACTCGTCAGGGCTCCGCGGAGGAGTCCTGAGGTCGGTCACTCCCCTCCTGGGGCACCCCTGGAGCAGTGAGCTCCTAGTTTCCCCGCGGCAAGCTTCGGAGCCCCGAGGAGCGGGACGGGGATTCCCTCAGCGCAGACTCCGGGTGCAGCTTCTGAGCACAAAGGCCACACCCTCACGGGCCAGGCATCGCGAGGGATAGAGCATTGGCTTCTGCCGAATTACCTGGATACCTGAGGTAGGATCCCAGAACTAAGTCCCTCATCCGGGGAAAGTTAGCTACGGACACCCCAGGCTCCATTTCTTTCCTGATGCTTATTACCTGGGTTTGTGCTCAGACCACTTCCCTTTGCCCATAGAAACATGTTGGAGCAGGTCCTTCTTCTAACTCTTGAAGGGAGGACTTGGACTCCTCACCAAATTGTCCCTGCTCGCTCCCTCCACCGCTGCTGCGCTACCCGAGACAGGTAGCAGTCATAATCAGCGCTAAATTTATTGAGCTCTTACTCTGAGCCAGGCACGACTTGTGATATTTTGCGTGAACTGTTTTTGGTTTTACTCTTAAAACAACCCTGAATGGTGAAGTCCAGGGTTTTTTTCCCGTTTTGTGGGGAAGAAAACTAAGCTACGGAGAAATTAAGTTATTTGCTCCTCGTCCAGCCAATAAGTGGTGAAACTGGTTAGTTTGTGGGTAGAGAACACTGGGTGTGCCCCCCAAGCTCTCAGCCACATTTGTTACTAAAGTTCTTTTGTCCATGAGAGAGTATGGGTGAGGGCTCCAGCTCTTTACTCCAAACCCCAGGGGCATACTGTGTAAGTGTCTATCCTTGCCTGTGACGATGGGGAGCCTGATGGTGCATATTTGATCCTCTGGAGTCTGTTAAAGTGCATCTTGGTAGGATGAGATCCTGGTACTGGAAGTAAATTAGGGAATTGTCTACTGGCAATGGACTTCTTTTCTGGAACTTTTGGTAGACATTCCCTTTTTAAATATGAAGAGAAAAGGCAAGATGGGGGAGATTCAAAGTTGTGGGGAGATTCTGTAGTCACAAACAGTAGGCATTTTTTGGGCGGCAAATGAGTCCCTTTTTAGTGATTGAATGACAGAATATTAGAGCTAACAGAACCTCAGAGAGCACTGCTCCCAGTCTTGAGGCAGGAGATTCAGTGATGTGCTCAAGGCTACCAGTGTGTTCCCAGCATAACTAGTACTAGAAGCATTGTCTTCTGATTCTTGGTCAAAATAAACTATATTGATGCAAAAATAGATTATATTCACTGCTGTTGTTTTTCATTATCTTAAAATTAATTAGGGAAAAACTTGTCTATTAAAAAAAAGTTTACTTCTCTATTTTTCATAAATGCCTCAGTCTGCATAAGCAGGAAAAGTAATGATCATATAATGGATAAACCATCACAAATGTGCCTCATTTGCAAAAAATTGTAACCCAATACTTATACACCTTCAGATTAACAGAATCTAACTAACCATGCAAACCTTTAGATGACTCTAAATAAAATTAAATGGATTTTCAATCATTTTAGCAGTCTTTTCGTCAAGTTGAATAACTCTGTCTGGCCTCATGCCCAAGTATTTGAGAAAACAAGAGAAATCCTCCTGAATACAATGAAATGATTCGGGATTATTTTTTCTGGATTTCTGACTCTCAGGTCAAACCTCAGGTTGATGCAAATCTGAGGCAAAACAGTATCTTTCTAGTAGATATACTTGGGGCTCAGAAAGGGTAAAAATAGTTCATTGTTGCTTCCTCACCCATTGAGCCCCTATAACAAAGGGACCCTCTCCAACAGCATAAGGGTTCCATATACCTCTAGGCATTCTTGTAGGACAGAATTGTGGTTTCTAAGAATAATCCCTGTTTTTTCTCTGTAGTAATAGTATCAGGATGTCCTGCCCCTGGAGACAAATCAAGAAAAAGTCAGCTGGAGTAAACAGAGAGGGGGACTGGGAAAAGCCTGTTTCTCAGAATCACATGAGGGGTAAGAGTTACAGGCAGACAGATGGTGGAAACTTGGTGCCTTTTATGTCGCCTGGAATAGGATTTCCATCCCTGATGTTGTGGCAAGCCAAGACAGAAGCCCAAAGGCAGGGAATGGGGGTGGAGGAGGAAAAGCTGGAGGTGGGGGAACAGTGCTGTCAAGAACCTGGGGTGGGGGTCTACGGAGGTTTGGCTGTTAATGGGCTTTGGGTTGACGGGAATGGCCATGGACAGCCTGCACTGATGCTCTTCTGCCCTCTTCCCCGCCTACCCATCACTTTAGTTTGTCATCTGTGTTGGGTTGACCCATCTAAATCCCAGAATCCCCAGTTATCTCAAGCAAAGCATTCACTTTCTAGAGAATTTATTAGAAATGAATATTGTTTTATGTAAGTCAGAAAAAAATATGCATAGTTACCCTAAGCTTCAGGGAGAACCATGAAAAATCAAATTATCCCAGAAGAGTAGCCTTCTGAAAGTGGAGATGCTGGTTTAGTTAGATTACAGCAATGTGAGAGGGAAAAAAGATAGAATGGTCTTTCTTTTAGGAACCACAGGAAGAAGAATCCTTTTTGATCCGGGCAGACGTCCTGGTTCCCAACTCACAGCTTTTCAGGGATGATAGGAGACTTAGCTGGAGTCTCATCCTGTTTATGTGTGGGCACTGTAAGCATCCTCCCTACCCAGTTTACTGTGGCTTCTGTGCGGTGTGGTTTTAAAGGGTCCACGCAGCACTTCTGCTGGGACAATTCCTTCTGCCTGTATTTATCTTAAATCGTATAAACTGATGTCAGTGTGTTGGCAAAATCACAATTACGTGTTAAACAACATGTTCTGGGGGAAAGTTTATGAAAAAAACAAAGCTCTTTTATTCAGAACACAATGAATACACTCATTGATGCGATACATAGCATGCATTAAAATTCTCAGTCTGGGTTAGATATTTGAAAATAAGAACATAATCAAGGACCAGAGAATCTGAACTTGACCTAGTTTTGGTAACAAGAGAAGCCACATAATGAGTTTCTGTGGAGTTTGGAAAAAGATGTTGGCAGGGGGAAAAAATATCTCTAAGAAGAACCTGAGAAGTTTTACCCTCATAGATTTTATTTTAAATAAATATCTGAAATCTTAATTTATATTTAAGTTTGAATATTCCATATGAGCAATAAATTTAATATTTTATCTTCAGATTGTGGCTTTGAGGAGCTTTATTCTACAAGTGGTTGGGAACTATGAGGAACTAAGAGCTAACAGGTTTGGAACAGATGATTTTCTCAAAAGGGATGAGTTCATCGTAAGGGTGGTATAATTCACTTAAAATAAAAAAATGAACAAATATTGAAAAAGAAACACCCTGATAAAAATAGATTTTCTTTCTTTAAGAGGATCAAAGAACAGATCAGTGAAGTTTATAAAATTTGTGGTTTCAGTTTATCCTAAATTCTCTGAGCTGCTTTTTATGTTAGCAACTGTCCAATGAAGTGTCACTACACTCTCAGTTTTTAGGTTTTTTTTTTAAAGATTTGTGTCTTTTCTTAGAAACAAATAAAAAAAAAATTGAGACCCTGGTTCAAGCACAGAATAATAATAAGTATAAGTAATAAATAATAATAAATAAATAAACAGAATAGCAATAAGTAATAAAAATAAGCATATTTTCAAATGCAGATTAGGTTCTTTGTTTCTTTCCTTTATTTCTTTCCATTTTTTTTCTTTCTTCCTTTCTTTTTTAGGCCATTGATAGGATTTTCAGTCTACATGTGACATGTGAGTATTCAATACCTTGCTGGGAGAGTTGGCTATTTCAGGACAAATATTTCCCCTGGTGAGGGCCGGGAGGAGGTACAGTGCGCTTGTATGTTTGTCCAAAGCTAAAGCACAAAGGTCATGAAGTCACCCTGGCTTTTCCCCTGGTCTAACCTCATCACTTCTGATTTTAGAAAAGCGATGCTGGTCTAGGCCTGCTTACAGAGGGCTCACCCTGGTAGCAGTGACTAAGCAGTATACTTTCCTTTTGCTACTCTGGGAATTTATGCCCTGCGAAGACTCCTTGTCCAGTCTGATGACCTTCCTTAGGCATATGGTCATCAGGGATTATCAAACATTCCCCTACAAATTATATTTAAGCTTGGGTTGGCAAAGATAGGATACCCCCTTACCATGGAATGTTTTGTTGCCCTTTGCCCAGGTGGTCAGTCTGTTTTTTGGTTGTATCTTAGAGACACACCCTGTAGACAAAATTAATTCCCTTCCCTAATGCAAGGAATAGTGTAGACACTAAGTGCCCGAAGCACGTACTGCAGAACCCAAGAAGGAGGGATGACTGATAGCCAGCCAGGTCGGGAGGGAGAGAGGTAACCGAGATGCAGCAGAGAGTAGGCAGAGGAGAGAAAGAGGGGAAGGGAGGAAGACCAAGAGGGAAAAGAGACCATCTAAAGGAAGAGAACGCAGCCATTGGACAGAAAGACTAAATGAGATTTGATAGTAAGCCAAACCTAAAGGATAAGATTAAAAGGGCATAGCAATCAGGGGCTAAAGAAAGTGAATGGGAGTGATAAAGAGCTAAAGAAGTGTACGAGGAAAAATAATGTGCCCAAATAATTCCTCAAGGTCTAGGTCAACACAAAGGTAGGCCGGCTAACTGCTCAGACAGAGGGCATGGTCTCGTACTCACATTCCCCTGTCCCTTGTTAATGTGGCTCCTCACTTACCAGGCCAAGGGCTCTTCATCTCGTTGATGCCTTGCAGCCGTTTGGCAGTCCGCCAAGCTTAGGGACCCAGGAATGATGTGTTTAAATGCTTAAAAAGCAATGCAGACGATTATAACACTACACACACATATACACACCCCCACCGTGACCTGCTAATGCATGTGTAACAACTATTGATGGGATGGATGGCTACATCTCTCCTAAGTAGGGAACAGCAGCAAAGCTGCCTCGAGTTAATGACAACAGCTGTGTTCTGATATGAAAATATCTGATTTATATCAGTGGCGAAATCGCTGGTACTGCTACTACATGTCAGGTTTGCAGCCTGCATTCGTAATGGAATGAAATACTAAATTGTAGTTCAATGTTAGTAAACAATGTTGTGACTTTTTTCCCATTCAAGTTTGTAGATTGTTGGAATTATATTGATAAATGCCCCAGACATCTGTGACCCCCAAGTACCCCGAACCCATATGCTTCAACGTCTGCAACTAATACTGTACATGTGCATTGGAACAGATGTGGGCAAAGTGTAACAGGGTCCTCCTAGCTCCTTTTACCTCTCTGGACTAATTTTCACTTTTCTGGCCCAGGAAACTGACTTTACCTGCCCTATTCCCAGGGATGTGGTTGCATGGCTATTGGCAAGTAAGAACACCTTTAGCAGAAAGTCATAGGTCTGGGGCACAGGCAGGCTATGGGATGGCTTTGTAAAAACTAGAAAACGAGCTTCCTTGGAGCAGCAGCAGCCTCTGGCTCCTGGCTAGATGAATACTGGCCTGGATTTCAGTTTCCAATGGCTGCCTTGGCTCCATGCCCTGTAGCCTTGGCTACTTTCACCTGAAGTGAGGTTGAATTATCAGACTGCACTGCATTTCAGCTGAAAGTTTTAAGTTCTCCCCTCCGATGATTTTTTTTCCCCCCAAAGCAGAGCTGCCACAATGGCTTTGAAAGCTTCACTTCCTTTCCCTGCCGGTTTCCTGATTATCAGGAAATGGCCTCAGGGCAGGCAGGTAGATGGAGATCCACGGAAAAGGTCCAGATCTGGAGAATTCTTAAGCTGGATGATAAGGCTGGGAGTGATAGAGAGGGGACTGTGGTCATAGAGTGTTTTCTAAACAGATGGTTCATGTTGTCCTACATGGTGAGAAGATGACAGGATGTCCCTGATCTTGGAGATCACCCTGTTTCTGCCTGTTCTCCTTGGTGAAGTAGAACATGCTCATGGAAAAAGCTCTCCTAAAAAAATCGGGCAGCAACATTTCAGAAAACATCCTCTTGATATGCAGATAGAGTATGTAACTGGGAACCAGGAAACATCATTCTGCTTCTAGCTTTGACCTTAACCAGCCTGATGTCTTTGGTCTAGTTATGTTGACTGTCCTTGGCTTTACTTGCCCAGTAAACTTGAGGCTTTCTAGAGCCCCTACCAGCTCTGTAGTCTTTAATGTTAAGGGCACATCCGACATGGTTTTATTTATACTCCCCATGATGGCTTTCCTGTACACCTGGTTCAGGCTCACTTCTTTGCTTAGGCCTTCTGGCCCTCACATGCCACAGAAACAGTAGTGATAGGTAGACACTCTGCAGTCTGAGAGACTGATGACACTCAGAGCACTTCTAGGAGCCCAGAAGAAGGGGATGATGGTGGTTGTCAGGAGTAGTAGTAAAAGGACGTGTAGCTGATGCAAAGTAGAACAGAGTAAGGAAAAGGGTAGCATAGTTGATAAGTTTCCTTGCGGCCATAACTGTCAGTCAGGGAAGTTGTAGGAAAGATGAAGGAGGGCTTCCTGAAGTTTTGACTGTGTGCCCATCTTCATAACCATGTGATATGTGTCACTTCCTGCTTAAAACTTGAGAATCACCCCTTGTTGCCCGGAGAAAGTTACATCCTTAGTATGGTTTAATAGCTTCTGCCTCACCTGGTCCAGCCTGTCTCATCCTTGATCACTTTCCTGGGCATGTCCTGTCCCCTCGTGTGTTCCAGCTGAGGGGCTGGCACTGGGGAGTCCCACAACTGGTCACATTTCCTCCTTCCTCCTCTACATTCAGTGATATCATGTTGGTAGCCCGAAATCCCCTCTGGTAGGATTACTGACACCACAGAAACTCACAGACACTACAAAGCAGTGCTTTTTATTGCCAGAGAACCTGTTGTTAAAAGTTGCCAGCACACCAGCTGCCCCTGCCCCCGGCAGCCTTGTAGTTCCTACCACAGAATGTTCACCTGCCTGGTTCCCCCTCCTTCCCTCTCTCTTTTCTTCTGTCTCTCCCTTCCTTCCGGCTTTCCATCTACCCATCTGTCCAGAGGTAGCCAGACTTGGTTCCAATTCCTCTTCTGCCACTTCACAGCAAGCTGAGTGACCCCGAGAAAATGCCTCAAACTTTCAGAGGCCTCCATTTTCTCCATGTGAAAGCGTTGTGAGGCGTAAATGAGTTCCGATGTCTAAGGGGCTTGGAACAGCGTCTGGCACATGGTAGGTACTACTTACTTCTTTGCTTTTATTATTGATCAACACATTGTTGTTTGCCTACCATGGTCCAATACTGAATATGTACCGATGAAAACAGGTGTAATCAAATAAACACAAGAAAATATTCAAGATCCCTGAACAAAGGCCAGTGAGTTCTTCCAGGGATAGGAGGAACTGACCTTATGGAGCCAGAGGCCTTTGAATTGAATTCAGAAGGATGGCTCACCTACACCCCCCCGAACTGGCGAGACAGACAGACGAATACCAGAAGAGGGAAGTCACATGAGCACAGGCATGGACATGGGAATAGCACAACAGGCTAGCGGGAGCTGAGCGGGAGCCCATAGAGGGAGAGGGAGTCTTTGATCATGTTTGGTCATGGGTTATCCACAGGGAAGTGAGCTATGGTCTCCGCTTAGCTCCACTCCTCTGTTGCCTATGTTGAGGATAGATATGAGCTTTGATTTTCCCAAAAAAGTCAGAAATCCCAATTGTTAGGTGAAAGCTCCTGATGTTTAATGGTTGAACTAATTCAATTAAAAACAGGACAAAACAAAACAAAACAAAATGCAGAACACATCCACAGACTGTAGCCAGCCTCCTGCAGAAGAATGGAGTTCTAGTTCCCAAGCTTGTGTGACAGTGATAAAATCTGCACTTGGAATTCCTGGATTTGAATAGGATTCTGCCAGTAACTGTGTGACCAAAGGTGAGAGTCCCTTCAACTCTCTGAGCCCCATGTTTCTACGAAACGGCTGTCACATTTCTCGTCTTGTGTAACTTGCTGTGAGGATCCTCTGGACTCCGGAGATAAAAGCCCCTGCAAAGAACCAGACATGCATTAGAATTATTCCCAGACCCTGAATGTGTGGCAGAGCCATACATTTGCACAGCCCCAAGCGTGGGTTAAGTCACCCAAAGATCCCTGAATGTCCTCACCTGCCTTTTAATTTTGACACTAGATTGGGAAAGAGAAATGTGGGAGTGCTTTTCCCCCTTCATTCTGTGAAAAACATGAAGGAGCTTGACATTCCATTCTGGAAGTCTGTATGTCAGAGACCCAGCTGAAAGTTATTGATTGCTTCTGCATAGACTCAGGACCCTGGGGAAAGGCACGTTCAACCTCTGTGGTTTGTTCTGGTTGTTTCCTTGAGGCGCAGAGGATTGTTGGAAAGGAAGTCAGCTGCACAAAGTTTTCGTCAGAGTCAAAACCTGCACTTGGATTTCTGGAATTTCTCCTCTTTGATCCTGTCAGTTCCAGGCTGGGTTTGATCATATGGGCCTTGAAGGAAGTGATCCAGGCTTGGAAGAGTCCAAGCATTTCTAGTTGAGGGGCCAGGCCGGGTGGATGTCGGCTTTCCCTTAGCGGAGGGGGGAGTATGCAGCTGGCGACTTCCTCAGGCCTGGTTGAAAGGGCTCTGGAATGGCAGCTTTATGAAAACCTCAGGCCTAGTATCATACATTGAATCTTGCTTTTACTCTGATTTTGTGTTATTTTCATTTGTTTTGTTGAATTGCCTGATTGAACTCGACCATGAGGAGCTTCAAAGAGGCAGGCAGGCCTTGAAGTAAGGACACCTGATTTTCAGAAGCCTATCATTTCTGGATCTTTGACCTCACGGCAAGAGATCTTATGTTTTCTGCTTTATATGCTGACCTGAGTTTGTGTCACCCTCCTCTAAACCCCAAACCACCTGGGTCCTCAGGACTGAGTTGTCTGGTGCTGCTGTGGCTTTCACCCTCTGTTGGTGTCTGGGCCCTCACCCCTCACCACAGCGACAGCCCAACTCGTAGAAGAACCACAGTCCTGCTCTTCTGAGATGGATTTGAAACCGCTGTCTACTGAATTGACATTGTAGGTGACAGCACATTTGATATTAAAGAGGTATTGAAGCCCTAACCCCTGACATGACTGTATTTGGAGATGGGGCATCTGAGAGGTAATTAGGTTTAGGTGAGGTCATGAGGGTGGCCCCGTCATCGTGAGTTAGTGACCTTATAGGAAGAGATACCAGAAAGGTGGCCTCCTCTCTTTCCACCCACACCCACTGAGGAATGGTCTTGTGAGGAGACAGTATTCATAATATATACATACAGCATACATAATGTATCTGTATACAGATCCATTAAGAACAAGGCCATCTACAGCCCAAGGAGGGATCCTTCAAAAGACATTGGCCATGCTGTTCCCTTGGCTATAGTATTTTGTTACTGCAGCCAGAGATGATTAATATGGGAGGTTACTCTAGATTAGTCCGGGCACCTACTACCTTGTGACGCATTTCTTTGAGTAAAGATATGCCTGTGTTTAGACCTTTGAATGTGATGTTCTCTACCAGTCAGACACATAGTAGGCCTTCATTAATAGCTTGTCGAATTAATGAACACTAATGAATGGACTGACCAGCATCCATTTTAGAAACAAACATTTGGAAGAAAATTCATTTGAGTATTGGGGATTTTCTGCAGTCATGGTTTGAGATGAAGGAAAAATAAACTCTTTTAGCGTATACTGTGTGTGGGGTGTGTGTGTATGTATATACCAAGCTGTTAACAGCTTGCACTTTTTTACTAGCCCACCCCATGGAGACATAATGATAGTAAAATAAATATAGTCAGCATGCTTTCCTATTTACCCAGCATGCAAGCAAGTGACTATTTCCAAGCATTTCCAGTTTCATCAAGGTCTCCTCGAACCATTCTCCAGAAAGAAATACTGAGTTGGGCTGCTGACCTACCAAAACCTAATTACTCAAAATTTAGTAAAAAAAAAAAAAAAAAAAAACAAAAAACGGCATTTAAAGAAAAGTCACAGAACCTCAATATTAGAAAGGACTTCTGAGATCCCTTTGGATTTCAAATCCCCGGTGGGCAAGTTGTCATGGAAGGATGTGATTTTCCTGACAAAATGGTGGCTTCAGGGTTCTTTCTTGTTCCTCTGAGAAATCCCTCAGATAGTGTGAGGTGTTTGCTCTATGGCTTTTGCCATTGGAGAATGGAGAAGCTATTTCCTCAAGATGCTGTTCATCTTTATTCATATCTGGGTGCAGATGAGTTCAGAATGTGTGGGTGTGGGATTTGAAGAGTGAAGTGCTTAGGTAACAGTTGGTGTGCCAGTTGTGTAATGAAGAAAATGTATTGACATTATTAAATTGTGGGCTGAAGCTGGCTTTTGGTGTTATAAAAAAAAAAAAAAAAGAAGAAGAACAAAATTTCCAAAAGTGGATAGCATTATTTTTATGCCAGGGGTTTCTAAACGTTGGGACAACAGTGCTGAAAAATATGGGTCTTCAATGTACGTCACTTTCCTCTGTCTCGCCTGGTTTTACCCTCTAAGCCCCACAATGCTTTCTTTTAAATTGGAAGGTGTTGCGGTGTTTCTAAATATACATTCATATTGTACTTAACTGAGGAAGTAGATTTAGTAATAACAGGCAAGGTTTTAATTCACTTTGCATATTGGTGGTGGAAGAGCCAACTGGTTTCTAGAAAAATTAATGATAATTTATTGAGTCACTAAGAAGTTACTGTTCACTTCCCAAGCTCCAAAACCTCTAACACATCTTAAACTTCTAGGGTGAAATTGTGCATCTTTACTTCTTTTTAAAAAATCGTGTTCTTTTCTCTACTTTACCTTTTTTTGGTGTTGATAATAGTAGAGACTAATACAGAGAAATCTTTCTTCTCGGTGTGGGTGGAGTGGGCAGGGGGAGGTGAATATGACTGTGACCAGTGCCAGGTAACATTTGTGGATTCCACCTGTAGCAGATATTTATAATAAATACACATGGGTGTTCAGGATCCTGGATTAGTCATGCAATGCCTAGTTCACGGGGTTTTAACCATTTTTTCTAGTTATGTATCCTTTTAGAAGTCTGGTTAAACCTATGTACACTTTTTATTTTTTTTAATGTAAAATTAACATTTTTTGTTTGTTTAAATTAAATTTAAAAATATTTTAAATGTAAAACTTAAAATATGTAAGATTACAAAGAACCATAACAACAACAAAAATACCCATAAAACACTGATTCTCAGGGATTCTTGAAATTTCTGTCAGACTGAACTTTTAATACTATGCATGACCTATATCACTGCCAAATCTGTCATTACTATTAAAAAAAATAACACATTTCAGGAGTCTGCTTCACCATCAGATATGTTTGAACTTGCCTGGTCTAGACTTCTAGCCCACATAACTGTCATATTCAGAAAACAGTGCTAAATTATGAAGAATTAAACATTCTCATTTAGACTGTCCAGTTTTGCAAAACTATAACAAATAAATTAAATGGTTGACTTCTTTCTATTTATCCATGAAGAATAAATAAGTGTAGATAGGGACAGCCATTAAGCAGCCTAGGTGTCTGATCACTGAGTGAGGAGATGTTCCTTTCCCTTTTGTGGCAGCGTGACTACCAGGTGAGAAGTTTACCAATAATTGTCTCTCTATATTAGGAGGTGCTTTGGTAAGGAGAAATTAATTATTATGACTTTGAAGTTGTGATATGCATAAATATTTCAAGATTTCTGAACAACTGTGTTGCTATATATAAAAAAACAAAAGCTGTGATTTTTAGTGTTGATGTCACAGGCCCTGGTGACAGTCGTGTAGTCTGTTGCTTGTCTTTAAAACTGAAGAAAATACCAAATTTCGGTTGTTGATCAGTGGAGGAAATAAAAGTCAGAAAAGACCTCCCACAGTTGTGGATTCCCTGCACTATAGTCATGACCTCTCAATGGGGGACCGTGGACCCCTGGAGACAGAGGACCTCATCCTCTGTCTCAACCTGAGAGTCAATGCCTGATAACATGGGAAATAACAACGAGAGCAGTTTTCAGACAGATGAAACCCACAGAAGGGGTTTGTAAAGAATGTCGCTGTCTGGTAATTTGTTTAACAGGCATGCTAGAATTCGACCTAAAGAGTATGGTTGGCTTACTCATTAGTCTCTCTGGAGAGAGATGCTGTTGCCTTTATGCAGTAGAGCATTGGGTCTTCTTTGAGAGCCGGTGGCATAATGTTGTGAATAGTCTCATAAGAGAGAATTCTTAGACTGTTTAAAGGTGGGTCTGGTGTTTTGAAATAAGCCAAAGTCATTTGAAGTAAAGCTGCTAAAGGCAGAGGGTGATCAGGTGTGTAAACAACAGCCTGGACCTTGAAAATTCTGAGGGTTCTTTTCAGCAGGGACTCATTAGTTGTCCTGGAAGCCACTCCACCATCGGGGAGGCAGGAGGGATGAGATCTGGAAAAGATTGAGTTTCCAAAATGATAGCATCCTTGGAATCTGCCTGCAGTCCCCAGGGTGACTAATTTATAAAGGAACAGTCATTTCCCTCTATAAAGTAATGTTCCAAGATGGTTTCATAATATTTAATGACAATATTCAATAGTCACATTCTATACCATCTTGAATGGAATTGTGTTCTCCAACAGAAATATAATGCTATCTACTTACAGAGTTTAAAAATTTCCAGTAGTCATATGAAATGTAAAAAGAAAAAGGTAAAATTGAGTTTAATAACATTTTTTACTTAACCCAGTATATCCAAATTGTCATTTTGACATATGTTGAGTTAAACTTTATTGAATTTTTTTTTCATAGCGAGTCCGAAACTAGTAGGTATTTTATACAGCATATTGCACTTTGGACACAGAATTTTCATCAGAAACATCTGACCTATGTTCAGATTTCACAAAACTGACAATTGAAAAAGCAGGTTCACATATCCATGTTGTTTCAAATATACTTGAATGTTCTCCAATAACTGACATGTTGGGTTTTAAATATAAATTAATCACAAATAAAATTAAACATTTAGCTCTCAATCATGGGAGCCACACTTCAGGTGCTCAGTAGCCACGGCAACTAGTGTTGCTGTATTCAGTGGTGTGGGTCTAGATTACGTAGGGAGACAATGGGAGCAGGATCCGTAAGCATCGTGTGGATACTGCAGTTCTGGAAAACTTGGGAGATGCTCATCCTTCCTTTCTATGAAACAGTTCTTTTGGTCTTTTTGTTAATCTAGTATTTTCCCCAAAGGTCCCCATCTTCTCCATAGAATCCATTTATACGACCCTCCAAAGGGTCTTTCCTTATGAGTATTTACCATTACATCCTGGGGCACCATGTGGTCTGTGCATCATAGATGGAGGCTCAGGAAGGAATGGCAATGATTGAATGAATATAAGAAGTTAACACCCCCGCTCCAGTTCTTATGACTAAGCACTTTAACCATAGGAGTAAAGGTTCCTGACTCTAAGCCCCACAGGATGCATCTCTGATTCTGATGATTCTGATTCTGATTCTGATTCTAATTCTGATTCTGAAGACTTGGGGCAAGGCTCAGGAAACCACATTTTTATCAAGACTTCCTTACTCTCCCTACCCCCCCCTCCCAGGTGATTCAGCCCAGCCTAATCTAGTAACCACTCCCCTGAGTGCCCCTCTCCCCAGTCTATTATTTTTGCTAGTGGTTCATAAAGTGTGTTCCAAGGACCCCCCCATCATCAGAATTCACCCTGTGTTTTGTTGAACCGAAGCGTACTAGGCCTGCCCCAAACCAGCAAAGTCAGAATCGCTGCATCTGTAGAACTAACAATTTGCATTTTTAACAAGCTCCTTAAGTTATCCCTGTGCCTAGTGACTTTAAAAATTGCTGCTTCATGCAGACCCCTCCCCAGCTTGGACATATGATATTCTTTGATCCCACCATTTCTCATTCATTCTCTTTGCCCTTGTCTGATGTTTTAAAATCCATTGTCACATTTATTCCACCTCCCCTGTGTTCAGGTCATTTAACAAATACGTATTTGTTCCAGGGACCAGGGATACAAAGATATAGATTGTGAGATTCTGTCTTTGACCCCTGAGGACTTGTGGATGTAAGAGGGAGAGAGAGATCTATGGAGAACTGAGCTCATAAAGAAAGCATTACAGGCAGAGTACGACATGTATGTGCTGGGAGCAATGAGGTCAGAGAGAAAAGAGTCATATTTTCTTGGGCCGTGAGTTGGTGAGAATGGCTTCAAAGGGGCTTTAGAGACCCTGGATGGATTGAGGGAAAGATCAAACTGATAATTGCACCTGACAGAGAAGAGAGGCAGAAGACCTAGAGATCTAATATGAATTAGGATATGAACAGGGAAGCAGAGCTATCATGAATGAGGGATTTACTGTATTTATTCTATACTGTATGGAGCATTAGTTTTTGTTTATGTGGATTATATTATCCTTATTTACCATATTAGAAATTAAAACTGAAAATTAATAAAATGATTACCATTTCATTAAAATAATAATAAACCCATTACCTATTAACATAAAAGTGCATATTTATGAAAAATATTTTATTTTCCAGAATGAAAATTCAATTAGAATAGTGACATCCTTATACATTTCTATACATCTCTAACATCTTGCTTAATAGAACACAGTCTGATTCTCATGTCTGCTCCTGGTTTCACTCTGTTGTGATATCCCATGTCAGAAAACCTTTGGAAAACTCCCCAGTATACTCTTGATAGAATAAGCTTAGAAAAGGCAAGTCATATCTTTGATATTATATCTGTAGTGTTATGGAAATAGTCTACATAGTGTCTATAGTCAAACCATGTCTACAATATCATGGAAAGAGTCGTGTCTTCATGTAAAGTCTCGGGGACCCCCGGAGTCCCTGGACCACACTGTGAGAGCCATTGGTGTAGAAGGCAGCTTGGTGGGCAAGGAGTGGGCAGGGATACCGGTGTGGTGGGGGTACCTCTGACAGCGTAGGGGAGGAAGATAAGGGCATGCACCAAGGCGTATCAGTAGGGAAGGAGAAGAGCACATGGAGGAGACAGACCCTGGGGAGAACTTAGTAACCAATCGGATGTTGGGATGAAAGAGAGGGGAGAGCCCCTGAAAGCATCTAGGGCCAATGGATATGGTCATCTACCAGCTGCCAGTACAGGTGTGGGCTTTTCCCCAACCTATCCTTGAGCCACCCAGCCCTTGTGCTCCACAAGGCCTTGACTTGAGGTAGAAAGCAGGTGGAAGGTCTAGCCCTAGAATATTTTTCTGGAGGTCTAATGCTGAGTTTCACAATATGATTATACATTGGATGAAATTGGGATGGGTAGAACTACTAGAAGCATTTGAGTGTGGGCTGGCCTAGGCTACATGTTTCACATATCAAAGGCCACAGGGAAAGATGATTATTTTGTGAGTAACCAAGATGCAGGGGTGAGGTTCAGAGAATGGCCTTTTCATGGGGGCTGGGAACATTTGTGGTTAGAAGAACTCTTAGGAGGGATTCAGGAAGCAAGAATGTGTGTGTGTGTGTGTGTGTGTGTAGTTATATATGTGTGTGTATATATATATATATATGTGTGTGTATATATATATATATATATATATATATATATATATGCATGTATAAAGATGGTCTTATATATATAACGGTGTATATAGGTATGGTTTTTATATATTTAACAACAACAACAACAAAACTACCTTGGCTCAGGCCTCAACATGAGGTATGGAATGAACTGGCCCAGGGGATCTGAAGTTGTAGATGAAGTTCCTTATTTGCCATCAACGGCAATGTGACCTTGGACAACCTACCACCCAGCATCTCTGGGCCTCAGTCTCCTTCTGGGAGGCACAGAAGGGTATGAAACATCAGGAATTCTATGATCCACTATGCGTATTTCATGGGCCACAGAGAGTGATCTTCTGGAGGACACAGTGATTCCTTCCTTAGTGTCTAAATTTGCCTGAGTAGCATTTTCCTGAGCCTGTTTTCGATCTTGCCTATTGAGGGCCTGGGAAATGAATAGAGAAGCAATCAATCTGGTGTCAGGGGACTGGAGATAGCAGCTGTGCCTCTCAGGAACTGCAGGACTTGTCATTTATTTGGATGTTGTTCCTGGCTTGGCCTGACAGCCTTGGCATCTTCTTGTTTCCTTAGTTCTTGAGAAGGCCTTTTATGCCAACTCTGTCTACACACACACGCACACAACACACACAGCAATATGACTACACTCTACTCACTATTTCCCCAAGAAGCCCACTGTGGGACAGGAAGTCATTTTAGATGTGCATAAGTTTGCTTTGGGTATTTTTGTGTACTTTGATAGGTATTAGAAAAATAGAGCATGCATAGCAAAACCATTTTTATGGATATTATTCCTTAGGATGATAGTTTAAATAAATAGACTGAATTAAAGCAAAAGATAGCACACATGCTAACACACATCAAACCTGGGCATAACAAAATTCTTGAAGGTGGTATGTGTGAGAATGATATGTGGGAAGTACTAACTTGATTGCATTTATGAGACTTTTAACAGATGGAGAAGGCTCTTCTAACAGGTGAGATCTGGAACCTATGTCAGAAGTGTTCTTATTCTTCATTGGTTTGGTGTTTCAGCCTAAATATTCCTTTTGGGAACCATAATTATTTCACATCTGCTTTATATTGGTCACGTTAGGTTCTTCCAACAAGAGACTTTAACCTGGATATAATTAGAGGAAACAATCAGGTTATTTTAAAATGAAAGGAAATTCTGGAAAACAGCTGGCCCAGGACTCTACACAAATGTCAGTGTCGTCAAGGGCCCGAAATAAACAAGCAAACATGGCTGGGGAACCATTCCAGATAAAGGAGACTCCAGCAAGAGGACAACTAAATATAATGGGTGACACATGATTGGACCCTGAATCCAAAATAAGTTATAAGGGACATTTGGGGACATTTAAGGGATTTGAAAACCAACTCCTTATTAGAAAACCATATAGTTATAAATTTTACATTTCCTGAGTGTGATAATTGCAATAGAGATGACTATTCTTGGTCTAAGGAGATTTATGCTGAATTATTTAGGAATGAAGTACATCAATGTCTGCAATGAACTCTCAAATAATTCAAGCCAAATATACATTGATACTCACATATGCACCTAATGCCCGTGTATATGTAGACAAATATGTATTCACACACCACACACGTGTATGTGCGTGCACATAGGCACACGTGCACACATCCACACAAGCAGACTCACATATGTACAAGAAGAAAGAAAATAAATGTGACAGAATATTTATGTTTTAAAAAGATTTATTTATTTATTTGGGGGAGAGAAAGAAAGAGAGAGCAGGGAAGGGACAGAGGGAGAGGGACAATCTGAAGCAGACTGCTGCATGTGCAGTCCAATGCAGGGCTTGATCTCCTGACCCTGAGCAGAAATCAAGAGTCCATTGCTTAACCAACTGAGACCCCAGGCGCTCCGAGACAGAGTATTTAACAGCTGGCCAGTCTACAGTGTTCATTGTGCAATTCTTGCACCCATTCTGAAGGCTTTGACCTTTAGATTTTTCAAGATAAAAAGTTGCAGAAAGATCCTAGACTTTGGAGGTAGAGAAGTCTCAGAGATAATGGACGATTTTCATTGTGTAGCTCAAGAAGTAGGTGTTGAAGAGTTGGATGACATTTTCCTTGAGCTTACTTTGGTGTGGAGAACCAATACTGCCCTGCAGCTGTCCCACAACGAAGGATCCCTCCCCCAAGGAACTGTCAGATATGCAGCCAATCTCTCATCCGCAGATGGTTCACGGTGACTGCCTGGATTCTTGCTTGCATAGGCTTCATGGTTACAGCTGATAAAACAACATGCTTGCACACAGAACAGCCTCTGCTTTTGTATAATGAGGTTTGTGTGAAGTCCACAGTCTTTCAGTTGGTATTATTGAGTGCCTACTATGCTCCAGGCATTATTCTTAGAGGCTGGGGGGAGGGTGGTTAAAATTCTACTTCTCGTAGAAATCATGTCCCATCTTGTAGGATGGGAGGGATGGAAGTAGCCAGTCAAGTAATGAAAATTAACTGGGCAGTTTCAAAAATTGTTTCATCTTATCAAGAAAAAGAAAATTATGAGGGTAACATGACAGGGAGTGGTGAAGCAGGGGTGGGGGTGGAGGAAATAGGATGGTCCTGGAAGACTTCTCTGAAGGGATGGCCTATCATTAAGATCACGAGGGAGAGTACTTTACTTTAATGTCTATTCTATTTATTCCTAATTATCCTGGCCTTTTAGTTGGCTGTCAAGGTCAAGGGTCTTTTGAAACCCTGTTGTCCCTCCCCTGCGCACCCCCCACAGCTGCCACAGGGTCTGTGTTTTCAGCATTGGTCCATGCCAAGTGACCAGAACGGAGCCAACACATGGATGTGCCATTGCTCTCACATGTGTCCTCATTCTCTGGTCAGTGAGTGCAGATGTTCTCTGTGCACTTTTCATCTGTATGGTGGGCTTTTTAAAGGGGTGAATCCAAAAACCACAGGGAGCCCATCGTTGGCTCACACTGACACATGGTGATAAAAGTGAATTATTGTTCCCAAATAATCCTGCAGAGGAAGCCTTCCATCCAATAATTTTCAATAATGCCACATTGGCACCCCTCTGAATTACTATCTTCTTTTGCTAATTCAATATGACAGGTTTCTAAAACAATTTGAGCTCAGGTAAAAGCAGTGTCAGAGAGAGTATTCAAACTTGCTTAAAGGAGGGTGGTAGAAATACCTTATATTGGGTCCTCCTCGCAACACTAATCAAAATCCATTTGGATTCATTTCCTAGAGGCATTAAATATGTTTTTTTTTTCCTTTCCAGTCACCTTTCTAGTTTCATCTGATAACTGTACTCTATCTTCAGTGCTTGAATTTGCCTCAGCATGTAGAGACAGTCAGCTGATTCTTTTTTTTTTTTTTTAAAGATTTTATTCATTTATCTGACAGACAGAGATCACAAGTAGGCAGAGAGGCGGGCAGAGAGTCAGTGGAGGGGGGGAAGCAGGCTCCCTGCTGAGCAGAGAGCCTGATGCAGGCCCTATCCCAGGACTCTGAGATCATGACCTGAGCTGAAGGCACAGGCTTAACCCACTGAGCCACCCAGGCACCCCACAGTCAGCTGATTCTTTAGACCAGAGGCTGCCAAAGATAGGAAGTGAAGACAGTATTCTTTTGCATTTAGAGAAATTGCAACTTTTAAAATTTGGGCCAAAATTATGCCCCTCCTAGGAAATCACTCAGGACATAGGCCAGGAGGTACAAAGGATCCTGTGTGGGATTCAGAATATTATTTTTTTTTCCTTCCCTTTCTCGTTTCCACCTGGGTGAACCAAAGCTGGCCTTCCAGATGGCAGGGAGTGGGCCAGACAGCATGGTGTGGTATAAGACATACAGGATTTGGCCTCAGGGAACCTGGTGTGAGTCCCAGCCCCCAACACTTACGACTGTGAACTGGGCTCAAAGCCTAGCCCGTAGTAAACACTCAATAAATAGGAGCCCCGTTTCTTCCCCCTCCTCCATCTTGTTTCTTTATACATGGTCATGTACTTCCGAGGAGGGAGACCCTTCCCACCTCCCCAAACCACCTCTTACCATTCTCTCCAAAGCTCGCATCCATCGTGCTGGCCTTTCTGCTGTTTGCAGGACATGCCAAGCAGGTCCCTGCTTCAAAGTTGCTGCACTTCCTTCCACTTGACATGACCCTCCCTCAGATCACCCCATCGCTTGCTCCTCGCTTCTTTCAGTTCTCAGCTTGAGCATCACCCCCGAGAACGGTCTCCTTATCTCTAACACATGGCCCTCCTGGATTCTCTTCACGGCTTCTCTCACTATCTTACGTTATCTAGGTGATTCATTTGTGTTTGGTATTGATTTATCTGCCTCTCACACTCAGCCCTGAGCTCCAGGGCAGCAAAGGCCTTGACTATCACGGGCCTACCAACACCTGGTACGCACTGGTGGCTCAATACGTGTTTATTTCATGAAACTCACTGGAGACTCCCTGAGAAGTGGAACGGCCTCACAGGGTTATTCTGCAGATCGGATGGCCAGGTTTCTGAGAGTCCTTTAGAAATTTAACCCCATGCAAATAACATTATAAGAATAGTAAGCCTTCTCCACCTCATCCATGAAGTACCCCTTCCTTTGCCCTAGCCTGAAGTATCCTTTTCATAGTCTCAGTAGCCTTCTCTGTTAAGATCTTGTGTTTGTGACATTGGCAAGAGTTTTGCATAAAACTTAGAGGAATTCAAAGCAAGAGAAAAAAAAAAAATTCCTCCAGCTTGGAAATTGGTACTCAGTAAGCAGTTTACAGGTGTAAGCTTCGATCCTCTAGAGTGCACTGAGTGTGCAGCATTCAAACAATGGCTAGCGTCAGAGGGAGACTGTATCAGGAATTCTAGTTCCACACAGCCTCCTGGGCCAAGTTCAGCTTCAAGAAAATGGCATCATACATCTGGTTCTGAGAAGTCAGGATAATGCAGAGGCTTCAGCTTGGAGGCAAGCACGGTGGGGTCCCAGACCCTCTTTGTTCCTTGCATTTTTTCACAATGTCAGTGCAGTGGTGGAGGACAGTGTTGACAATGAGCTGCTGAGTACATCTTGCCTGTGTATTGATGGTATTAGGAGATTTTTGTTGTTGTTCATCTACCTACCTTTGTGGAAAATTTTCAACCTTTACTATTTATAACCTTTACAGGCTTCAATCAAGATGTAGTATGTTGGCTTTGAAAGAGCTTGATTTAAATTGTGGAGGGAAAGGAAGGGGTTTCAGAAATCTCCATCCATTATTCATGATGTTTAGAAAGATAGGCTTTTTAAAGTGTGAAAACCATCCTGATGGAGACTGAATCAGGCAGGGAACGATGCTGATTTCACGGTAAAAACCCCTCTCTCTGCCACCTTGTAGACACCGTTTATAGGGCTGCTTGCGTTTTCCCCTCCCGACTCTCTCTGCATTTGCCCAGGAAATTAAAAGGGCTTCTTTAAGTTTCAGTGGAAATTGAAATCTCTAGTTTAAGAAACCGAAACCAAATCTTGAAAAATGTTGGGAAAAATGACTTCACCTGTGGCTCTCAAAATGGGTATTCTACTCCCTGTTTCTCAAAGTGCAAGGATTTTTATAAACTGACTCAGAAAAGGAGATTGAATATCCAGTCTGTTTCTTCCTCTCCCTTCCCCAGAAGGTCAGAATCCTGCCCTCATCTCCTAGGATATGAGCATTTTTCTCCCAAGAGAAATCCTCACACAAATGCTCATGTCTACTGAAAAAAAAAAATTATTTTTTTTGGTAGCACAAGGACTTTGATGCTTGATGCATAATATTTCAATTACATTATTTTGAATTTGAGTGATTTGAAAAATGGACATGAAATTTGTAATATGGACCATACCTTAAATTCAAAACTATTTATAATGAAAACCAATATACCAACTGTCTATTTTGTCTTAAATTTGCATCTCTCCCTTAAGACAGCTCACAAATGAAGAGCTGAAGATTTCTTGTAGGGAGCTTTATTTAAAGAGGAGAGGTGGATTAGCACAGGAGAAATCGCAAATTAAATGCAGCCCTGAAATAGAGCTCATTTGGAGGATTAATTTCGGTGTGTGTGTGTCTCTGTGTGTGTGTGTGTGTGTGTATGTGTGTGTGTGTGTGTGTGTGTATGTGTTTATAATTGAAGCCACTTATGTTTTCAAGAAAAGAATTAGAAATAGAAGGTAGATCTTACATTTCTGAAGGGTTTCATATTATATCAGCTGATTTAAGGCTGGGCTGTCCCAAGTGGGGCCAACCACCAGACAGAATTTTATTGGAGTTTCATGCGAGTGATCTTTTGTTTGTTTGCTTGTGTTTGAGGATGGAAAGCTTCTGCTCATTTTTGTGGAGAAACTAACGTTTGAGCTCTAGTGTTCAAAAAGAACTCTTTGCCCCTCTGACTTTTCTATATTGTTCCTGTGGGAATGTAGTTCAGGATCTTTAGCTCCGGTAACCATGTCAGCAAATATAAGGGAATTTGAGTAGATGCCAATTGTGTGATTATTTTCCCCAGACCTGTATCTTCACGTTCCCCAAATTAAAATTTAATACAAACTCGGAGTTTTCATTTTGTGATGTTTGACTCTTTATCTAATGTCATATATTCCATTATATTTGAAGGAGAATTTCCTCACATTCTTTTATCACTTCATGTCTGTATCCAAATTTGCTCCTTCTTTCCCCCCTTCCTTTACCTCAGCCCTTCATATCACCGCCAGATTCATTTTTCTAAAATACCACTTTGATGAGGTTACTGCCTTGCTTAAAGCATGTGGTGACCCTTGGCTGTCAATAAAGTCAAACTCCTTAACCTGGCTTTCAAGGTCATCCTTGGCCCCATTCTATTTCCCCTAATAAATTTCATGGTGCATCTCAGCGCTCATGTTGGAGATCATCAAAACTGTTGCTTGACTGTTTAACACACTGCATTTTCTACACCCCGATATAGTCTTCACTGAAGATTTCCTCTCTCCTCTTCCTTTTACTCATCCATGTCATTGCATCCTTTGTTTTAAGAGGATTTTATTTATTTACTGCAGATTGAAAGAGAGAGAGAGAGAGAGTGAAGAGGCAGAGGGGCAGGGAGAGGAACAAGCAGACTTTGAGTTGAGTGCAAGCCCAACATGGGGTGGATTTCAGGACCTGAGCCAAAATCAAGAGTCAGACACTCAACCGGCTGAGCCATCTAGGCTCCCCTCATTGCCTCCTTTTGAGGCTTGGGTCAAACCTTAATGCAGATGTTTGCCTTGACCACGCCTAATTAAGTAGTCCCTCCTTTTTAATAAGCTTCTGTCTCTTGAACTTATTTGGTCTATGTTTTTTGCCTTTTCTAAACCATGTCCGATCTATGTCTTAGGTTCCAAGACCATGACTCATAACTTTGTGAACCCCTATTCACTGCTTAGCTTGCCATCTTACATATTATAAATATTCAGTCAATATCTGTTGCCTGCTCTCAAGAGGGAGGTAATGCTCTTTCTGATAAACACAAAGACTGAGTGGCTTCATTTATATAGGCATCAAGCAGGCTTTCCTGCTGAGCCTCGGTAACTCTGTCATTTCACTTTACTTGCAAGATATGGACTGTTGTATTCCAGAGCCTATAAGGCGTCCATGAAGGAGTGTGTGAAACATATTTTGAAAGCAGAGTCACACTTAGATCTGGAAGTGAGGAGAGAGGGATTACACAGCTCATCCCATCCGTGGTGTGTCCAGGGTGGGACAGGGAAAGTAACATACCCTGGGGACAGGCATTAAGCAGGTGCACAGAGGATTTGAAACTGTCATAAAAGCCACTGAGTTCTGCTTATTATTATCACCAAACACTAGCACGTCTAAACAACGTCAGTGATAAAATACTCTTTCTTCCCCAAAATATGTGTTGCTATGGTTACTGCTAAATGTTAGTAATATATGTAAACTTCAAATTAGCATATTATTATTATTATCTAATAAATGCTGAATTATACATGGATGTTCATTTGGAGAAGTCCCAATATGCTGACTAGCACACATGGCCTCAGGGGTCCACTTAATAAAAAGAACTTAACAGATCTGGGATCCTTCCCTTGCTTCAGACAGACTTGTGTCCCCAGCCCCTATGGTATCATGTATTCCACATTTAAATAATAGATTCAGAATTAGAAGTAGAGAACAATGATCATAAGAATGAATAAATCTTGAGTTACCATAATTCTTTCATCCTCTGTGAGCACTTGTGGTTTTTGTTTGTTGGTTTGTTGGTAACATTTGGATACTTCAGAGTACTTGGTTTTGTTTGGTCCGTGCCTATTTTAATACATATTTACATGACACAAATATATTTGTCCCATTTCATAATTATCATTGAAAATAATTTTTCATGTAGAGAAGGGGTATGATAAGAATGGTATAGTCCCAGAGTCATATATACTGTGAATTCTTATGTGTCACATGTGTTTGTTTTACTGAAGAACAATTTCCTAGGAGGTCCCCAGAGAAGGTTCTACTCAATATCACCTTATTAGATAAGATTCCTCTGAGCAAACATCCACAATGAGCAGTCACTCCCCTGCCCCCACTCTCTATCAGCTTACCCCAGATTGTTTTTCTCCATAGCACTCATCATCCCCTGACATATTATATGTGAGCATATTATATTTATGTGTGTGTGTGTGTGTGTGTGTTAACTCACTTGTTTAGTATTTGTCTTCTCTGTTACTCTCAATCTCCATGGGGCCAGGAAATTTGCTTTAACAGTGCTGTATCCTAGCCATCACGAAGATAGTCTGACATATAGTCAATGCTCAGTAAATATTTGTTAAGTGAATGAATGAACAAAGTGTCATCATACACCCCACAGAGACCTTTCATTTATTTTCTTCTCTCTGGAGCTCATCTGAGTGGGGAGAATGAGCAGACCTTCAGACGGGTTACAGAAGTGCCTTTTTGCCCAGACTTGCTCTCAATGAAAAATTGCCCCCAAATTTTCTACCCGTTGGTTCAGCGTAGAGGCCTAACTCAGAAGGGGGTATATAATAAAAATTAACATTTGTTGAAAAGTTACTATGGTTAGGACCTTCAATATGTATTAGTTCAATGAATTCTTTAAAAAAAAAAAAAAAGGCAGTGTAATAGGTGAGAAAATGATAATACCAGTGTGACTATCTGGACCTGCCTTGTCCCTGGAGCCAGGGAAGAAGGACAGCTGGGCCCGGTGAGGCAGAGCCCGACCCTTCACGGGGTCCTCTCCGTTTCTCACAGACGCCACGGCTTTGGCACCTGCTCCTTCCAGCACATGCTGCCGGGAAGTGTTAGATGTCACCGCACAGCTGTGAAGCAGGGTGGAAGACAGAAGCAGAAGGAGTCGCACAGAAGAGCTGGGGAATTAAATGCAGGGTTTCAGAGGGTTCAGAGAAGAGCGTCAGCGCAAAGCCCTTGAGAATGAAAGAGATGGTCCTTGGGGGAAGGAAGATGTAGAAACGCGTGAGTTCATGGAGTCAAGTGTGCACAAGGAGGATGGGCGAGTTTTCTACATCCACATACTAAGAATGCCTCCACAAAGATACTCACTATTTTCTGTCTCATTCTTTGAATTACCCACTCCCCGACCCCACTTTTTATTTTTTTTTAAACAACTCATGGACATTTTAAAGACTTAAAGTCAACTTTTTAAAAAGTGCATACTTCTTTATTTGAAACTTCAAATTTCTACTATAAAATACTGCCATGGCAAAGTTACCACAACACTAGGGAAGTAAACAAAGCATCTCCTGAAATTTCACCATGCCAAACAGTATTTTCAGGCTTTTTTTCTGGGTTTTTCCCTTCCCAGTTTTTGTCCCTCTTTATGCACAATTTTATTTTGGCATAAGCCTGTATCTGGAATGTACTGGAATCGGCTTCTGGAGAGGGTTGCTGTTTCCATTGCCACTAGAGCAGGACATGGCCAGGGTCAAGGAGGCCGTGAAGGGATGAGAGCATTCCCACAGATTCACACATAGAGAGAGATCACCTCAAAACCAGAGGCTGAGCTTGTGAGATTAAAAAAAAAAAAAAAAAAAAGAACGAGATGTCAGGGAATAGACTAAGGAAGAGAGAACAAAAATGCTTAACAGAGTGTATTAAAAAAATAAACAAATACAGGTGGGGAAGGGAAAAATGAGCTAGAAGAAGATATTGAGAATTAATGAAAGGAAAATGACTTGCACCTCCCTGATACTCAGTTCAGCCAACTTCTGTTAGCCACAGCCTATATCTGGGCAGTTTCTCCATGAAATCTAGAATTCCTGTCATTTTTCTTCAGGCAGAGTAACAAAGACAGTGGAAAGACTGATTTGAAATATTCTTAAAGGTGGGCTTGGATATACATGTAAGTTCAGATGTTGCAGAAATTGGCCTGTCATTAATAATGTTTTAGGAGAAGCTGACATGCCATTTCTCACTGATTTAAGCCTCTGGGAAGATGAGAGAGATGGAGTATAAAACAAAACATGTAAACTGTCAGGAAGAAGAACTCACAGAGAAGAAAGCTGACAGTGTCCTTTAAACAACAGTAAGATAACCTGAGGTCTAGCAGAGATTTTGAGAGCTGTTGATCGTGCTGAGTGTTTTAGACCATTAAATCATTTATTTGATTACTGCTCTGAGCCAGGTGTTAGATTTTACTATGAATTATAATACAATCCACTCTGAGCTGTTTGTTTTTAAGAACAGACTATAGCCAGGTGCGTGTCATGAAATAGTGTCAAAACGAGCGGCCATACTGAAAGCCACCATATTGAAAACAACAGTTCATCTCCTGGGTGGCATTTAGTTCATTAAAAGGCAAATTATATCATGTGGATATCGGAGAAAAATTTGCAGTGTCCATACTTGGTGGCACCAGATGGCTATTTTTTCCATGTCTAATTAAGAACCTAAAATAGCCTGTATGATACATTTCCTAGATGCAGAAGCAGTCCACAGCCTGGCTGAATTGCGATGCCTTCCTACTCCTGGTGGTCTGTTTCCAGTAATCTGCACAATAGTATCATAGGATCAGACCGAAAATCCGTCAGAAATGTAGAGGTTCTGGAACGAGACCAGCGTAGGTTTTTAGCCTAGGCCAGATCCGTTCAGAATGTTGAAAAGGAGGCTTGCCATCCTTCTGTACCAAGGTGGGCAAACATAAGAAGCTCACGGTCCAATAGCAGAGGCTATTGGAGAAGACTGTCAGTATGCATATCAGTGGTTCTCAAACTTCACTATATGCCAGAAACTTCTGGAGAGGTTCTAAAATCCTCCAAGTTCCACCTACACTCTGCACACGTTAAATCGGAATTGCTAAGGCTAGGGCTAAGCCATCAGTAGTTTCTCTGCCAGGTGGTTCTGATACACAGCTATACGATAAGATTAGTATAATAAATGCTGCTGAGAAATGTGGATATCTTCTGGACGTACTTCAGAGGAAAATGAAAGAGCAAAGACGTCCCCAGCAGGGAAAAAGGGCGATGTTCCAGAGAGCAGGACCAGGGTAGGCAAATACACAGATGAGAAAGCCTGTAGTGGGAAAGTGCAAAGATTATTGTTGTTGTTGCTCTGTTTGGTTTTTTCGCTGTGGCCTGGAGGCGTTCGTGGAATAAATAGCAGGAGATAATATCACCCAGGGTCATTATATGCTGTAAAGGGGCTTGGCTACCAGGTGGATGAAATCTTAGATGTAGTTTCCTAGGTAAAGGTAACCATTGCAGACAAGTCTTTGTTTTCATTCATTTTTTGGATGCTTTATTTTATAGTCTCCCCCCAGATACCATTTCCCCCCGCTGAGAACTACAAGCATTTTAAAGATATCATCTAAATGTTTCTTACAATAATATCCCTTTGATGTTTGGGTCACATAAAAGAACCCCATTTTATGGGAGACAGAATTGAGGTGATTATCCAGGTCATATGTTTCTTAAACTGTTGTGAAGTGGCATTTGGTTCACAAGTCCTCCTCTGGCTGGCAGAACTAATTTTTGTTGATAAATGGGACCATTTTGTTATATTTTTAACCTCCCCTCGACTATGGTAAAAGAGAGAAGAAAACTCTTTTCTTTCACAGAGTCCTGTTGGGTGCCTTGTCCCCTAAGTATTTGCCTGTGAGCCCAGTTTCTTCCTGATGAGAGTGGGGTCCCAGGACAGGAACTAAGACTCTAGCAGGAGAATGAGGAATACAGGGGTAGTAGACCTGAAGTTGTCATTTGCAACTTGGCTGAGTGAGTGGTATGTGCACTGCCTTGCTGTCCAGGGAACCATTTTAGAGAGAAAAGAAAACAACCATCACCACCAAACCTATTATTTTTGACCTCTTAAAAAAAATTGCTCCAGGGCACCTGGGTGGCTCAGTGGGTTAAAGCCTCTGCCTTCGGGTCCGGTCATGATCCCTGGGTCGTGGGATCGAGCCCCGCGTCGGGCTCTCTGCTCTGTGGGGACCCAGCTTCCTCCTCTCTCTCTGCCTGCCTCTCTGCCTACTTGTGATCTCTGTCTGTCAAATAGATAAATAAAATCTTTTAAAAAAATTTGCTCCACATTCAATAATGCACATTATTGAATGGAAAAAAGCACATTTTCCTTGGACAAAGCAGCTGCCATTTCCCTTTTTTTTTCCCAACATTTAATTTATTTATTCAACAAAGAGAGACATAATGAGAAAGAGAACACAAGCAGGGGAAGTGGGAGAGGGAGGAAACAGACCCCCCACCGAGCAGGGAGCCTGATGCAGGACTCGATTTCAGGATCCTGGGATCACAACCTGAGCCAAAGGCAGATGCTTAACAACTGAGCCAACCAGGTGCCCTACAGCTGCCATTTCTTGCAGGATACCTGCCCTGCCCTTGGAGAGGGGCTACAGCCACTGTGGCCATGGAGGCCATGTGGTGGCAGGTGAGCCTGGGCAGATGTGAGCCCTGGGCAGGTGCGGCTTGCCTTCCAGCCACTGTGGTTCTGCTGAAAAAGAAATGAGAGCTTACACTTCAGGACTCACTTATCTCCAAAAGGCTGCTTCCTAAAACTGCCAATTGTGTATGTTAAACAGAAAGCAGAGGCTCCCAGCAGCCTCTCCAACTCCTCTTTGCAGATGTTTTATTCTACTGTTTTTTTAATGAACAGAGCACTGGTGGGTACCAAGTGCCCACAGGAAAGCAGAAACCACGACCCTCCATCACATTGGGAGGCTCATGTTGCCATTCATTTCCTAACTTTAGTCAGTCATTAGCTTTTATCTTCATGATTTTTGAGTATAATTTCCTAATATATTTCTTTAAATGGACTTATTTTTTCATAGGTTTTATTTATTTGGAAGAAAGAGTGTAAAAGAGAGAAAGAGCACAGAAGCATGGAGGAGGGGCAGAGGGAGAAGCAGGCTCCCCAATGAACAGAGAGCCCCATGAGGGTCTTGATCCCAGGACCTGGGATCATGACCTGAACCAAAGGTACACACTTAACCAACTGAGCCACCCAGGTGCCCTAAATGGACTTATTTTTTACTTAAATATATCTATAAAGAATATATGTCCATATGTGTCTCTATCAATACTTACACAACTCCCTTAATGGAAAACGAGTAGTACTTCTCATAAATAGAAGTTTAACCTCAGGATCCAATACTATAGAAATAAAACAAAGTCATTTCTTGTTAGTTACTTTCACCTGCTGATGATTCTGACTTTGAGGCCTGGACTTTCGGTGAAGAGGGAAGATTTGGTAGAGGTGTTAAAGACAGAACAGCACCAGGCCCGGCGGTGGCCATGAGTCTGGAGAAGAGGGGATGGAAATGAGACCACTCAGAAGCAGAGGCATCCAGTCTTTGGCCAGTGGCCCTTGTTGGCTCTGCTCTGGGGCAGTGGGCATTTTGTCAGTGTTGCCCCAAAGCATTCTCTCACAGCCGGCCATATGTCAGTTTGAATGCACAAATTCCTACAAGGGATGTGGCTGAGAAACATGGTAAAAATGACAACAACAAATCTTTGAGGATTCCTTGAGATCTAATCATTCCGTTTTATTCTGCGGGCAGGAAAGGCAACTCCCGATGGTTTGACAATCCCAAGAAGAATGTACTTGCTGTCAGTGTGAATGAACCTGACCGGTAACGTATAGTATAACTAGATACATTTGGATTTAGTGATTGTCATTTTTTTATAGATTTATTTATTTTAGAGAGAGAGAGTGCGCACATGAGTGGGGGGAGGGAAAGAAGGAGAGAGAGAGAGAGGGAGAGAGACAATCCTCATGCAGACTCCCTGCTGATCACAGAGCCCCAGGAGGGGCTCAGTCCCACAACCCTGAGATACGACCTGAACCGAAACCAAGAGCCAGCCACTTAATTGACTGAGCCACTCAGGCACCCCACGATTGTCATTTTTAAAATGCAGTACCAAATAAGAGAATAATGAGAATTTGGAATGCAATGGAACTTGAAAATCACTTACTGCATGGCTGTAGTTTTATACGGGCACATTTTATTTTTGCGAAGGGTCGATCAGGGTTGAAGTAATGGTAGCCCTGTGGTACCCATCTAGTGTCTGTGTGTCTATGTTTTATATTCACTAAACATTACAGTAAATGGAAACTTTCCAAAGTAGGCAGAGAAAGTAATGAGAGAAATAAGCCTGTAGTCATAGAGCAAACATTATGACCCTATCTTTAAAGCCAGTGACCAATGGAAAAGGAATTGTAATTCTTGCTAACCCTCTGGAGTTCTCTTAAAGCCTTTGAGAGGCATAATAATGTCCTTATCTTGAGCTACATGCTGCTTTGTTTATGAAGACTATTAGTAGAATCCAATCTAGAGCCTGCTACAATTGCATGACTAAGGCATTCTGCTGATAAATAGATTTACTTGACAGGTTGACCTAGGATTATGAGTAAAACCCAGTAGTTCTGGAAACAAATATACTTGGGTTCATTTCACTAACTCATATGCCCTGTTTGCATCAACAGCAGCTACCTGTATCTTTTAATGGTTTTAACTGTCCTTTGTAGCTGTGTCCTCTTGAGAATACCAAATGAAGCAGAGCCCATATCTCTGCCTTTTTATTACTAATTACCCATGTTACCTTCAGCTGCAATTCTAGTTGTGTTGTGGGGACAGAGAAGCCCAACAGTGCATGCGCAAAATGTTCATGATGACTACTAGTTACTGGGCTTCCTGTATGGGCCAGGGTCTATGCCAAGCATTAACTTAAATTGTGACATGGCTTAAAATTCACCATCCCATCATTGTTGCATATTATCAGCATTTTATAGATGAGGAAACCAAGACTCAAAAACTGAGGGACCAGCCAGAGCTTGCACAGCTAATGAATGACAGAGTGAGCCCGAGACTAAGGACTGCTCTTGGAGTTACTCTCCTCTGCTTCTCTACACTGCCTCCCAATGGCTGTGCCTGGGTGCCCATCTCCCCACGTTATTTTGGTTCTGTGATTTATGAGCACTCCGAACAGTCACTTCAGGGGAGGATTTGATCGTCCCTGTGAAACAGAGCAATACTCACATTGCTGCTGCTGCTGCTGCCCCAAATGAGCTGACATCCAGAGAGGCTTGTTGTGTATCATAGCCATGATAATCTCACCATTTGAAAAAATTGGCCTAAACATGTCATGACTCAACACAACCCAACTTTTATTTCTTAATCACATGTTGTCCAGGGAAGGTGGGAGGGAAAGGTAACTTGCCACCAGGAGTCGTTCAGGGACCTCAGGCGACTATGGCTCTATTACCACCAACACATGGCTTCCGTGTTTGCTACGGTTCACCCCCTTCCAGCCAGCCAGGAGCAAAGAGGTTTAGAGGAGTGTGCATGGGATACTTGTGTAGGCCGAGCTTTATGAGGGGCACGTATTCTTTGCATACCCATTCCACTGGCCGGAATTCAGTCAAATGGCTACCCCTCATTACGGGGAAAGCTGTGGAATATAGTCAACCCAGGTTTCCAAGAAGAGGAGGAAATAAATTGTCAAGAATAGTCACATCAAGCAAGTAGAGGAGAAAGCTCCCCAGTCGGGGAACCCAAAGACTGGGTTTTTAGTCCTGGTGACCCATTACTGAGAGCCACTGGACAAGTTTCCCATCTGAAAATCAGAATCAATCACCCCTGCTGCTTTCTCCACAGGGTAACTAAAGATCAAAATTAGAGCGAGGTAAGTTATGTGGATATGCTTTGTATGCAACTTAGTACTTAGCATGGGCTAGTAGACAAAGACCTAGATTGAGTTAACAGAATTGAGTTAACAGAATCCAAGTTCACATTCTTTTTCTTTTGCCAGTTCCAAGCTATGGAAGCATGACTCACTTATTTGAAGGCTCTGAGCTGCAGAGCTTTTTCTCTTCAGTTAGGAGGAAAAGCACCTCCTTACCTTCTTTGTAGGCTTCCAGAACATGCACAGATCAGTAGCTTATGTGAAAGGGATTGAAAAAGACTTAAATGTCAAGGAGATAATTAAAGCATTTAATATTTCATTTTTTGTATCATCGGGGACTTCTCCTTAAGGGTCCATTACCTGGCGAGTGCTTTCTGAACCCCAAACTCCATGCTTTGCCCTTTCCCCGCTGACTGAAGTAGGGCATTGATGCATGAAAATATTGTTTTTTTTCCCCCAAAGATTGTAATAGATGCTTACCGTCAACGCATACCATGAGCTCCTGAGGGAACAGAAGGAATCACCTCCATGGCTGAAATTCCCACCATCCACGTACATAATCACAGCCCAATTGGTGCTTCCTGAATTACATTCAATTTTAAAACACATTTTCTGGCCCAAAACAGAGTGACCAGAGGGCTGGTACAATAGTAGTGACTGACTCCCCTGAGATATAACGTGTGTTCTTGCCGCTCCCATTTCTCTCTTTGAGAGTAATTTATCCTCAGGGATCCCATTCCAACTTTCTTATTCGCTAAATCATTTTTCGGAATTGACAGTATCAGTCAATTAAACAGACTCGGACTTGCTTTTCTGCATTGAGTATTGCCACAACTAGATGGATTCAATAAGTTATTTTCCTCCTCCTCTTTTTTTTTTTTTTTTTTTTTCTGTCTTCATTTCTTCTTCTTCTTTTGCTGTTGTTGGAATCTCTAGACACTTTGGGTTTTTTTTTTAAGATTTTATTTGTGTGACAGACACACAATGAGAGGGAACACAAGCAGGGGGAGAGGGAGAAGCAGGCTCCCCGCTGAGCAGGGAGCCCGATGCAGGGCTCGATCCCAGGACCCTGAGAACATAACCTGAGCCGAAGGCAAATTGCTTAATGGCTGAGCCACCCAGGCACCTCATCTCTAGACACTTCTTAATTCTGTCCAAGGAGCCCATGACATTAGAAGTTGCTTTCTAAGCCCGGTTTCACAGAGGGCTGATTGACCTAGGCCTTTCATTCATTCCTGGGCTCACCCAGCTTGAATCGAGGAGCAATGCAGCTCTTCAAATGGTGGAGACGGGATGACTCAGTCTTTTATGGTTCTGAGTGGTGGCAGGTGAGGCCGCATCTGCTTTTTCAAGCTTTCATAAGTAAATAACAAGAGACAGTAGGGCAAATCAGGGAGAGACTGGCTGTCTTTAGTTCTAGAATGGTTGCCGACGTGGATCCTAGTTCTGACTATCAAATTTGGCCTAATCTTGACTTTACCTGCCCACTAGACAGCTAGTAGGTGTCATTCCTTCAATGGTCCCTCCAGTAAAGGAGAAAATTGCAAATAAATGTCCCATAGAGTTGTCGCCCTGGGCCTCTCAAACTTTCATGTGCATGGGAATCACCTGGAATCATTTTAAAATGCAGAGTCTGATCCAGGTGCTGTGAAGTGGGGCCATTGGCATTTCTAACAAGCTCCCCAGAGCTGCTACTGGTCCAGCCACCACACTTTGAGGAGGAGGGAGGAGTTGATGCAGCTGAGACCATTCTTACCAGGCCTTTGAGTGTGTGTGTGGGGGTGGCAAGCAGTGAAGGGGAAGGAATACATATTTATTGAGCATTTTCACTGACTGGCTGTAAGCTAGGAACATCACATAACACCTCATTAATACTTAATGCCTACAACTATCATTATCTGTATCTTAATCCTCTGGCAAATGAAGTTATGATAATTCTAAAAGCAAACTCTAAGCTTCAGCTTTTTCAAAAGTATGTTGTTCATGTAGCACATTTCATTAGCTCATACAGTATGGCTATTTCCTCTGAATATACTAAAATTTAAAGAGAATAATGACCATTCATCAGAAATAGCAAGTGACAACGAGCTCTCCAAGGAATATTTTGTTTCTAACGCTTGGTTTCTGGGAGTTGAAATTCAGTGTGATTAAGATGACCAAACTGGTAGGTTCTGCAAGGCCTCATTCTTTATAGAAAATATTTTCAGATGATATGGTCTCTGCAATAAAGAGTAATAACTAGGTTGCACTTGTGACAGTAGATAAAAACTGTGATCAGGAGGAAAGGGGACCTTTTATTTATTTATTTTAATCTACAGTATTCTGCAAAGTGCCTCTTCTGGGTCCGGATGAGTTGGCATAATTCAGGCAGCTCTTGCTCTAAGATTATGTCTACACTGTCAGTGAATGGGAAGGTGACGGAGCCCATTCCATCCGAGTGGTACTATAAGCATGACTACAACCAATTACCCAACAGCAGGGATGGTGATCGGGATCACAGAGCATTGAGAATCTGGCTTGGGACCAGATGCTAACTTGATAATGATGTTGCATACATAGTACTTTGGGAGTTTGGACATAGCTAGATATAAATATTGGGAACATAATTTCATAAAAACATTTTTATGTTTAAAAGGGGAGATGGAACCAAATATCTGTACATAGTTAATGATAGGACTTACTGGGCACCAGGCACTTTGGACATATTGAATCACTTTATCCTCACGACAGCCCTGTCCTTGTCTCCACTTTATAGGTAAAGTAACTGAGTCACAGAGAGATGAGGTACAGTCTCCAGTTCAGAAGAGCTCAGATTTTAAATCTGAGCAGGCTGGCTGCCGAGCAAACTCATCATGCTTGTCCTGGGCTCACGTACGGCAAGGACATGGGTGTTTAAGTTCAGATTCTGCCATTTGCAGTTAGCCGTTGAGTAAGTCCTTTGTTCTCTCTGTGTCATTTCCATCATCCATGAAATGGGTCTAATGAGGTCCTGCAACCTCCCAGGATTGCTGGGAAGTTGAAATAAGATAATACATCAAAATTGTGCAGATCCTACACGACCATACAGACAGTTCAAAGATTAGATGGACACATTCAAATTACCATTGGTAGATTTTAAACACTATTGTGTAAAGACCCAACTTGTGTTTCCCGAGTCTTTGTTTTTGTATTTTTGCTGCTTCCTCAGGAAGAACTAGTTTTACCTGGACACTTAAACAGAAAACAACAAAGAGAAGTCTTTTTGGACTTAGTTTCTTTAGGTTTTCTGAAAATAGATTATTTTGCAGAGGCCAAAAACCAATAGAAACCCCATAAGCTGCTTTCATTCATTCCTATTTTGTGAAATATTTTTCCCTGTAGGTTCTTCTTTGAAGTGTCATCCCATCTGGATTGCAGTGATTCTCCAAGGCCTCTAGAATTTAGCTCTTCCTTTGGAAAGGTGTTTTGTGATGAAATCCATTTCACCATAGATTTTTGCACTCAGATTTAGTCCATGATTTTTCATGTTGCCTTGTCTCGTGCCAGCATAGTTCTCATTCTGCAAAAGCCGTCACTTAGAGTTTTAGCGTTACAGCTGCACACATTTTTTCTCCCTCTGAATTTTGTTAAGAGATAATGTAGGGCTCCCCTCATAATTGCATTACTATATCCCTCCTCCACCCAAGAATTCAGTGGACCTGAGAATCGAGATCACAGGGGCTTTGCTTGTGTTGCTGGGGTCAGGATATCTATGTCTCTGGTTCCTGGATGAGCGTGGTGGAGGTGCCTCCTGATTATTAAGTTATAAAAATTATAATTAAAAATTAATTTTCTTTTCCTTTCTTTTTTCTTTCTTTCTTTCTTTTTTTTTTTAGTCAGAAAGCCATGGAAGTTAAGCAAGTGAATTTTAAACCAGAATATTATTCTATTCCATTTAATTGTTTTAGATCAGAATGTTTCCTTTTGGGCAGCAAGTCATGTTAAGTCTTTCAGAGTAGATGTTAGAGTTAGATATGATTAGTTCTCTTAAATAAATTAGCAAATTTGAAACAGAACAAGGATGGAGTGAATTTTATGTGTGCAAGGAGGTGACATTTTAAAGCTGATTTAATCAAAAGAGAGCCATCAGACATTGATATCTTCATTTTCTTTTACCTGTAGCTTCTACGATAGGGTTCATTTAGGTATCTGAAGTGGCCAGTATAAGAAACTGCATTAGTTAATCTGTGTCTGGGTGTTCCTGAAAATCGCTTGACTTCTCTGGTATTGGTCTAGAGCAAACATTGACAGAGAAATTTGGTCTGTGAGGACTACTGACTTCCAAGGTATCTAGGTATATATTCCTCCTGTCCAAAAATGCAGGCAGTACAGGACATGGTCAAAGACACAGACCTTGATGTCAGAGAGCACACAGTTCAGATCCTGATTTTTTTCCTTTCTTAATTGCATGGCCCTGAGAGAATTACTTATCTTGCCCAAGCCTCGGCCTCACCCTTACATGGAGTGAAAATATTTTCCACCTCAGTGATGCTATGCCAACGTGTTGTGTGGATTACCATATATTTCTTATAAAAAGTAATAAAACTTATTAAGGTAAAAGTCAATTTTGAGATAATATTATCTTTGGCTTGCTAGTAATCCATGTGGGACCCTAATAGCTGCCATGATTCATCGTAGACTTTTGAAGAATCTCAGAAACACCCTGAATGAATCATGAGTGCCTTTTCAAACCAGTCCATGGAGATGCCACCCCAGAAATGTGTGCATTTTTAAGAGAAGCCCCCTCACTACCCAACACACACACACATGCACACACACACACATGAATATTGGCCTTTGTTTAAGGGAAAGTCTAAGAAGAGAATACAAAGTATCATGACTTCTAATTTGAAGCCAAAAGGTAATTCATCTCCGGAGACCACATTTACTACCTATAGAATCCATGTAAGTATGTGTATTTCATCCAAGACACATTATTGTTTTTAATTCATTATGTTAATACATGCTTATTTAAAGTAAATTGGGAAAATACTAATAAATAGGAGAGTGAAGGAATGCCACACCCAGATATTATTAATGTTTTGGTGGTTTTTATGACTGTAGGTGTTTTGTTGTTGTTAGTTGCCATCATACTGCACAGGTAATTTTATATCCTCCTTTTTCATTATGTATATTAAAAAATTACAGTGTCTTTACAAAGATTATCTTAATGGCTGTATACATCGCACTGAATGGACATGCTGTTGATTGTCCAGCCGCCTTCGTAGAGTAAAACACTTATGCTTTCCCAGTTCTTCGCTGTCGTACTGACCCTTCAGTGTTTGTGACAATGGTCATGCGCATCCTGCATAGGCCAGATCTGTCAAGTCATGAGAGCTGGAACTTGGTTGATTCAGCGGCCATCAATGTCCTACACTGTATTTCCTGATGGTCTTAGATTCCTCCAGCTGAAGATCAAAGCCCAAAGTCAGTCTCTGACATTTCTGTGTCTTTTAAGGCTAGAAAGTCAGGAAAGTGCAGAAGGGTCTGGAATGGAGAGAGGTTACTCATCTTGCTCAGATAGCCGTGTTCTCCAGGTTACAGGTTGTGATCTCTGTGACCCCTCAGAAACCTTTAGTAAATATCTGAGGATCCTGATGCTCTTCTGAGTGCTGCTGCCATTGACCTATCACCCTAGCATTCTGTTACAAGTCCCAGAAAACCAGGTATATTAACTCTTTACAGGAATATGAATTTCAGATCTTCTAGCCAAACCTCTTCTTTTTCTTTCTCTTGAGTTAACATAATTGAAGTAATTTCTTCTAGCTATTAAAGCTAGCCTGCCTTATCTTCCCCCCCTTGATCATTATAGTCAGCTTAATTAATTACTGTCCTTAAATTCTCTGGCATGCCCTACCTGTGCTCCACATTTTGGAATTTAGAGAGTTTAATACAAGAAAACTGTTCCTGTGGGGCACCTGGGTGGCTCAGTGGGTTAAAGCCTCTGCCTTCAGCTCAGGTCATGGTCCCAGGGTCCTGGGATCAAGCCCCGCATCAGGCTCTCTGCTCAGCGGGGAGCCTGTTTCCTCCTCTTTCTCTGCCTGCCTCTGCCTGCTTGTGATCTCTGTCAAATAAAAAAAAAGAAAAGAAAAGAAAGAAAGAAAGAAAAGGAAGAAAGAAAGAAAACTGTTCTTGTTTGCTAGGACTGATACTCATCTGATCCACATGGTACCAGCACAGCCGTCATTGAGTTATTGAATGCATTAGTGCTGAGTAATAAATAGTTTCTACCGCTGTGTCCTCTGAAAGGGCCTCCTCTCACTCCTTAATTTTCTCTCTCCTCTGCTCTACCCCAGCACCCCCTCGGAAATCTCTGTGCTATGTAGCTTCTCAGCTCTGCTATAGCTGTGGCACTGTCCACGCTGATAGGTTTCTGCTTGTATCTTTAGACAGACAGATGCCTTTGCTTTATTCAAATTGGGTTTGGAGTCTTTACGAATTTCTTGGAAAGATGCAGCTACTTTGGTGTTAAGGACAGCCCTTGATTCCCACCACTGCCTCTCACTCTTGCTGAACTCGACTGCTTCTTTAAAGGAAGCCTTTTCTAAGGTTGATTGAGGGGATGATGAAGCTAACTGACATCTCCATTATTTCTACGGAAGCCTGAAGGTGGTGTTTCTTATTGCTATTTCTCTTATTGTGCATACCATGGAGTTGAAGTCAAAGGGAGCAGAGAGGAAGGAGAGGTGTGAATCTGTGCATCTGTATTACCCAGGGGGCCTTTCTAAGAGCCCCAACACTTGGGCAGAAGGGGAGCTGGGTTCTTGTGCTGGCTTGGCCATTCCATCACTTTGCTCCTGATGAATCATGTGCAAAAGGATGGAGCTATACTGGGTTACTCAGTAGGCCCTCCCAGGTACACTGGCCTCAGTAACAAAAAACTCTTCCAAGTCAGTTCTACCAACTCCTTCCTTTTGCGGGCAGCAAGTTCTGGCTTTGAGAAAAGGGGCACATGTAATGGGAATATTTATGTACCAGTGTTAGGTGTTGTGTTTGTTTCTGTCCAAGTAGTAATTTGCAGGATTTCATTTTGCAGGTTACCTTGTTGGCGGCTCACATTGATTATGTTTTTGCTTCCCACGCCCCAACACACACACGTACATCTTCATTTGACTGTTGGTTCTCTAGAAACTTTTGCTCTACATCTAATTTTCTCCAGACTTAGAATTTTATTAATTACTTAAAAAATCCTGGGTAATTTCATAAACTTTCCATTTAAGTAATCATGCCTAAATTGCATTTAACTGAAAGGGCTTGTGTATTAATTGTGCCTGGTGCTTTTGTTGATTAGGCAATTCTGTATCTGTGCTAATCAGAGTTGCCTTGTGTCTGTCGATGCTGATGAAGTCTTCCGTCAACTGTGTTGATTTAAAATATTGTTGTATCTTGCTTTTCCAAGGTAGGGGAGCAGTTCTCAGCATGGCTGTTTAGTCCTCACTCTGAACTCACAAAATGGAAATGATTATGACTTGAAGTTAATTGCATCACTTAAACCAGAAACCTGGATTTGTCCTTGCCTCCTCGTCCCGCCCCCCCATCATTCAACACAACATTATGCAGTCAAAATCCTGCCAATTTCCCCCCTTAAATATTTCTTGGGTTACATATTCACTTCTAGCTCAGGACTGTGGTACATCTTGCTTGGACTATCTATCTCTAGAGTCTTTGACTTGGTCTCCTGATGATGGAATAGCTCCTCCTAATTCAGCCAGGAGGATCTTTCTATGCACTTCTGAAAAAGTTACTCTCATGCTTAAAAGTTACCAGCAGATACCTACCATCTACAGAAAAAGGCAATACTACTTTGCAGGGCATGGAAGTCTACTTGTGCTTCAGGACTTTCCCATTTTTTTCAGCTTCATCACCTGGCCCTTTCCAATTTGATCTTGACACTACATGAACACCAAATCACGTGCTTTTTTTTCTCTGTTGCTCATTTTCATGTTTTGGTCCATGGCTTATGGTAGAATATTTTGTTCACTTTGCATATCTAGATTCACAAGTCCTCACCCACACTTCAGCAGCAAGCTTGGCCTATTGCCTCTTTCAGGAATTTGGGGTTTTCCTAGCACTCTTGAATTTCAGTTTTGATATATTGATGATATCCATCCATGTGTCTGCTTCCCACTACTACTATCAGTAGGCCTACATTCTCTGAAGGCAGAAAGGGCTTTATTCTTCTTGTTATCCCCAACTTCTAGGACAGTGCCCGGAGTCTAGTAACAATGACAATGTCATGCCGGACCACCAAGCTATAACCAATGAAGTTGAAGTGTTTTTTCACTACAAGACATATTTTTGTATAGATCTCTAGAATCAGACTCTGAGATGAAGACTCATGTGAAAATGATTTATTACAAACCGGTCCTAGGAAAAAACTAGTAAAGGAGTAGGGCAGTGAGGCAGGGAAGTAAAAGGAAGGAAGCCAATATGGGAGTGCTATCAGGAGAGTCTCACAGAGGCTAATTTTGAATCAGTTCTGCAGGGAACTGAACTTCGATTTGTCTCCACCAGGGTGGGGCACGTGGGGTGTTGGATACACTCATATCTACCAACATTGGCCAAAGATTGCCTCTCCCCAAAAATATAAACTCCCAGCCATTTGGCTTTCAATGTATACAGGTAGGTCCATGGAGCTCAAAACTCCTCACAGGTTGGAATCATCTAGAAGTCTTATTAAAATACAGATTGCTAAGCCCTCCCCACAGTGGATCTGCAGTTGGGCTTAAGAACTTGCAGTTTGAACAAGTTCTCAAGTGATGCTGATGCTCCTGATTTGCACTTCATACTTTGAGAAGCACTGATTGATGCAAAGTGAGTTATAGCAGCCCAAGGCCTGAGGGTCCTCCTACAATAAAGTCATGAGTACAGGCTGCCAGGAATGAAAACACACCAGAACCATCAAGGGATCCAAGGGAATATGGATAGAGCATCAGCAACATCTGCTTCCAGGGACTGGGCCCTGACTTACGCCCAAGACGATTTGAGCTGCCGAGAGCAGAGTGTTGCTGGCCCCATTTCTACTCCAAAGCCAGAACCCAATTTGAGGGACTGGCGAACATGAGTATTTCAGTTCTAAGTCAAATTTCACTTGGCTGTAATTGAAGATCACACTTCCTAAACTATTTCTTCATATCATCTTTGGTTCTCTTATCCTCCTCATTAACATCTGCTAAAAGTATTTTCTGGAAGCACTGTTGGACATTGTCTTGTTAACATGCCTTTCCAGCTGACTTCTTTGTGTGTTCTTTTTTATTATAATTTACCAAGACAAACTTCAAAGTATTATCTAATCAGAAAAGAGTAGTGTAGTAATCTAGAAGAGAGTTGAGGCAACAAACTAAAAATACAGTGGTAGAAAAAAAGTATAGTGTAAGAAATGAGTAACCAGACACTAAAATAGGCTAAATCAGCAAAAAAGGACCTAGAATTAAAAAAAAAAAAAAAAAAAGAAAAGAAAGAAAGAAAAGAGAAAAAAAGAAA
Organism: Mustela nigripes; assembly: GCF_022355385.1. Taxonomy (NCBI): domain Eukaryota; kingdom Metazoa; phylum Chordata; class Mammalia; order Carnivora; family Mustelidae; genus Mustela; species Mustela nigripes. The sequence goes on along the minus strand of NC_081558.1, from coordinate 76,933,656 downwards.
TTACTTTGTTGACTTGTCAGATGCTCTTTGGAAATAAATGGAATCTTGGCAATTGTGGGAATTTGGGGACCCTTAGGCATGATACTATTTTACTAAAAGAGGATTTCCTTCACTGTTTTTATCCTGGTTGTTTGAAAGAGTTCATGGAGCTCCCAGAGGCATCTGATTTTCACAGGAGTAGCTCATGATGGACTGGAAAATTTGTCTAACTTATTGTTTTGAAATAAATATAAGAGAGCTAAAAGTTTAGTGTTGTAATTAAATCTGACATCATGCTGGAATCTTTGCAAAGGTAATAAATCACTCAGGAAGCATGAAATGGTCCTTTCACTATACTCTTTGTTTATTAATTTAAATCAATTTAACAGAGACATACTGAGAACCTACTCTGTGTAAAATCTCAGGGAGAGAGAGGAGGGGGAGAACCATGGAGAAGGAAGCATTTGCCCTTATAAAGCTTATTGTTGGATGTCTTTGTGAGAGCACTTCGTGTGACTTGACTCTTAAATTTACTCATATGTGTAAAACTTAGAAAGGCTACGAAGAAAAAAGACTTTAGGGAAGAAAGAAATATAAAAGGAAAAGCTGATGACAAATAGGTAATTGACGGTGAAGAAAATGATCAAAAAAATCATCTTCAAATTTATGTAAGTTTATGATAAGAGAATAATTTTTTCAGGTATGCCTAGAGAGATGAGGTACATATCAAATAATTTGTCTATAATGAAAGGGTTGATGGGATTTCAAGGGTTTCCTTGGAAGGAAGGATATTCCTACTTATTGGATCCCTTCCGTAAATCCATGGTTTTATACCAATTATTACAACCAATCTACCAGACTATTGAACAATAGATATTGCCATTTTTAAAGTAAAATTTTAAAATTTAGAATGATTTTAGATGAACAAAAAAGTAAAGGTAGAACAGAGAGTTCCTGTATGTCACAATGAAAGCTCCAGTATTTGGTGCATCACTATCAACCAAGCTCTGGACTTGAGTTGGATGTCACCACAGTGCTTTTCTTTTCCAGGATCCAATTCAAGATCCACACTACCCTTATCAGTTTCTCTGGTCCATGACAGTTTCTCAGTCCTTCCTTATTTTTCATGATCTTGACAGTTTTGAAGAGTACTAGTGAGGTATTTTGTAAAATTGAGATTGCTATTTTTTATATGGGCCCAGCACGCTCCCGGAGATTGCTATTTTTTAATGGAAGTTTATCAACTGTAACATTTTCATCAAAGAGATTTGGTTTGAAAAGAAAGGTATCAGTAATAACTTCTGCCAGCAACAACATTAAAAACTAAGAATGCACTGTTTTGTAGAAATTCCTGGGCTCCTTAAATTCTAGGAATGCTCTCTTTGTGATTTTTTTCACTGTTACTAATGGCCCCTTTTTGAGAAAAGAGAAACATACTTTCATTTAGACCAGTATACCCAATCTCCTGGCCTTTCAGCTCCTGGAAGATTTGATGAGGATGCTAACCTTCTAAGTGAATACTTAAGGATCACTAACACTTTACTATTCACTAACTGAATGTAGTGCATTAGTAAGTTTATTAAGAGTTCTAATTCTTCATTCTGCTAAAATGTCTTATTGTCATACAAAGCTTCATATATCCTTTAATATTAGGTAGGGCTATAAAGGCAGAGATTTGGAAAAAAATGACTAGTAAGTATAGAGACTTAAAGAAGGCAAACATTTATTTTTTTCTCTCACCTAGAAACAATTCAGAGTAGATAATTTAGAACTAGAATCAGAGGAATAGAAATTATCCACTTAGGGTTACATAGGCTTCCTTTGGCTCACTATTTTGTCATCCCTAGAGTGTGGTCCCATTCTTCTGGTCCAGAAGGACTGGTAAAACTCTGTTCATCACATCCACATTACATGCAAATGGATGGAGCAAGAAAAGAGTGTGCCTTCTCCCTTACAAGAAGATTTATGGAAGTACAACAGAATGCTTCCTCTTTATATTTCCTTGACCAAAACTTAGTCACTTGAATACTCCTTAACTACAAAGGAGACTGGGTATATGACCTATATTGTAGGGCGTCATGTATCTAGCAAAAACTGAATATCTCTTATCAAAGAAGAAAGTGACACTGGAAATTGGGAAATAAATAGTGGCCAACACCACACTTGGCAATGATGTACCATCCCTCCCACATATGTAGACACAATTCACTGGGTTACTAACAATTTTCAGCACACCATAATGGTTGAGTTTTCAGACTTAACATTGAACCTATCATTAATTTTTATGCATTTGTATTTTTCAAATTACTAGATGATGAGAATGTATCTGGATTGTGTTTAAATCCTAAAGAAAATGGATTTGCTGTCTTGGTAATCTCATTTAGGAATGAATAGAATAGTGGAGCTGTCTTTTTTCCTCCATTAATGAATTGGAGAGGCTTCGTTCAGAGTATGTGCTCTGGGAAATGACTAAACTCTTTCAAGAAGTAGCAAGCAAGATGGCTCTGGAAGACGATGACTGAGCCAAATTTGGTTACTCAACAGAGTGGTTAGGCATTAAGCTAGAGAGGTTAGGGGGTCAGGATCAGAAAGTTCTGAGAACTTTGAAATTTTCCTCCAGGTCAATGTGGGAGCCATTGAAGGATGTAAGCAGAAGCACAACAGGATTATTTTTGTGCTGAAGATGCAGTTGTTCTTGCCAGAGACTCAGTTTTTGTGGGATATGTTGTGGTAGTAGAATGCACATTTACATTCTCATAGTTTCCCACATTGCTTTGCAGGACTGGCTATTAGGGACATTTTCCAAGAATCTGGGTGTTTTTTTGTTTTTGTTTTTGTTTGTTTTTTTAAGATTTTATTTATCTGTTTGAGAAAGAGAAGAGAGAGAGCATGAGAAAAGGAGGGTCAGAAGGAGAAGCAAACTCCCCCTGAGCAGGGAGCCGGACACAGGACTCGATCCCCAGACTCCATGATCATGACCTGAGCTGAAGGCAGTTTCTTAGCCAACTGAGCCACCCAAACGCCCCCAAAATGCAGGTTTTAAAGTTTACAGAGGATGGCTAGGGTCTTCTAATATCATAGCATGGGGACCTTCTGTTAAGTTTTCCTTGGCTTTTTTGTTGTTTGTTTTTACTACAAAAGGGGTAAATAATTGCTGTTGAAAATTTGGAAAATACAGAAAAACAAATAAACCTCCCTAAACTATCGTAGACAGCGATGAATACTGCTACCATTTTAGTGTATGATACTCTGGCTCTTTTTCAATGCAGATAGACTGCAAATTTTTGCAAGATAACATGCTGGAATGCCTTCTAAAAGTCTATTTTTAGTCCATGGAGTCTTTAGTAGAAGAGAAAGGGTTTAGTAGTTCCCATCTGGCAGCTGAGGAATCCGGGGGAGACACAAATTACTCATAAGGGTCCTCAAATCCGTTTATCAACGTTTATCAAACATTGTCTGTAGATTGAACAAATTAATATGTCACACACACATGTACAACCATTGGGTAAACATTCGAAGATGCTCTTCATTGAGATTAATAAATGGAAATTCATTCAAAAGCACTACTGAATTTAGAGTAGCTTACTGTCATTAGTTATTTTTTGAGTCAATGAATATTAAATAAATTCAACTATCTGAGAGTAGGCCCACAGAGGTACTGACATCCCAAAGGGGTTTTTGTGCTCGTGTTGAGGGGTGGGTGACTTGTGGAGCCATCGTTGTTTCCGCCATGTCCTACTTCAGTCCATGTGAGTCACACGCTTCCAGAACACCTCCTTTGCCTTTACTGCTCCTTTCATCAAGAAGAAGTGAATTGCTCACATCGTTGGCAGGTCCTTCTTCCTTAGTTTCATTAAGAAACCTGCACTGGCTTAAGTAGAAAATTAAAGCTTTGATTGTTGAAGCAAAAATACTGTCAAAATGTACCAACATTTGTAAAATAAGGAGATTTTTGCTCTTTTACCTCTGATGACTCCAAGATTCATGAACCCCAAATTTGACTAATTGCTTGATTCTCATTCCTTATGATTCACTCTCTTAGTGAAATCTGCCCTATTTGAAAAGAGTAAACCACTAATTTGGAAAATAAAGGAGGTTTCTTATTTGCCATTTTGATGAAAAAACTATTTCATGCTTGATTACTTTACTCTGGCCAAAGTTGAATCTTACTCAAGGTCCTACAGTTGCTGGTGAAAGATGATTTCTTGGATTTTCCATAAGCAGTATGTGTTAACAGATGCCCTTTCCAAGCCAATTATTTCAGTTTGGTTTTGCTTGTTTGGGATCGGTTCTGTTACTTGTGGGTGCACACTGGCTCCCAGGCAAAATTTGAAGTCCTCCTCACCCGTTTCAGTGCATTCCAAATGTAATCACATTTCCCAGAGCTTATTAAAATGTTTTTCCCCCACTCCACCCCACTTAGGCTTCTCTTTTTAGGTGGTTTGAATTAATATTCCTGTCCTTTCTGTACCTGATTGAATTTGCCATCCGTTTAGCACTTTGTTCTAATCATTTCTATCCTTTGTCCTGTTCATTTTTATCCGTGGGTGCTGTTAATTAATCTATTTTTTTCATCACAGACAAAGGGAGGGTGGTTTAGGGAAGGAGCTGCATTTCCAGGTGGATGCTCAGTTCTGAAGAGAAATCATTTCATTACTTTGCCTTTCACAAGTGAGAAATGTGAAACAGTCTTCTAGAATATGGAGAGACACATGAGTGCCATGTTTCCCAAAATAACCAAAGGGATTAGTGTGGAGTCCCTTCTTTCCCACCCCACGGCTTGATAAAAGGTCTTGGTGGGTGATACAAGGGAATGTTTGTTGTATTATTATTCCGGAGGCTTGAATTCTGTCCACTATGCCAATTAGATCCTTGGGCAAATCATTTCTTCTTTCTGAGCTTTGGGCCTTTTAATCTATCAAATAAAGTTCCTGCTATTCCAAGGTTTTCTGGGATTCCCATGAAATACCATATGTGAATCAAAGGTTTTATTAACAAGCTGAAGGCAAAAGTCATTTTGTTTCTTATTTGTTTTTTGCGTCCAAAGAGATAATACACCTGGGTGTGAATTTCTAGTCCTACTCATGTGTCACCTTGAGCAAGTTACTTGACTGCTTTGTGTCTCAGTTTCCCCGAGCATAAAATAGAGTTGATCATAACTATTACCTCATTAGATTAGGCAAGTGGAAAGCAATAGTTCACAGAAAGAGCTCATTGCGGTACTGGGCACATCGTAAAAGCTCAGTAACAATTAATGTCTTTATCAGCACATGCAAAGAACTAGCAAGGAGAATTCTGATATTTCAGTTCTTTCATTCAGAGTGTGTTCATCACATCCTATACCAGGGGCATCATAGTGACTCTGCATTGAGAGAGGTGGACAGAGTCCTTTTCTCATGTATCTTACAAAAAAGAATATCTCTATTTAAAGGACCAAAACTAGCTCCATTTTACTGACAGAGGAAACAAGGCTCAGGGATGTGAAGCAGATTATTTTAACCAGGACCATTGTCTAGGTCTTCAGATTGTGTCCTAGAATTCTTTTTTCTGTATTTGCCAACTGGATATTGATATCCTTCCCTAACACAGAACTCTCCTAGAAAGGCCAGGATATAAATGTAACTGAGGTGTTCATCTCCCCAAAAAGACCTTTGCTTTCTGGTTACACAACTGTGTCACTCTGTATATATTTTTAGATTTACAGGAAAAATATTGAATATAATAGTATCCAATATATATATTCACATTGATAAGGCAATGTCAGTCTTTTTAAATGGAATCCTTAAATTTAAAATTGAGTAATTTTTTTGTAAGACAAAATGTATTTTGAAGAGAATATTCTTGATTTTTCAAAAGGCAAAGCTGAAGATATATCAAGGAAAAGGGAACATAGCTTTTAATGATATGATATCCTGGCAATCACAGTCAGTAATTTCGAGGGAGAAAGGTGGTGATAAGTCATTTGCAATATGGCATGCAGTTGTCAGCTGATTTCTTCTTTTCATTGTTCAGTCAGAAGGTGAGTTCTTACCTCTTCGATAAAAGTTGTGATACAAGCATATGGAAATGTCTTCCCATAATGTCCAGTTATCTGTGAAGAAGCAAAAAAAAATAAAAGAAGACCTGTGTCACCCAGGTGACTCAGTTGGTTACGCATCTGCCTTCTGCTCAGGTCATGATCTCACAGTCCCATGTTGGGCTCTTTGCTCAATGAGGAGTTTGTTTCTCCCTCTGCATATCACCACACTCATACTCTTTCTCTCTCGTGCACTGTCTCTCTCTCTCTCTCTCTTTCTCTCAAATAAATAATTAAAATCTTAAAAAAAAAAAAAAAAGGAGAAGAAGACTCTTTACTTGGGTGGTTACATTGGGATGACCACCCACCTTTTGAAAAAAGAACATTAGATTTGCCATACATTTCCTAGATGGGCAACTCATACTGAGTCTCTGCTCCCAAACTCCAACCTTGTCAGCCTGGTTTTAACATTTTTAATATTAGACATAAAATCTCAAATTGATTACCCAGTTTCCTTCAGAGGCTGAAACCTCGGCCTTAAGTCTGTTGTTCAAATTACTGTAGCGGTACTGGTAGCTACTTAAGATTTGTGCATTCAATATATTTGATATTTTCTCCTTTATCATGTCTTTTTGAAATCAATCCATTTTGAATAGAATATATCCACATCGTCTTTGAACATCTTAATTCAGAAAAAAAGTCATAGCATACTATTTTTAGGGGCCACCCTTTGGAAACATAGCAATATTCTTTATCATTTTTCACCTCAGTAACTGTACAAGGTGACTGTGAGGAATGGCAAGGCTGCTCATGAGATGAGAATGCTGGGTGCCAGGCTAGGTTTACTTGCTGTTCTAAAGTTTCACTCCATTTGCCCAGCTTCAAAGCATTTGGAATTACAGTACTAGCTTCAGCAAATGTAAACGTTGCCACAAGAAATGAATCTTAGAGATCGCTCTTGAATAGCTGGAAAGCAACTTTCTGTTGCAGTATTTTTTTTGCACAATTGTCAAATCAAGAAAAATTAAAGCGTTCAAGGATGACTTTTTTGTAGCAATCATATCCTTAAAAACTCAGAACACAAAGGATCTGAAATTAAGTTTACGCTGTCTTTTATTTCTCTTATGCTAAGGTTTTCAGTTCAAGCAGCAACTATGGTGCTACATCTTTAGATAGTCCTTGAGTGAGATGAAACCCCAATGATATTGAAGGGGTAATTGCAAAAGATGTAGATAAGGAAAGAAAAATAGCAACAGAGTTGAGCCACAGTAGAATGTAATTGTACTTCTATTAAAGTTTTCTCAGCTGTGTAGGGAGATTTTGAGGGACAGTTTTAGAAAATGGGACAGTGCAGGGGGCTAGGGGTTGGATAGAGACACTTACTAGTGGCTGCCTGTTCCACACCTATTCCCAGCATGTAATCCAGACAGAAGAGAATTTCAGTGGAGCTAGTCCCCCGGCACAGAATGGGGTAGAAGCTATGCCCTCAGTCTTGCTTCCTGGCGTGGATATATCTGGCTGCTTTGCCTTCTACTGTGTCTATGGCATACTAGACACCTGGATAGGTAGATAGATACCATACAGGTAGAAATTTAAGCCATTTTATTAAAATAAAAGAGAGACCTGCTGGTGTAGTACATTCCTGAAAATGAACCATGGATTATGAGCCACATTGGAAAGCTGGCAGGCTGCAGGGGACTCAATCTCATCTTCTGGCATAGTGGAGATTATAAATAACAAATAATAAATAAGTAACAAGGAAATAAATAGGTTTGCTGTTGATGAGATTTTGGACTAAGTCAATTCCATGATTTAATAGAAATTCATTTAAACCCCTTGAATTTTCGAAACAAGCATACTCTGCATTTTACAAGAGAGGTTTGTGTTGGGATAGTTTGTGGATTCATGATGAAACCCTATCAGAAATGTGGCTATGGGGCACATGGGCGGCTCAGTCAGTTAAGCTTCTGGCTCTTGAATTCCAGTCATGATCTCATGGTCATGGAATTGAGCTCTGTGTCAGGCTCCGTGCTCAGCACAGAGTCTGCTTGAGATTCTCTCTCTTCCTCTCCATCTTCCCTTCCCCCTGTTTGATCTCTCTCTCTCTAAATAAGTAAATAAATAAAATCTTAAAAAAAAAATAAATATGGTTGTGACTTTCAGCCCAAAGTTAATTTATAGAGGTATTTTTGAAGCCTGTGAGAGGTTGCACCACCCAATTCAACAGGTTACTATGAATGTTTGGTAAATATATTTTGTCATAGTGTCATGGGACAAAAGCAAACACATTTACTCATGAATGTGAAAAATATTAAGATAAAATTAAATGAACTGAAATAAAATGTAGGCTCTTGACTAATTTAGCCAGATCAAAATAACAAAAGTAAAATGTTAGGATTATGCAAATGTTACAGTACTCGATTTCTATTCCTTTTTTCTTATTAAAAAAAAAATGGAAGAAGAAAATAAGGCACATGGCTGGCTCAGTCAGTAGGGTGTGCAACTCTTGATCTTGGAGTTGTGAGTTCGATCCCTGCATTGGGTGTACAGATTACTTTTTAAAAAAATGTTCTTTAAATTTTCCAAATAAATTATGTATTTAAAAACAAGATTTTTCAAAGAGTAAAAGCATTTAATCAGTTACTCCAGAAATTGTTCCTATTAAAATGTAGATTCTCGCACTGCCTGGGTGGCTCAGTGGGTCAAAGCCTCTGCCTTCGGCTCAGGTCATGATCTCAGGGTCCTGGGATCGAGCACTACATTGGGCTCTCTGCTTGGCAGGGAGCCTGCTTCCCCCTCTCTCTGACTCTGCCTGCCTCTCTGCCTACTTGTGATCTCTATCTGTCAAATAAATAAATAAAATCTTTTGAAAAAAAATCTAGGTTCTCTGTGGAAGCAGAGCCCATGTTCTTGTTTTAGTCCCTAGAACCTAGGGCATGGTTTGCCAGTCATTAATCACACAGTTGGCCCTTGAACAACATGGATTTGAACTGCACAGTTCCAATTATATATTAATCTTTGCGGCAAATACTGCATGTATTTGAAAATATACATTTTCTTCCTTATGATTTTCTTAGCATTTTTTTTTCTCTAACTTAGTTTGTTATAAGAATTCAGTATATAATACAAAGAACATAAAAAATATGTGTTAATCAACTGATTATATTCTCAGTGAGGGTTTTGGTCAACATAGGCTATTCGTAAAGTTTTTGGAGAGTTGAAAGTTACACACAGATTTTCAATTATGAGGGGCTGGTAGCCCTAAACCCTGTGTTGTTCAAGGGTCACCTGTATTTAACAAATAGTTTTAGATGATTAAATAGATTATAAGCACATATGAGATCGCACAACCTGGAAGTCCCACAAGTACATCAAACTGAGCATTCCTAGAGGGGAGTTCAAATTTACCCCTTCCTTACCTGCTCTAACCTATAAACTATTCCTCTCATATTTTCTTTCTTAGTGAAGAGTCACCAGGTTCAACCTGTGACCTGTAACCTGAAACATGTTGACTGTCGACATATTTGACATCCTATTCATCATCCCTCCTGATTGTCTCTCAAAGACCATGTGCTTAAATATAATCTGAAATGGATTTAGGGGCACCTGGTGGCTCAGTCAGTTACCTTCTGCTCAGGTCATGATCCCAGGCTCCTGGATCCAGCCCTGCGTTGTGCTCCCTGCTCAGCGGGAAGCCTGCTTCTCCCTCTCTCTCTGCCTGCTGCTCTGCCTACTTGTACTCCCTATCTCTCTATCAAATAAATAAATAAAATCTTTTTTAAAATAAAAAATAAAATGGATTTAACATCATTTTATATTGGACTCTTGTGTTGGCATTCCATGACTTGACTTGAAGTCATTGGAAACACCCTAGGGTATCACAAGCAGAAAGGCCCAGAAATCCTTCTCTTAATGTTTTCTAGTCTTTGACTTGCATTTTCTCTATACTCTTATAGAATGTCTTCCCTATGGAGTTTTCCCACCTAATTTCTATTGCATATAGGAAGATACCCATGTAGGTAGATAGACACCATATAGGTAGGAATGTATGTCATTTTCTTAAAATAAAATTGAGACATTCAGGAATAGCATGTAAACACAGCCAGTGATTCTTAAAATCAGATTGGCAGTGCAAGTGCCTGCAATACCCAAGTCAGATGATTTGGAGCAGGCAGGGTTGTGAGTCAGGCTTGTGCCTTTGGCTCTGGGACTCAGCAGTGGCTCCAGGTGCCACAGCCCCCTTCCTGCGGTGCTTGCTACCTTCAGCCAGATGCACACCCTGCCAACTACCTCCCACTGTCTTCCTGGAGTTCTAGAGGGAGAAAGAGTCAGAAAAGTAGCTGGTGGCATAAAAACAATTAATTCTCAACTTCTTTCAGTTTGCCCAAAAATATTCCAAGCTGTGTGAAGAAGCCCTAGTGAGTGTCATTTCCATTTTTACCAAATAGTATGTGAAACTGGAGGTTTGATAATATTGATAGAAATGAAGTTAATTGAAATAACTGGTTTTCCTTGCAGTGCTGAATATATCTAGAGAGAGACACACTCGGATTGACAAACTGTGTCAATTAATAACTATGTATAAAATATAGTTAAAGGAAAATTGTTTGCATTTTTTCTGCATTTTAAATATGAAAATATAATTATATTTTTTAAAATAGAGTGGTGTCAAATAAAACAATTTAATGGTTGTTTTTAGGCAAGACTAGCTCTTGTTCTAAAATGTTTTCCTTTCTATTTTTGTGGTGAACATGTCACTTCTTTTATGAAATAGTGGTGGTAGTTGGCATGATAAAATGTGACAGCACAAATCAATCCTTGATTTGTTTCATACTTATGTTTTGCACATCCATGAGCATTGGTTTAGAAGCATGGTTTTGGAAGGTGAGAATCTTGGCTTCAGTGCAGGCACTGAGTAGATGTGCATATGGAATGGAGATGTTTGTGCTTCAGAATCACAACCTAAAGTAGGACTTGGGGGCAGCGTCATGGTGGAACCAAAAGGACACTAGTCTAGGGGTCAGAGAGCAGGCTTCTCAGTCTAGCTCCATCACTGACTCGTCATGAAGATGAGCCATTAATCTCATCTGCAAAATGAAGATAGAAACTATGTCTACCTTACCCACAGGGATGTTGAATGATCAAAGAAAATAATGTGTATGAAGGATTTTGAAAATTTTATGGGACTATACAATAATAAGGCATCATTCAGGGAAGCCATTTATTCCTCTGGGGAAGTGGGAATGTGTCTAAGTTGATTTTGAGAGTACTTACCCCCCAGTGCTGTGTTCTGCAGAGACTGCCCTTCCTGTCAGCTTTCACGTGAGGGCAAATATGAGGGAGGTTGGGCCAGTGATGGGCAATGGTCACAGTGGTGGGGGTGGTTGGGGGTGGGCAATGGGCCTCTCATGGAGATACAAAACCCTTAAGGATGGGCAGACTGGGACGTTGTAAGTGTTTCTGCAGGAGAGGTGATGGCCAGCAGCCTTGGTATGATCACAGCTAGCCAGAGTAATCTTTTCAATATATAAACCAGACTGTCTTGCTTTTCTGTTCATAGCCCTCCAGTGGTATCTCATCATACTTAAAATAAAATCTAATCCCCCATTGTGGTCTTTGACGACATCTAGGGTCTGGCCCCTGCTGACCTCTCCAAGCCTATTTCTATCACTGTGCCCCATCTGCTTTGTTTCAACTAAGCTAGAGTTTTCACTCTTCCTCAAAGTAGCTGAGGATATCTCAGGGTCTTGGCACATGGTGTTCCTTCTGCCTGGCACGCTGTTCCCCCACTCTCTTCAGATATGGATTTCCTTACTTCTGTTAGTTCTCTGCTCCAAAGTTACCTCCTTGGAGAGGCTTCTACCAACCCCTACCTAAAATAGCCCCTTTGCACTGCAACATGTTTTTCTTATCCTGCTTTATTATTACTCAGAGTTACTCCCTGACGTGGTTTATGTTTGCCTCCTATCCATCTTATTCTCCTCCACCCTCACTGAAGCTTCATGAAGGTAGGGACCTGGTCGGCCATATTCAGTGCTGTACCCTCAATGCAGTCAGGGACAGTGCCTGGCACCTAGGAGTCTTTTAGAAAAGTAGGCCCTTTGTTGCTTTGTTGAATGAGCATATATGCATGAATGAAAGTGAGTGACAGAAGGTCAGAGGTGGAGAAAAAGCCAAGGAATGCCACTTTCGGGAGAGAAGGGGGTCTCTGGGCTTCATTTCTTCCATGGGCCACTACCTGCCCCTCTGCTGTTCTCATGTGCTCTCCAACAGTCTGCAGGTGAGGCTGAGGCAGGGTGAGTCACACCATCACGGGCAAGAAAATCACCTGGACCTTGTGAAGGGTAGATCCTTATGCAGGAAGTCTGGGTTGGGGTCCGAGATTCTGTGTTTCTAAGAATCTTACAGGTGCTGCCAGGGTTGCCAGTCCATAGGCCAGGGGAGGCCAAGGGCCATTAAAGCTGTCTCCTCCACACCACGGCACAGGTCCTACTGACCTGCCACCACCCACCCCCTTTCCCCACCTTTGGGTTTCCAGTGAGGTGGAGTCTTGTGCAGTAAAAGGCCAAAGGGAGAACCTGAGGATGGTCGGAATCTGCTTCTCCCCCCAGGGCAGTGAAGGTAAAATCCCTCCAAGTGAGTTCTCCGGAAGATCTCATTCCATGCTCTTTTTGATTTTTAAGGAAGTTATTAAAGGTCAAGGAAACTATAAAATAACAAAACTCGAACTAGCCGGATTTGTGGGATTTACATTTTCTTAACTTTATGTGTTTTAAAAAAAATAAAACTTGTTTTCCCAGGTGTTGTTTTGCATTTCGAGGGGAAAAAAAGCTCTTTTGCTTGTCCTAAATCCTCCTCCTCTTCCCTTATAAATTGCATAATTTCAATTTCTCTGTGTCTCATCTTTGCTGAAGAGTCAAAATAACCTAAGAGCTTTTTAGTTCTTTAATGCATTTTGATAACAATTTATAAAAAGTTATTTATCTTTTTTACTCTGTTTCCACTGATCGTGGAAATGATGCCCACTGTGACAGACTGGTTACACATTTGGTATCATGCTAACATGACTAGATAATTTCTTTAACTGTTCAGAGTCCTGGGGTAGCCAGTGAAATACGATGGTGGTTAATCTCCTCTAAGAAATGATGGCTGAGTGCTGGATAGTATTAAGAATTCTATTTTGACAGTCCTCCTGAAGATTTTCTTCTCAGAGCAAGAATGTCACTTCTCATCTGCATTTCTTTTAAAATTAACAAGTAGAGACTAAAGAAGATACACTAGAGGCCATATTGTTTTACTTTCATTTGAAAATAAATTCATAGAATTTTAGAAAGGTTAAGTCATCTGCCCAGAATCATACAGCTAACCCTGGACTCAAACTCTTTCTTCCTTCCCATGGTCCCTGTTGTCACTAAGATTGAGGCATAGGAAGTCATGGTTAAATAGGGAGGTGTGTCCATCTCACTCTCGTGGTGTCTGTAGTCCTTCTTGTGAGGTTAGGGGCTCCTTCTGTTGTCTTAATGTCTGCATCCATGGCCCTTTAATCAGTGCCTGGGACATAACAGACCCCCAGGAAATGGCTGTTGAATGACTGCATGTCATTACCTTTGTTAAGGCAAGAAGTCCATTTTGCGAAGACTTGTCTGGACTCCCAGGATGTGGTGACATCTGTGCTAATGAGAGAGTGGATGTTTCCCTAGTCACCTTCTTTCCCCCCAGGAGGATTTTACTCTCTCCTTGTCCTCTATGGGTTTATTCTCTTCTCCACCCCCAACTCAAGAGGCACAAGGTTGTGCCCGACATCCTCATCCAGGACCCCTTACTTGAAATCTCTGGCCCTTTCTTGACCACCACCCCTCCCCAGTCAGATACATGGAAGAAGCAAGGCATACCTTATGAATGATTTAGAAACTGGAATTTAGGAACCAGACACCAGTCTACCACCTATCCATCACAATCCAGCAGGAAAGTCCATATTTATATAACATTAAGGATGTATTACATCAGTACAGGTAATGACCGTGCTATATTTAGCAAGCTGCAGAAGAGAACAGCTGCCCTGAAGATCCATTTCATTGTGAGTTTTGTTTTGTTTTGTTTTTTAAGATTTTATTTATTTGACAGAGAGATCATAAGTAGGCAGAGAGGCAGGCAGAGAGAGAGAGAGAGAAGCAGCTCCCTGCCGAGCAGAGATCCCGATGTGGGGCTCGATCCCAGGACCCTGAGATCATGACCTGAGCCGAAGGCAGCTTTAACCCACTGAGTCACCAGGCGCCCCACAAGTTTTGTTTTGTTTTGTTTTGCTTTGTTTTGAAAGATTTTATTTATTTATTTGAGAGAGAGCAAGCGAGTGAGAGAGCACAAGCAGGGGAAGTGACAGAAGGAGAGAGAGAAGCAGGCTCCCCACTGAACAGAGAGCCTGACTTAGGGCTTGACCCCAGGACCCTGGGATCCTGACCTGAACTGAAGGCAGATCTTAACCGACTGAGTCACCCAGGCACCCCTCATTGCAAGATTTTTTTTTTTTTTTTCCATTTTGGGAGAAGGGTGTTATGAACACTATCTTTGCCAGATTATCAAATGTTACTTGGTCAGCATGACATTCTCTTCTGTTTCACCTGCGGGCCTGGATCACCTGTCCTTACTGTTCCACCTAAGAATCAGATGGAGAAGAGTAGAATGAGACTATGGAAGCAGATAAGCCAGTCCTGAGGCAGGAACAAACAGTGTCCCCATTTTATAGATAAGGAAACTGAGTTACAGAGAGGTTAAAGCAACTTGATGAAAATTAGAGTCGATAACCAGGTTTGTTTTTTTACAACTTTGTACAAAACAACTTTTTAAACAAATTTGTTTTATAGAAGAAATGTCAAATGTGCTTGATAGTTAAGGCTTTAGTATTAACTGTAATTGGTGGGAGATCCTTGGAAAAATGTCCATAAAAAGCTGAATCTCCTACTTCTTGCCATATCAAAGTTGTTAACCCAAAGTTGCCAATAAATTGTGACAATTGTCCCAAAGTTTCAAGAACTTTACCAGTAAAAATATTCTCTGAGAGAGAAAAAAAATTATACGATAAACTCTCTTGAAGTTTCTAGGTTTAGGAATCCCACTAAGTTGAACTTTTGAAATATAGGCCTTGTTAATCTATTTAGGAATGGACCATGTCTTTCTTTCACAAGTGAAACAAAAGAAGGTTTTAATAGGATTTCCCCTGGATGAAGTCTAATGCCATGGGCAGAAACTACAAATTTCCCAATGACCCAGAAATAGGATTTTCTTTCTTATCCAGTTGTTGGAAGATTATCCCAGAGAGGTCATGCATAAGGCACTTTTGTAGTTCCTGAACCCCAACTCACAAATGTGCAGTTTCTACCCTGGAACCCAGAATTGCTCCAACAATTGACTTCTCCCACCTTCAAACAAGGCAGACAGCCTGTGGGTAATATGCAAAAATTGTTTGGGCTTGGGATTTGTAGAGGAAATGGTAGCTGTCTTCTCCCTCTTGGGCTCAACATCCTTTGTTTTATTGTGGTTAAAAGAATCAAAGTAGAGTCCAGCCCAGAGAGGGGTCCTATCTTGGTATGTCTTAAAACACAGATTTCCAAATATTTCAGACAAGTATCCTAATCCAGAAAGATGGTTTTATCTTTCCTATTTCGTTATTAATCATAGGATTTACTTTTGGAAGCTAAAACCCAAAGGCTCTATTGGACAGAGAAATAAAAAACTGTTCTTTTTCTCTCCCAGATGTGTATTTTTGTCACATACATAATACACAAGACAGTTTAAATACTGTGATCTAGGTCAGGCTTTAAAAAAAAATAGCTTTTGACAGAGCAAGAAAGCAGTAGGGAAAGTTTGGAAAGTGAAATAATTAATATATAGTTTCTGTTTCCATTGGCATTTACTTGTCCTTTTGTTGTTGTTGTTCTTTTGTGTTCATATAAGTTCTTTTCACCTTAGGTAATCTAATACCAATCCTTTTGGTTCCCACTAAACTGTGTTAATAAATGCAATTGTATGGACATTGGTGAGGGTATGTGCTTTGGTGAGTGCAGTGAAGTGTGTAAACCTGGTGATTCACAGACCTGTACCCCTGGGGATAAAAATATATGTTTATATAAAAAATAAAAAATTAAAAAATTATTTTAAAAAATGCAATTGTAGGTGTTGATTTTATGGTTAATGAAAGGGTAATGTTAAATATGTAGCTGGAGCAGGGAACTTTTTTGAAAACTAAAGCTGAATTAAATATATGTATGAGAACATATTTGTGGCACATGAAACCCTTCCTCACAGTGTACAGTAGGAAGGAAGGAATAGATCTAAACCCCATCAGTTCTGCCCGGCGAGAAATGAGGTCCCGTAATGTTGATAAGCTCAGGCTCTTGAACTGGCAGACCTGGGTCAAAATCCAAACTGTGCCCCTGACTCAGGCATGCTTCTCAGAGCCTTGATTTCCTCCTCTTTAAAAGGGAACCATAGCAGCCCCCACATTTCCAGGTAGCGTGGCATATGAAATAAGATGATATGATGTATGCAAAGCATATAGCCCCAAGTAAAGGCTAGCGAAATGTCAGCTACTCCAACTACAATCATCATTCTTATCACCATATTTTCATTAACGTCAATCACTGTCAGACACTAGAGTAGCAACCAGATGAACTTGGTATGACTTAAAGTATTTCTGCAATGGGCAAAGGCTCTTGAACTGAAAACTTACCAACAAAGTAATTCATATAATAAATCACCATGTGCAGTGTATTCACCAGATTTAGCCATTAACCAGATCCATCTCACACTATAGTCGATTCAAACAGGGACCGCCCCCCCAAACTCTTCTCACTCAGGACTCGCCAAGCACAGTGTAGCCAGAATCTGCTCTTTGTCCAAGCCACTTATTTCACACTTACTTTGTTCTTCTTGCACACGGCCTAAGATTGAGACCCGTGCACATATAATGTGTGTTCCCTTACTGTCACTCTTCCCTCTCAAGTTCGCTCTCTCTTTCTGCTCCTATGCTCCAAACCCGCCAAGCGCACACACATTGTACCCTGCAGAAGAGACGTCTTCAGTTGCTCTCCTCATCTGGTTTACTCTTTTACTATGTTTCATTTTCTTTTGTTCCTGGTGGGCAGAGCTATTTCTTTACCCCCAGGTAGTCCTGTCATTGAGACGGGAAAACATGTTTCTTGGCTGAGTGCCACTGGAAAGACAGTCCCCAGCCTAGAGGAAAATCAAACATTCCTTTTGGTGGTGACCTTGCTCACTTCAAAGCACCGCTGGACCTCTGAGCAGCCCCTACATTGGGGCTTTCACCCCAGGGCATTATGACTGAAGTGGGATGGTGCTTCCCCTTCCCCCTACCCACAGAACTATAGCATCAAAAGATTGCTGTTTTTCCTTCTTCTACATCAATTAGCTCTGTGTTTCCTATTTCACTTTCCCATTGTGTTTACCCCAAACAATGCAACATCTGAGATTTCCTAATTTACACCCTGTATTTCTCTGCACAGGCATTCTGCAGCGTGTATTAAGAATGACACACAAAAACAATTCTGTCTGCATTTTTTAATACCAGTTAAACCCGAGCAGCTCAACTCTGAGGTCTTTTGTATTCTAGTCATGCTTAGTTCCCAGGCCTGTGGGAACTACAGAAACACCATGTGGCTACGGGAGGAGGGAGGAAAGGTCGGGATCCGGGAAAGCGAAGCTAAAGCAGCGATGGGGCTTCCCACACCCCATATGGGAAGGGGACAGGCGTTCAAATCACACTTCCACGAGCATGGTAAAAACTGGCTTGGTATAGATGGCACCAACACCCAGCTGGCATCTCTAATCATCGGCAAAGCCGGATTTCAGTTGCAGTATTAGAGTTCCTGGGGGCCCACCAGTTTAGACTAAGCAGAAGCTCTAGCAAGGTCTAGAGAAATGAAGAAGGATTTGGCAAGGATATGCATGGAGCTGGGTCCCCCAGGAGCAGAGAGGTTCATGACAGGGCCCCACCAGGGATTGTAGGATGCAGATCAGGAACGAAAGCTCAGCAGTTTTCGAGGGCCTGATCCAACATGGAAGGGCAGTGACAGTGTGGACACACAGGTGACTGCAGCTCAACAGTGAAACTAATCCCAGATTCCATCCCTGAAATACTGCCTACTCAGAGCAGACAACTTCCACTAGTCTGTCTGTCAAGCCCAGAAGTTATCTGTTCTGGCTCAAGAGAGCAGCCTCTCTGCATTTCCATGTTGTGGAAATGCTTCTCTGCAGAGCTGCTCACTTTTGCTGAGACACCTGTGGCAGAATTTCTTGTGAATAAACCTCTTCTGAATTCAAATCATGGTGCCTGCTCTTTGGGCACTTCCCTGAGTATAAGACATGCTGATGTCTGACAGAAGCCGACCCTCAGTCCTCGGGGCTTGTCCCTCTCAGTATTTCCTCAAGATCCTTCTGGATGCATTGTCCACTGTGGCCTTGTCTAGTTTCTGCTGGTGCATCAGCCAGTTCGGATGGTTTGGTTTGTTCATTATTCAGGCAGGATCACGGCTAGATGAACAATTCCCCTGGAAGCTTCCCCCACTTAAAAACAAAGTCAGGGGGCACCTGGGTGGTTAAAGCCTCTGCCTTCGGCTCAGGTCATGATCCCAGGGTCCTGGTTTCGAGTCTCACATCGGGCTCTCTGCTCAACAGGGAGCCTGCCTCCTCCTCTCTCTCTTTCTCTCTGCCTGCCTCTCTGTCTACTTGTGATCTGTCTGTCAAATAAATAAAAATCTTAAAAAACAAACAAACAAACAAAACAAAAAAAACAACAACAAAACAAAGTCAGGAAAGTTCCAACTCTCTCTATGAAGGCTTTGCATTTTCTGATGGCAGCAGAGGGACCAAAGGTGAAAACTGATTGCACAGAACTGGTGGGTCCAGCTGGTTCCCAGGAAATCAAGTCAGAATCTCAGTGCACGTCGCATTGAAAGGACCATGCAGTATCAGGAACTGGGCTATCTAATATGTTCGAAATGAACTCATTATTCAAGTGATAATCGGAACTCTGACTTTTACTTTTCCTCCAGTCAGAATCTCTCTCCGTTCAAAAAAAAAAAAAAAAAGGAATACTTGAAGTTGTTCAAATATACTTTTTTTACCTTCTTGACTTTGCTAACATTGCTCTTCCTTTCTGAAATGATACTGGCTCTCATTCTCTGTCAAAGTGCTTCCCATCTTCCTGGTATGTAACTGTGCATAAAGTATGAGACTTCCCCGAGCCTTCATTTCTTTATCTGTGGAAGGGGAATAAGCAGCCATAATAAACCCATATCTCAGTGGGGTAAAAAGACAGAAGTTTATTTCTCATTCACACCACGTGTCTAGCGTGGGTCAGGGAGGGGTTTGCACTCACCCCAGAAGACGGAATTGGAGGCAGGGAGGTCTGAAAACTCACCTAAGTTCTGCTCAGAATTTATTAGTCAAAGTGATCACATGGTCACAGCTAACCTCAGGGTGGAGAAGTACAGTGCTACCACTTTCCAGAAGAAGGAGCCCTAAAAGTTTTGTGAAGCCCTGATAAGGCAGCCACATCTACAGAAAGCCCATGGTGAACCCATACAGATGATATCATTATACTTCCTCTTGGCAAGGTCCAGCTTCAGTTAGGTGAGAGAGAGAGAGATTTTTTTTAAACTAAACAAAAATAGTTAACCCCTAAACCCTTTATCTATGCAGGTCTGATAAATGAGAGAAAGCCCAACATAGTGGTTAACATAGATCTTGGTTCAAATCCTGGTTTGAATCCATTACCAACTTTGTGACCTTGGGCAAATGAATTAACTTTGCTGTTATTCAACTTCTTCGCCTGGGAAATATGGACAATAATTGTACATCCCTCAAAAAGTGTTATGCCTGTTAAGTGAACTAGTAATTGTGAAATTGCCAGATGTAGTACCTGATGCCATAAAAGGATTCGGTGATTCAAAAGGAATTACACCATCACACACACTGTTCTATTACTGGCTTTAGAAATATATATATATTTAGACATATTGACTTGACTCTATGTGTGTGCACATGTGCATGTTTATTTATGTGTATATCCACCATGTTTTTAAAAAAATAGTTAGATATTAGGGCGCCTGGGTGGCTCAGTTGGTTAAGTGGCTGCCTTCGGCTCAGGTCATGATTCCAGGATCCTGGGATCCAGCCCCACATTGGGCTCCCTGCTCAGCAGAGCCTGCTTCTCTCTCTCTCCTTCTGCCTGCTGCTCTGCTTATTTGTGCTCTCTCTGTATTTCTCTGTCAAATAAATAAATAAAGTCTTCAAAAAAAAATAGTTACTTTTTTTACTCAGGCAGTTCAAGTGGTGAAAAATTCCTATGAGACAATTCGGGAACACCTTGTTTCATGAATCTCTAGTCACTAAGCTGTTTCCTGCTTTATTCCTCTCAGACGGAGGGTCCAAAGACTGTGTCTAATGTCATTCAGTGGGAAAGTGTGTTCAGATCTGTCAGTCATTTAGTCCAGACTCTCTGTTATGGTCTTGTCTGGTGGCAAGCATGTTCTGAGACTGTACTGCCAATAATTCTCCTAAATAAAAGGTACCATGTTCTTAGGCTTCGGGGGAAAAAAAAGGTGAATTTCCCATTAATGGACTCAGCTATGGTACAGGATTCATTCGTGCAGACTCTGCCCCTTGCCTTGCTCAGGGAAGCTGAGGCTGTCCCCTTCCCTGTTCTCTCCCCGGGGATCCCCTGGTATGGATATGCTGTACACATTTCTTAAATAATGTTGTTGTGACTCCTTGGTGCCCAATATTTTGTATGGTTAATTCAAAACTGCTTCTTAAAACATTGAATCCGAAGCCCAGTCTCTTTATTCTACTCCCACTGGCTCATTCGTAGTCTTGTTCTCTCCGACATCCCCTACCTCCCCAACCTGGGTCTCTTCTTTGAGTGTTTCATGGCTTCTCTTCCTGTACACCCCGATCTCATACATAAGAGTAATTCTTAAGCTCAGAGAAGCGATCAGCTCTCCGTGCCACGTAGGATGAGGGAAAGTAGTGAGCATTACACGCTGAGCTTCACAGGTAGAAGTCTCTGGAAGGAGGATTCTGTATAGGAGAGCTCCTTGGGAAGTACCCTGAAGAGCCACACTTGTGAATGGGCTGGGATGGACTAGAGAGAGAACCTGAGGGGTATGTTCACCCAACAGCAACCTCAGCCAACCCCTCAGGCAGCGCTGAGTCTAGAATGGCCCTTCAGAGCTGCCCCAGATAGAGCTGAGAAGGCCAGACCTTTGTCCTCCTACATTGCTCAGTCACTGGATGTGGCTGTCCCTGGAGGGCAGAGTAACCCTCTGCCACAGAGATGAGCCCCCAAGGGGCTTACAATGGGGAGTTCTCTGCCGCCAGCACTCTCAGCAGGTGGGACAAGCCCTCCATTAGGGGAACATCAGGGTGGCACCTCCTAGTGCCCACCACGGACCAGGACAGGGCAGTGGTAACCACAGTCCTGCTCCTTCCTATTCCTGAAGCTTAGAGAGGAGGGCATTGCCTTCTGCAACAGAGTTCCATCCTCTTCCTGCCATCCTCTTTTTGCTGGGGAGAGTGGGTTTAAAGGTCTTACTGTGGTTTTCTTCCCTTTCAGTATCCATTAAGGTTTTCATACAGTCCTTGCTTGCTTCTGCCTTTGCTGTCCTTGGCATCATCTTTCAAGAATACTTTCTCATTTTCTTTTTGCTGCTATGACAATCAGTGCGTCCTCAGCATTATAATTGCTCTAAATACGGTCTCAGCATCCCGTTTCCTCCAGTTCTGAGCGGATAAGATGCTTCCAAACATGAGTTTGTTTAATAAAATTTGGGCTACTCTGGGTGGCAGGCTGCCACTGAGCATATAATTCCTTTCCCTCTTATTTGAAGAAGCTACTGCTGGAGGCAGCTTCCCCCCCTCCTTTCTTCTTTCATCCCACAAATCATTTCCATACAGCCCACTCGATATTGCCTGGCAGCACCAGGGACCAGAATAGCACAGAGGATTTGAAACCCTCCTCCCCCTTGTATACTTGCGAGCTAAGCTATTCCCAAGTGGCGGGATCGATTCATTTGAATTTCATCTCCCTTCATTTCCTTTGCCTTCTCTCTGGTGCTTGCGATAATGAGCAGTGAAAATGACCCAGAACCTAGGAGACAGATGGAAGTGGGTGAGAATCCAGGGCTTGAAGACTCAAGAGTTAGCTTTGGTTCCTTCTCCTCCCACAGCTTTATCTCAGATGCCACTGAACAGAGCCACTGAACAAGGATCCGCTCCACAAGTGGCCTCTGGAGAGATTTCCGTCCGGTCCTCCTTTTTGTTGACACTGCAAAGACACCTCCTTGAAGCTTTCAGCTCAGTCCTCTCACAAAGAGGCTCAGGTACCGTGAGTGCACTTGGGGAGACATAACATGCGAGTTTTACAATCACAGGTTAATAGAAAAGGGATGATGCTTCAAAAATCTGTCCACGGCCCTTTCCAGACTCTTGGGCATCTGTCCTTCTCTGGTCAGCAGATAAGGAGTAAAGCACTCACCTGCAGAGGAGAACAGGGAGAAAAGAGAGTACTTGCTGCGCCTTTGTGGGGGATGGGGAGAAGTTCAGCTTAGTTAGGGAGTGTTTGTCAGCAGCGGAGGATAATGACTCTTTCCATCCCTCCCGCACAATCCCTGCCCTGCCCAGAGTACACTTTTCTAGGACTCCCTTCTAGCTCTGACTCTCACAGGGCAAGAACGGCATACCTCTGTGACGCTGCGGGGTCAGTGCCAGACCAAGGCAATAAAGCGCGGCAGGTGACTTTTTTGGTGTACCAGTGCATAGAAAAGTTACGTTTACACCGTAGTGTAATCTAATAGTGTAGTGTAGTCTAATAAGTGTGCAGGAGCCTTGTGTCTATAAAACAATGCCTATGCCTTAATTTTAAAAGACTGTATTGCTAAAAAAAAAAAAAAAAATGCTAACCATCATTGGAGCTTTGAGAGAGCTATAATCACTGATCACAGTTCACCATAAGAAATAGAATGATAACGAGAAAGTTTGAAACATTGAGGGTTCCCAAAATGGCAAATGCCATTGGAAAAATGTCACTGATAGATTTTCTTGACTCAGGATGGCCACAAACCTGCAATTTGTAAAAAAAAAAAAAAGCATTATCTGTGAAGAAGGACAAAATGCACTACACCAGGATCTGTCCCTACTTGGTCAACAACAGTGAGCCCTCCTGGAACCTGACTTCCTGTGACCAGGGTCATCTCTGGTGTAGTTTGTGTGGAGTACAGGTGTCACACTCCTTTATCCTGCTATCCTGCTAGATATCAGGTTTCATAAACTTGTTGCTGTCTTTTCTGTGTCCCCAGTGTGAGAAGCTCTGTTTTTATTCTGAGTCTGATTGCATATTAGTGGCTCTTTCTCTCCTCCTCCATTTCTACATGGACTGCCATGCAGATAAGTGGAAAAGTCTGTACTGGGAAGGGGAACGTGGCTCATCCCCAGGACGCCAGTCTCCCCCAGCCCAACCTCCTGTGTCAGGGTCTTTTAGGTCCTTGAGAAACTAATGTCTGGGCCTTCATTGAGCAAACATGTCCCGAGCACGTCCTCTGTCGCTGACCCAGAGATGCTCACAGCTGAGACACTCATGGGTTCCAGAGGCCTACCACATAGCAGAGTTTGGCTCTGATCTATCCAGCCCTTCCATCTGTGACTTGAGGAATTGCTGAAGTGGAAAGAGAGAAGCAGAAAAAGAATGCCAGGGGCAGGGGTGAAGGGGCTGTGTGCTCACGTTCAGACCAAGTGTCACCAAATCAGGGAATCAGGGAGAACAGTCCAGCCTCACTGCCTCTTCTGTTATCACAGTCTGAGACTCCGTGCAAAGCAAAAAGCAACAGGTTGGGTAAAAATAATACATTCTGTCCTGACCAAACATTTTTTGAGCCGAACATGTATAAAAACTGGTTAATACAATTGCAATTTACTCAAAATTCCTGAAACCATGCTGCAGGAAATGGAATTTGTGACTGCATGTTAATATCATGATGGCCTTTTTTTTTTTTTTTTCTTTAATTGTGCAAGCAGTTAGAGGAGATAGGATGGGATTTTATATTATCTTTTTCTGGGAATGGCTGTCTCTTTTCTGTTTGACTTTCTTAGCTTCACCTGGACTGATTCTTACCTTTTTTTTTTTTTTTCTTTCTTCCTTTCTTTCTTTCTTTCTTTTTC
Organism: Mustela nigripes; assembly: GCF_022355385.1. Lineage (NCBI taxonomy): Eukaryota > Metazoa > Chordata > Mammalia > Carnivora > Mustelidae > Mustela > Mustela nigripes. Next base: position 76,909,430 of record NC_081558.1, on the reverse strand, counting down.
TTTCTTTTTTCTTTTTAACTTCTCTTAACCTGGTTGGTTGGTTCACTGAGATGGAGTAAATACTGGGATGGAAAATACCAATTCAGTTATATTTAAACTGGCATATGATGTCTGAGCAAGGAGATAAGGGAAGCCTTCCTGCATCCTGCAGACAATTAAATGAGTTTGGAAAGTTTTATTTGGTTTGTTGTTGACAAGAGCTCAGTCCCTGGGTGGCTGTTAATTTTTCCGGGTGATTCCCAAAGGAAAATCAAGCCAACTCAGGGCTACACATTTCCCTGTAGAATTTCAATGAACCACACAGTATGGAAAAGAGAAAACCATAGATCTCAGTTCTGATTTCCTTTTTTTTTTTTTTTTGATGTTTTGTTTTGTGGGTTTTTTGTTTTTTCTTTAACGATGAAAAGAAGATTTTTTTATTTATTTACATTTGAGAGAAGCCGATGTTTAACTGGAAAGATAAAGGGCTCAGGTGGAGAACAGGAAGAGGCAAGAAGATTTCTAGAATAGATACAATGCATTGATCTGAAAAGGCCTGAGTCTTTCATCCACTGGCATAATTAGGTAAATAGGAGGCAGCCTGTCTGATGATCCTTCTGTTAGTTTAATTGCCATCAACAGTATCCCAGCAAGTTCTTTGTATGACTTCATTGTTCTACAAACACTGGTTTGTTTTTCCATTGTCTTCTTTTTTAGGGAGAACTTAAGTTTTTTGTTTTGTTTGTTTGTTTTTTGAAAAATATGTATCACGGGATTAAATAAATGAGGACATTTGTATGTTCCACAATCCCCAGGTGGTCCCTGAGAAGATGAAATTTGAAACTGAACATTAGAGAACTTCACGGAATGAAGAAGCTAAATCTGAAATCGAGGGTATATTACGTGAAGATTGGGCTGAAACTAACACCACTTAGTTTCTGCTAACAGATTGGAGGAGCAGCAGTTCTACTTCCTTTGATAAAACAACAGTTTTGGAAGGGAAAACCTGAAGTTCTAGAAGGAAGGATAATATGAGTGTCAATTAATTGTCTGTTCACCTTTCATTTCAAATCAGGGTCCAGGGTCAGACTCAGGTCCTTGGCCTAGATTATCCGGTGAGAGTGTCTTTGAGGTCCCAGGTGTGGGCAGGCTCCCTAACTGGTTAATGGCCAAAATGAAATTAGAGGAGGTGGAGCCTCAGGGTTCTGCCTTTCAGCACTATGTTTTGGAGATTGGGTTCCATTCCATGGGAAACTTTTGCAGACCAAACAGCAGGTGAGAACCTCAGAGTGTCTACATGAACTGCAGATGTTCTTTAGCTTTGAGCAATTATAACATTCTTGAAAAATGTCCCTAGGATGCTTTTACTGAGAAACATAATCTTCTATTTGTTGTCAGTATATATACCGTAAAAAATAGCAATCAGTTGTCACAATAAGACACATAGATATATTAACTTTCTTAATTGTTAAAACAGTCAGCTGACTCTTAGCTAACAAGCACCCCCAAACTCAGTGTCATTTGTGTTGCTCATAAATTCATGGGTAGCTGGATGGTTTTTCTGGTCTTGGCTGGGCTCACTTATGAGTCCGTGATCAGCTACAGATCAGAGAGTTGACTCTGATGATCTAGGCTGGACTTTCTTACAGGATGGAAGCATGGCCAGGTGTAGTCTAGAGTGACAGGCTAGGACAACTGCCCCTCCTCTCCTTTATCTGATTGCTTATCATCCAGCAGGCCAGGCAGGAATTGTTCACAGGGTGACTTGAGGTGATGGAGGATTCCAAGAGCAGAAGCAAGAGCATGTGTGGCCTCTTGGAGAGGCATAGGCTTGAGACTGGCATAAGGTCACTTTTGCCTCATCTGTGGTCAGAGGAAATTCCAAGGCCAGCCTAGTTAATGGAGTGGAGAAATAGACTCCACTTTTTTTTTTTTTAATCTTATCTTCTATGGTTTTATCTTATCTTATTTTATTGTACTGAGAGAGAGAGAGAGAGAAGGAATGTGTGTGAGTGGGGAGAAGGGAAAAGGGAGAGAGAGAACCTCAAGCAAACTCCACACTGAGTACAGAGCCCAACATGAGCCTTGATTTCAACACCCTGAAATCATAACCTGAGCCAAAATCAAGGGTCAGCGGCTTGACCAACTGAGCCACTGAGGCACCCCTAGACTCCACTTCTTGATGGGAGGAATTTAAGGTTACCTTGCAAAAGGACATGAATAAGACAGGGTGGGGAATAATGAAGACCGTTTTTTGAAACAATCTACCATAGCACATGAAATTAAGTATTATAGTGCTCACTTTATAGATGAAAAAAAATTGAGGTCCAGTGTTAAGTAACATGCCCTAAAAACTGGTAAGTAGTAAGTTACTAGCACTAATTCATAACTAGAAAGTGACTGAATGACAAATTAGGCAAACTTAGGCATGTCTAACTCCAAGGCCCTTTCTTTGACCACTCTGTAAGGTCTTTACGGATCTTATTACTAAATGACCTTATCAAAAATGAAGTTGGTGCCTGAGGATAAGGAAATAGGACAGTATATAATTCAAAGATAAAAATAATCCACTCATTTTCATTTACTTAATCAAGGGCCACTTCTTTAATTGAATAAAACCATCCTAGTGATAGTTATGGATTATTCATTTCTTCATCTCTGCCTACAGTAGATGTTAGTCATCATTGACTCTTTCTCTGTAGAATATTATAATATTATTGGCTTGATTTCTCTGTAGTAATATTATATAGCCTGAGAGGAATCAAGTGCAAATGGAATTTTCATTTGCAAAACTTGTCACTATATATTCCTCCAAATATTCGGGTAAAGTGATAGTGTATTAGTCATAGAAATTGAGTAGAATTAAATGTTGTTTAATTAGATCTGAATCGAGCCAATAACTTCTGTGAGTGTTTACGCTATTAAAGTAATGGGGTGTGGGGAGGCCTTTGGCAGGGGAACCAAGTATGTTGGCAAATTCTGAGCTAACAGGTTACTTTGCTGTAACTTCTCAGAACCTTTCACAGGCTCATGCCCATTGTGACTCTCAGAGAGGGTATCTTTCAGACTCAGGGGACTATCGAATATTTACTTGCTAGAACTCTCGGATACCTGGTATTCCACAGGACCCTTGGAAAAGCTGAACTGGATTCTCATCCTTTTGTATTCAGAGTCAATAGTATTGGTCAAGCATCTGCTATGAGTTGGACACTATCAGAACCAGGCATTATCAGAAACCCATGAAATAGGTAGGTCTTTTTATTTATAGTTGAGGAAACTGATCAGTTAGTTTTCTTGCCCACAATCCCGCAGCTGGTATCATAACTGGGAGTTAAACCTGGTTTTATCTACCTTCGGGCCTATAATGTTTCCTTTACATTATGCTGAGATTAGGAAAGTTTAAAGGACTGCCCATGGTAACTCGGCTGGTTAGAAGAGACACATATTTTTATAATCCCTGTAACTCCTGACAGAGAAGAGGTTATCTGTCAATGCTTAGTGGCCAATCCCTTTATTACCTAGTTATTATGATCACGCTCATGGCAAAAAAAAACTGACAATAGTAGAAAAAAGTGTAAGATTAAAAAGTAAAAAGTCGGGGCGCCTGGGTGGCTCAGTGAGTTAAGCCACTGCCTTCGGCTCGGGTCATGATCTCAGGGTCCTGGGATCGGGTCCCGCATCGGACTCTCTGCTCAGCGGGGAGCCTGCTTCCTCCTCTCTCTCTCTCTCTCTGCCTGCCTCTCTGCCTGCTTGTGGTCTCTCTCTGTCAAATAAATAAATAAAATCTTTATAAAAAAAAAATAAAAGTAAAAAGTCTTTTTCCATTTGTTCAGCTCCAGAACCATCCCTAGAGGATAAGACTATCATTTTTTATTGTTCTCCTATAACTTTTTAATTATACATGTTTGTTGTGTGTATGTATGTGTGTAAATCTATTTTGTTTTACACAGATAAAAATGTACAGTTTTCATCTAATATATCTTTGACATCTTTTTTTAAAAATCAGGGTATGTAGATTCTTCTTTGTTATCGGTGTACTATTTTTAAGCAATTTTTTGTGATGGATTTTTAAAGTATTTCTAGTTATTTTTGAAAATTCATTCTTTTTAAAAAATTTTCTGTTATAGCAAACAGTGCCCCAATGAAGGAATAATCTTATCCATACATCTTTGTAGTTATGTTTTTATTGGAAAACAAAACCAAAAAGCCATGCAAGGCATTGTTTCTTCTGGTGACTTCTCCTAGGAAAAATTGTGGACTATTGCCAAGAAAATGTTATAGGGGCTGTAAATAAAAGGTTCTTTAAAATACAAATTTTGGACCAAATATAGTAGTCTCCTTCTTTGGTCTACTCTGTTCTCCCCAGGGAGCAAATGGACTGAGTCAGTGGTCCTATCAGATGCCTCTGTGACTAAGATCCAAAATGACTAAAACCAAGAAAGGGTGACTCAGACTCTTCAAGCTCTTCTTGCACACTGGAACAACTCCACATATTTTGGTTTTGATGCTATGGACACATATTCAACACAAAATGGACAGATGCAACCAACTCTTGGCCATTTAAAGACTTGCCCATCATTTTATGCAATTGGCCCTTTTAGTGACATAGACAATGAACAGAATTCAGATGAGAAGCTTGACTCTATCAATTCCACCTCTAGGAATATATCTTAAGGAAATGAGCCAAGGGGCAACTGGGTGGTTCAGTCATTAAGCGTCTGCCTTCAGTTCAAGTCATGATCCCAGGGTCCTGGGATGGAGCCCCACATCGGCTCCCTGCTCAGCAGGAAGCCTGCTTCTCACTCTCCCACTCCCCTTGCTTTTGCTTGTGTTTCGTCTCTCACTGTGTCTCTCTCTGTCAAATAAATAAATAAAATCTAAAAAAAATAAATAAAATCTAAAAAAAAAAAAAAGGAAAATCTATGAACTAGAAACATTTATTTCAATTCCACATTTTTTATGATAAATTATTAGCAAAAATGGGAGAAAATTAAAATATGAGGATCATGACAATGTAAAATCTTTAAAAAGTAACAAAATTGTCACCTGTGCTAAAATGGCAATTAAAAATTACCTATAAGAACAAAATATTTGATTTGCTAGCTCTTTGAATTCTAGGCAGTCTTTTTCACTTATAAAACATTCTATCTATTTTATAATATTATTTGTAAATGTAGTAAGTTAATAGTTCACAGAAGACAATTTATGTGGCTGTCTAGGAAGAATCTGAAATTTGAACAAAAAGTCTGTTTTAGTCTCAGTCAAGGATTGACATATTCTTATAAAAAGACAGATTTGACTAGGCTCTCCCCTAACTTTTAAGGATGTTGCCTGTAAGCAACATAATCAACCGCATGTCTCATTTTGTCTGGGACAATTCCTGTTTGAGCATGTTGTCCGAGCATGGTTGTTACCAGCACTGCTTTTCACTGTCAGAGGTGACTTCGCTTGCATGATAAACCTTGCAGACTCCGACACTACGAAGGAGATGCTAATCACCCCAACTTTATCATGTATCTCTAGTGAACACCATTCCTATAAGGTAAGTTAGCCTTCTATGGCTTAGGAAGTGTTTCACAGAGCAATGACTTACATGATGCCCAAAGCCAAAACAGAATATACAGTGAAATGTTAAAGATCTTGCCCACCATATCATGTGGTAGCCCTTTCACAGGATCTTTGAAAAATTCTGAAATTTGAAAACGTTTTACTCTGCTTACTAATCATCTTTCACTATATTAATTAGTAATAATTTTGTAATTTGACATTTTTGTCTTCTCCCTTTGATGCCCAGGAAACTCAGAACTAAGCTAGGTCTTTAGATGAAGCAAAAATCATTAATATAATGCAATGGAGAGTCAGCCACAACTGACTCTGTGTTCTAATCTCCACTTACTACGGAGTTAGTTTCCTGTGGCTGCTATAACAAATTACCACAAACTTTGTAGTTTGAAGCAATGCATATCTGTTCTATAGTTCTGGAAGCCAGAAGTCTGAAGCCATTTTGATGGACCCAAATCACTTTGTCAGCTGGGCCCATTTCCTCCAGAGGCTTTGAGGGAGCATCTGTTTTCTTGCTGTTTCCAGCTTCTGAGGGCTGCCCGCATTACTTGGAGACACATCCCTCCGATCTCTGCCTCAATGTTATATTGCCTTCTCTCCCATATCAACTCCACCTCTGTCTCCTTCTGATAAAGACATCTGTGATTCCATTTAGGGTTTACCCAGATAATCCAGGATGATCCCTGCATCTCAAGATCCCTAACTTAATCATATCTACAAAGTCTCTTTTTTCATAAAAGGTAACATCCATGGGTTCCAGGGATTAGGACCTAGATACTTCTGGGGGGAGGTAGGGGGTGGGGGGGCAGTATTTTACAGCCTACCACAATCTGCCTTCTGCTCCCAAAGATTCACATCCATTCCCCCATGCAAAATATATTCATTCATATCACAATATCTCCCAAATTCCCAACCTGTTATGACATCAAATTGAAATCCAAAATTTCATCTAAATATCATCAGCTCAAAAGCCCCAAATCTCGTCATCTAAATCATCCAAAGTAAATACAAAGGAGATGGTGGGCATGATACGTCCTGGGTTGAAATTTCTCTCCATCCTCAAAGAAAGTGTTTGGTCCAGTGCTTTGCACATAGTAGGTGTCCACGAAATGTTAACCACCATCGGAGTTATTACCTTTATTGCATTAAAGATAGGGTCACACTCTGGCCCTACACTCTCCTATCAGAGAGATGACGAGGTGTAAGGTTATGATGGCAAGGACAGTAACAATAATAGCAGTGGTTAAAGGGACAGTGGTAGTAAACTCACATGGAGATTTTATCATGTAACAGAAATTTTTCTAGGTGTTTTATAGCTGCTGTCTCAATTCACCCTCATTAAATCCCTTTGAGAGAGAAACTATTACCCACCCCATGTTCGATTGAGAAGACTGTAGGGTAGAGAGGTTATATAATTTGTAAGAGGCTAAGCTATGATCTCCATGCTCCCCATGTAAAACCAGGTCCACGCTACACTGTGTTTCAGTCGGTGTGCTAGTCCTTTCATAGTCCTGGCATAGATGAAATACAATTTGAAAAAATTGTTTTTCATTTCACCTTGGGTTTCTATGCTGTGTCACTATAAGGAGATAAGCCATACTCTAATGAGTATTCCTAAAACTCTCTTGCTTTATCAGGAAGGGATTTTTCTCTTGAAGTTCTATTGTTGTTGTTTATTTTTTAAGCATAGAATCTCCCATTCAAATTTTTCTTTTAAGAAACTTGAAACTTTCTAATAAGTTGAAAAATTGGTACAATGAACGCTTTTATATTCATCGCTTTCCATTTGCCAAGTGTTCATCTTTTGACACTTTTGTGTCCCTCTTTCCACATAAAAATATAGTTTTGTTTTTCCTGGGTATTTTGAAAGTTGCAATTGTCATTACATTTTACCCCCAAATACTTCAGTATGTACCTCTTAAGCATTCTCTCCTTCCGAGTCAAATCATGAAAAAAACCCAAAATTTATATTTGATACAGAAACATCTATTTTGAGTTTGTGTTTGAAAATTTTCTCTAATTGTTCCAAAATCCTTTTCTCTAACTTTTTTTTTCACATCCAGAAGTCAGTCTTTTGCATTCCTTTGTCACATGTCTTTTTCCTTTTTTTTTTTTTTTTTAAGATTTTATTATTTATTTGACAGAGAGAGATCACAAGTAGGCAGAGAGGCAGGCAGAGAGAGAGAGAGAG
>NC_081558.1:76843116-76901598 GCF_022355385.1 Mustela nigripes | reverse complement strand
TGTATTATTTATTTGACAGAGAGAGATCACAAGTAGGCAGAGAGGCAGGCAGAGAGAGAGAGAGAGAGAGGAGGAAGCAGGCTCCCCACTGAGCAGAGAGCCCAATGCAGGACTCGATCTCACGACCCTGAGATCTTGACCTGAGCCGAAGGCAGCGGCCCAACCCACTGAGCCACCCAGGCGCCCCAGATGTCTTTTTCCTTTAATCAGTAATGGTTCTGCAGACTGTTTGGGGTGTGTGTGTGTTTGTGTGTGTGTGTGTGTGGTGTGTTTTGTTGTCGTTGTTGTTTTGTTTTGTTTCCTTTCAGTGACCCTTAGAAGCATCCTCATCAGTCACCTCTGAAGTGTCTTAAGTTCTGAACTGGTCAGTTCCTTTCCTTTTGATTAGGTTCAGGCTAAATACATGTTGGCATGCATACTATTACAGGTTATGTGAGAATCATATCCCAGTTGGTTATGTTTAAGAAAAAGACATGTACATCTCTGGAAAAGGAACGATCTGATATTTGAGGAAAACAGCCAAATACTGAAACCCACAATAGAACATAATCTTTAAGTGTTCCTTGATGGTTTCTGAAGCAACTTTCACATATATTTATCTATTGTGTCCTCATTACTGTGAGACCAATGAAGTGGATATTATTGATTGTAGTTCTAGGACAACAAAGGCTTAGAAGTGTGAGTGATTTGTTAAATTCCTGGAATTCATTACTTAGAAGCTGGGGTTTGAATCCAGTTTCTAGACTTTGGTTTGGATCTCAATCCTGTACTTTTCCCACCAAGTCAATGGATAAGGCTAATCAAAGCAAGGTTTTTGGTTTTTTTTTTTTAAAGAGTCACTCATCCTACTCAGAAATCCAACTGAATTCGACATAAGTCAGTGTTTTCTAAAAGCAGCTTTCAGGTTGCTTCAGGACCCTGGTGAGTTTTAGGGAGCCTACAATTATGTAGATTATGTGTTAAGAGCTTGCAAAACTCTCACAGTTAAATGTCATAGGCACTTGCTGAGAAGTAATAATAGAGAAGCAGAAAGAAACTGAGATGGATAGGTTCCCACTCAATCTCAATCTCAAACATGCTCAACTTGGAGCATGTTGAATAATAAATACAGATGTTCACAAAGACAGTCTTATCTTTATTCTGTGTTTAGTCCCACAGAGAGATACATACTAGGTCCAAAACAAAAACAAATAAACAAAAAGGAAGTGGTTTTTATTTGTGTATTTATTTGCTTTTCTCTGTTTTTTTCAGTGGGTTCACTGGTGGGAAGAATATGTCAGTCCACCGTGAAGACCTATGGGCATTAGGTCATGTAGAAAGGAGGCATTGTGTTCATAAGAGTTGTTTTTTTTTTTTTTTTTTTTCTTAATAAATTGAGGGTTTGCTTAAAGAATTATTTTGTAAAATAGGTTGAAAAGAGGAAAAGCAGTACCTGAACTGAATGAAATCTGGGACAGATGGATATCATGTCATTTTGATAAAAAAGTTTTGTATGAATAGCCTTTAAAGGATTCTTAAAGGAAAAGGACTTTCTCTTCTTGTTATTAACTTTCCCCAAGTTTGTAGGAAGCAATCAACAGAGGACTGGTTTGGCATTTAAAACTCAGTACTTGTGTGTACAGACCCTCCATATCAAAAAGTGGCCAGTAGTAAAGATACATAACCCGAAGAATGTTGAATGGGATCTATTCTGTAGAACATTTGCATCTAGGTTCTGACCTTCTGCTAACCAGCTGTATGACTTTAAACAGTCTCCGTTCAGTGAGTTCCTCAACTATACTAAAATAGAACCAGTGATGCTTATCATGTATATCTAAAAGGACTGGATAGAGATAATTACATGAGAGCATATCCATGGACTTGTCCCACAAGCATCTAATGTAATGGTAGTTCACAAATGTAAGGCAAATGTAATTTTAGAACTTTTGGTTTAGAAATATAGGGGAGGACATTTTTTCTCTACATTTGTGGGTTCATTTGGCTGGTCCATTAATTAAATTAATGTAAGATGGGTGCTTGGGTGGCTCAGTGGGTTAAAGCCTCTGCCTTCAGCTCAGGGCATGATCTCAGGGTCCTGGGATCGAGCCCCGCGTCAGGCTGTCTGCTCGGCAGAGAGCCTGCTTCCCCCCTCTCTCTATCTGCCTGCCTCTCTGCCTACCTGTGATCTCTGCATGTCAAATAAATAAATAAAATCTTAAAAAAATAAAATAATAAATTGGTGTAAGATAAGTTAATAGGAAAAAAGAATTAATTACATACAGGGAGTATGAGAGTCAGGCAGTTGAGGTGTGCATGCCATTCTGAGCTAAAATGAAGGGGGTAGGGGTCTGGGGTTTCAAAGGGAAGGAAGACCATTCCCAGAAAGATGGGAAGAGCAAATGTTTAGCAAACATATGTTTGTGGGGCCATGAAGAGACAATGGGACACAGAAAGGAAGTTGAACAAACAGGCCCTGCCAATTTTCACCTATCTCACCACACATCGTCCATACTCTTTGTAGTTCTCTCTGGTGCTAGCTGTCTTCCTAAACCAGGCCCTCTATGAGTTCTTAGAGGCAGTTAAGAGGGTGGTATAAAGCTCTTCCTGGGTCTTTTAGGATTTGATTGTCTTCAGCTCAAGATAAGCATCACACCAGAGTAGTGCTCCCTGGAGAGACCTGTTCTAAGCCCCCTCAGAAGCATATGCCAGCTGTTCTCCCTCCTCCCATCCTGCCAGTCTTCCTGTCTAGCAATATTTCTCCAGTGTAAAGCACATTATGGTCCTTACTCCTCATCTTAGTGGAATCAATTGAGGAGGAGGAAAAATATTATGGTAGTTCCTCTCTAAAGAGGTGTGTGGTGTCATGTCTGACCATATGAGCTCTGGAAGGCAGAGGACTTGAGTTCAGATGGTGCCTCTTTAACTCAGCATCTATGTCTAGAGGAAAAGTTACATCATCTCTTTATGCTTCAATTTACCCATCTGTGCGAGGGTCATAATTGCTACCTTTAATGATGGAACTGAGGATTAGACAAGGTGATATATGTATATCCAGAATAAAATGCAACTCATTTTCTGCTTCCGCCATTCCTTTCACCTCAGTTCTGTGCAGATGATCATCTTCCTCTAGTCCCTGAATGAAAGCATTGCTCAGCCCCCATGATTTTGTGCCAGTCTCAGGTAATAGATTGCCTTGCCATTACTTTAAGTCACAAACCCATTAACTTAAACTGAAGTAAAAATTAAATATGGTAATGGAAATGTCTCATTCAAGAGATTAGCCAGTACTCTGAATTTCATCTAATATTTAGCAAATCTCCCCTCTCCTTGTTTCAGCCATAAAGGAAAGGGAAAGAAGGTACAGTGGGTAGCTTGATTTCTCCTCTCTGCCCCTCCACCCCACACCTCTCCCAGGCCTTCAGTGTCTGGGTTTCAGCTACTCTGCTTGGAGGCTCACTAGAAGGTGGAATGAGATGCACCTGGTACTTCTTCCCAGGGCTCCTTCAAGCCCTCTACCTACTCATATGACTCTCTTTGTCCCCATGGTGGATATATTCCAGATAGTCACTTCCCCCAAATCTAAGCATCTGCCCTTCAGTTGCTTGTTGCTCAGGACCCTCTGCCTTATCAAGGAATCTTATGGGACCATGAAAAAGGACTTGAGATACTTTTCCTGGGAATCTCCTTCCTTCACGTGGCCAATCTGACCCATAGGAAATAGTTTTCTATCCTTTTTCTGACAAATTTTGGGAGTGCGGTCTCACCCCAACATCAAAAGATTATCCAACTCTACCGCCAAACAATGGGTCAACCTTGTTCTTGTTCTAGGACATTCTGCACCTCCACATAAGCTCCACAAATCCTATAATAACTCTCTCCTCTCTTTGGGGAGATGACAGGATAGGTATCTCTTGATGCCTTTTAACCTCAAAGTGGGCAAGGACTTACGTGTGAGACTCAAAGGATATCGTCAGCAACATGGCAACCTGAAACCTCACTTTGGAATTCTATGTCCATTTAACCAGGGACCTAGTCAGAACTTTAATTTTATCATCCATTATTCATGTTAGATGAGTTCATCACTTAATAAATACTTGGCATGGAATAAAAGCCAAGTAAACAATAGCTATTTTAATGATGAAATGAGAATGGATCCTAATGATTTTGATAAGAATTTATTAAATTCTTACCATGGGCAATAAGAGAATAAAAAAATGAGTAAGAAATTGGTCCTACCCTCTGAAAACCCGTGGTCTGGTAGCAAAGATAAACGGATAGCTTTAATTACAAAAGCAAGAGTTTCGAGATTTCAGGAGCTCCTGATTTTAAACATTATGGGTCTGCAAGCAGATTAAATTCCTTCTAAATATAAGGATCCTTAGTTCCTCCTGTATCCATCAGTCTTATCAGTTCATATCCTTAACTAAGTGATGATAACTGCTCTTCTAAAGCAGCCACATAAAGGACTCCCACGCCAGATCTTCCTCAGCTGGAAAGTGATTCCAGGCTGGAGAGGCCTTTGCTTGGGATGACTTCTGATGAATCTCATATTTGTGGAACAAAGTGCTGTTCATCATCACTTTTGGAGTTGCTGATCTCTGTTTATTGAGCTAGGTTTCTGTGTCTGGGTGAGGAAGCATAGTGGGACATAAGATTGGAAGAGGAGGATTGTTATAAACCACAGGGGGTTCATAAAAGCTTTACAACCACTGGAAATACGTGGTCAGAGGGTTATTTTAACCCGAAGTTAGAAGAAGAACAGAAGCTGCATGTGGGCAGTCAAGGAAGAACACTTTTGCTTCCTTTTGGAGCAAAAAGATGGAGGTTTAAACAGGAAAGTGGGGACCCAAAGCTCAAAAGAAGGGGGACAAGGAGGATGAAAATGAAAACTGTTCTCAAAAAATCAGGAGGGAAGAACTGGTGGTGTATGGCAGAGGAGGAAGGTAGTTGGGTGGGGATAAAGGGTGAAGATTTTACTTTTAGAGATACCCATTTTGAAGCCTAGGCTGAATCTTGTGGTTGTGAATGGAAGGGTAGAACTGAAGCTCCTTGCAGAACTCAGTTCAAAAGACATGAATGAAGATGTTGTCTCCGTGAACAAGATCTCAAAGAGCAGCAATAGAGAAAATATCTATACAGTTCATTCACCTCAATCACTCAGATCCCAGTGGTCCTTAAGTTTTTGGTCAGGAATTACACATTGATGTCTTATGCAGCCCATACGTAGTCTATAGAAAACCTGAGCATATAAAGAAATCCTTATATATTCTACAATGGGTTATAAAGCTAATTTTGGAAATACTACATTGAAAATATCACATACTCAAACTGTTGTCTTTATGGAAGTAAATGAAAACTACCCAAATGAGAACAAGCAGAGGCCATTTTCCCCAAGCTTTCTATAGCAAGGGAGCCAGCCGCCATCCCCCGCATTTGGCAGAGACTCACAGGCAGGCAGGGGAGTGGAAAAGCTTGATAGTGGGAAAAATTCTGGAAGGCTTCAGAAGTGTCCTGGTTGGGGACTCCTGGCATAGGGAAGTTGGAGGCAATCTAGCTAGAACTAGAGCATCCCATGCGATTGGCAAGGGGAGCAGATTGGGCTTTCCCTGGTTAGTCCTAAATAGGAAGTAGGAATGAAAATGAGGGAAGCTGGCAGTTACTGATTTGGCTGAATTGGGAAAATCGCTATTGATGTTGTAGTTCGTCTTCCTCGGCTGGTTGCAGCAGGTTGGGGGGTTCAAGTTCTTTTTTTTTTTTTTTTTTTTTTTTAAGATTTTATTTACTTATTTGACAGAGATCACAAGTAGGCAGAGAGGCAGGCAGGGCCGAGGGGTGGAGGCTTGGGGTTGGGGAGGTGGTGAAGCAGGCTCCCCGCTGAGCCGAGAGCCCTATGCGGGGCTGGATCCCAGGACCCTGGACCATGACCAGAGCAGAAGGCAGAGGCTTTAACCCACTGAGCCACCCAGGTGCCCATCAAGTTCTATTTTTATGTACAGTCTCACCGTTGTCCCTTTGTATCTTCAGTCTCTCATGTCGAAACATGTTCAGCTTTTTAAAATATTTTGTAGTTATTTGCCCAACCTTCTTAGCCACTGTTGTCCAACTGTTTCACATGCTCAAAAATTGCCTTCTGAGACATCAGATTGTTTTTTTCAGTTTATCCCTGGTCCTTTTGTATTAACTTCTTCTCACTTTTATGTAAACCAAAACAAACAAAACACCTTTATACCACAGAAAGTTAAATCCATCAGAAAGGTATTAAAAAAACAAAAACGGAGAACAGTGTGGAGATTCCTCAAGAAATTAAAAATAGAGCTTCCCTATGACCCTGCAATTGCAATACTGGGTATTTACCCCCAAAGATACAGATGTAGTGAAAAGTAGGGCCATCTGTACCCCAATGTTTATAGCAGCAATGGCCACGATCGCCAAACTGTGGAAAGAACCCAGATGCCCTTCAACGGACGAATGGATAAGGAAGATGTGGTCCATATACACTATGGAGTATTAGGCCTCCATCAGAAAGGATGAATACCCAACTTTTGTAGCAACATGGACAGGACTGGAAGAGATTATGCTGAGTAAAATCAGTCAAGCAGAGAAAGTCAATTATCATATGATTTCACTTATTTGTGGAGCATAACAAATAGCATGGAGGACATGGGGAGTTAGAGAGGAGAAGGGAGTTGGGGGAAATTGGAAGGGGAGGTGAATCATGAGAGACTATGGACTCTGAAAAACAACCTGAGGGGTTTGAAGTGGGGGGTAGGGGAGGTTGGGGGAACCAGGTGGTGGGTATTAGGGCACGGATTGCATGGAGCACTGGGTGTGGTGCAAAAATAATGAATACTGTTATGCTGAAAATAAATTTAAAAATTTTTTTTTCACTGGGAAAAATAAATAAATAAATAGGTTAAAAAAAAAACACCTCCTTTTCTCCCCCTGTTGACCCCGAGTTCCACGCCTCAGATAGGCACAATTAATAGTTTCTTATGCATTTCCTTCCATATGGATCCTTTCAGAAATGATCTATGCATATGGAAACTTATAAATTCTATAACTATAGCTGCACATTTACTTTCTCTTTTTAGAAATTTTGCACAAATAAGATGATGCTATAGGAAACCCTTTCTCCAAGCTGCTTTTTGAGGTCATCTTTGGAGACCTTTATATCAGTACAATTCAGTCTAAGTTGTTCTTGTCTTTTAAAATTTGAATAGCTATTCCGCAGTTGCTCATAGGAGAAGAGAGCCCCAAGTCTCCCCTTGTCAAGTTTTGAGAGTGTTCTTTACACCTTCACTGACAGTGGATATGCTTCCTCATTTTAACCAAGATGTTAGGTACTTTAACTTGAATTTATTTTACTGTCAGTGAGAGCAAAGATCTATTCATGTGATTTATTGGTCATTTGTGCATATTGCTTTTCTGCCCATTTTTCTGTTGGATCAGGTTCCCGTCCCTTTGTACGAACTCCTTGTATACTAATTGAAATTAACCCTTTATTTTATCGCCTGTCCTTTCATTTTGTGTATGGTCTTACTTTTTGCCATATGTAAGTTTTAATCTCAAGTACTTAAATTTATGAGGTTTGGGTTTTTTTCCCATTGATTTGAATTTTACCTCCCAAATCAAAAGGCTTCCCTGTGTTGCTCTGTTCTGCTTTTTAATCAAATCCTTGTGGGTAGCAGAGTTGCGTGGAATGTAATTGGGAGGAATCGGTGTGCCTGGTATTTCTTCCTGAATTGGTACACTCACTTATCTCAGAAGAGTTAATGAAAGCTTTGGGTTAGAAGCCCTGAGTGTCCCTGAGTGTCCCCTAATGATGGGAAGAAAAGAACAGGAAGCAAGATAGAGTTGTTAATCAACCACTGAAAGATCTGTCTTCTCAGGCTGTCTGCTAGATGCACTTTTTTTTCCTTCTGGAAACAGTACTTGATGGTTGCCACCCAATCTAGGCATTAATTGCTGTGGCTTGGAAACCTGTGTGACAGGGAAATGTGAGCAAGGCATGGTCTGGGGATAAATAAAATGGCCCCCTTTGGGAGCACAGCTCATACCTAAACACCACATCCAAAAATACCATAGTGTCCTAGTGTCCTGCCCCAGACATATTGGAAGGGAATGAGGATAGGGTAGTGTAATGAGTTGAGAAGTGGAGAGGGGGAATCAAGAGGTAGATGAGATGCTGTTCAATTTGTTCTGCCCCTTTCTCAGGTCTTGTTCCTTATCAGGAGGACAGGAAGTGATGCTGCTTCTGTTCTTGCCATTCTAGTGTGACCCCTGCCCTTCTTTGTGCTCTGTATCCTCATTCTGAAGTTAGTAGGGAGGCCCTCTCTTTTCCCAGCAGGATAGTTTGTTTGCTATTTTGCATTTGTGGATAGACCTGACTGAAACAGAACAGGAGGATGTTTGAGATTTAGAATGTTTGTTTCAGAGTTCGCTGCTCTTTAAACCTGTGCTATGCTGGGTGATAACCCATGAATACCCATATTTTACTATGAGGCACATCTCCCCATGTCTTCCCTTTCCAAGAAACCCTCTTGACCTAGCAACAATATAAGACAATGTCAAGCTGCCAAATCCCTTTGGAAAATAATAATTTAGCATAAGAGAGTGGAAAAGCAGTTTTTCCATCCTCCTTGCTGAAGGTGACCTTGACTCAATAACTTTGGGCCTCTGTCTGCCTCCTGGACATCGAAGGGCTCAGTTCTCTATTTCTTACCTCTCTTCTCACTTCGTCTTGGCTGAGGGAGGAGGCTCTAGGGGCTGAGTCATAGCAGCCCAGTCATCTAGCCAATCCCAGAGCTTTTATTTCTCTTTTATCAAACATCATAGAAAGAAAAAGGATACTTAGTTTGAGTCCAACCTCTCTGAATACAAGAGACACTCTGTATTTGTGTTCCTAATAGGCATTCTACTCATTGTCTAGATAGATCATTTGGGCATGAAGAGGTATTACACTCTGATGTTGAGAACTTACGGTGTGTCCTAATCGTTTCTCAGCTGTTACCATGACCATTGGACTGGTCATTTTGGAGAAATCAAGATTAAGTGTCAAGGAGCCGACTGAAAAGAAGCTCCATTCTTTCTTCCATCAACTAAGAGCCTGCACTCATGATTTTTTCCAAAGACTGCCATGTCAACATATAAAATCAATAGACATTGGATAAACCAATGTTTATATTAAAAATAAAAATAGTCACCATAAGGAAGAAAAAGCATAGCTAGATCCTTCAATATTTTATTGGACCATTCATCTTATAGACATTTATTTAGCCCTTACAGCATGCCAAGAACTAAGGTAGTGTTTGAGAATATATCTGGAATAATAATAGTAACTGTAGCCAATAATTTTGAACTCCTTACTGCTTTTTGAGGCATTGGGCTAAATGCTTTATGTAGATTATCTCATATGACTCTCAAATCAACTCTGTAATTGGGTCCTTTTATAATTTCTATACAAAGATAAGGAAAATGAGGTTTGGCAAGGTTAAATAACTTGCCCAGGAACACATTGCTAACAAAGATTACAGCTGGGACACAAACCAGTGTAGTTTTCACTTTTTAATTGTTTGCTGTTGTTTCTTCATGAGGTAGAAACAAGATCCTGCCCTCCTAGAACGTTGTCTCAATTGGTGAACATTTTCCTTCAGATAGACTCTGAATCCGTCTCTGGAGAGATGTGGAGTGTCTCCCAGAGAAGGCCTTTCATTTTTCAACAGGATCTGTGCTGTTCACAGGAGTTGGTTGATTACATGGACTCTTTTTATTTTCTCTATTCAAGTTCATGTTTCCCATTTCTTGTGTCCTTCTATGTTTTCATCCTGGCATCCTTTGCCTTATCCTTCTTTCCACCCTCTTTCCTCTCTGAGTGCCCTCCTCTCCACACCTGTTTGTTTTTCTCTCTCCTACCTAGACAATCACTAGAGTGCCCAAAAATCATGCAATGCACTGTTGAAGAAAAACATGGAAGGGAGGGAAACTCACTGCAAATGAAATGAGCTATTGATGGATGCCTTCATAAGCCTAGGGGTCCTTCTTTAGCGTTCTCTGGCATTTAAGGGATTCAGGATTCCAAAAGCACATCCACTCCATTCTGCTGGTGCTAATCTCATTTTTTTCCATGATTAACAGCCCCGTTCATTATGTTTTCAGCTCACATTAATCTTCTCTTCTGTGAGTTTGGTAACATTTGGAGTCATTTCCCTCTGTATTTATCCATCTCGGATCTTTAGAGAAGATAAGTTTGCAGAGAGTCATTTGTTACTTAGAGCAATGAGAGGAGGGAATATTCTCCTTATTTCTCACATCCTGAAAGAGGACTCTCGGAATTCAAACATGGAGCTCCCTCCAACTCCATAGGGTACTCAATTTGGGATTGAGCTGCAACATAACAGCATCAGAAATCACAACCAGCAATGCTCCATGGATCCTGAGTCCTAGGAGGACCCTAGAATGGACGAGATCGGGAGAATGTCGTGGGGGTAGTGGAGAGACTTAGGACAGTAATAAGTCAGAACAAAGCCTTTGGCCTGAGTCCAGTCTCTCCCACCTACAAGCTATTTGACCTTGGGCGAATCTCATAATCTCTCCAAAATCTGCTCACTTCCTCTGTGAACTGGTCTCAAAGATGCCTGTCTTCTCTACATGAAAAAGGAGGTTTGAGTGTTCACTTATATTCTCATCTCTGTTTTTGAATAAGCTTGTATCCTTACTTATATCACTTAATTTTTGTCATTTTGGAAGCCTTGTCCAACAATATTGTATGTTTGTATATATATACATATATATTTATGAATAATATATATATTTCAACAATCATATATTTACGATTAGAAAGAAGAAAATAGGCTATTGGGAAAGTTTTAGAGGCTAATATATTTAAATTCTTATCTCATATTTTATTTTAAAAAGTCTTGAAGGGGCACCTGCGTGGCTCAGTCAGTTAAGCAGCGGACTCTTCCTTTCATCTCAGGTCATGGTCTCTGGGTTGTGAGATTAAGCCCCGTGTCTAGCTCTGTGCTCAGTGCAGCATCTGCTTGCGAGTCTCTCCCTTTCCCTCCCCCTCCTCCTCCCTTTCTGCCCCTCTCTCCACTTGCTCTCCGTCTCTCTCTCTCAAATAAATGAATAAAATCTTAAAAACAAATAAATAAATAGATAAAAATAAAAAACCTTGGAGGTGTGTGTTGTATTTGAAGATCTACTGGGAAGAGGATAGTTTGTTTAGAAAACAGAAAAACAGGGAGAAAGCCCTTTCGGAGAACCTGGTCTATCAGCCCCTAGGGACATTCTGTCGTGAAAGTTGGAATGCATTTATTCCTTTCTTAATTCAAGTAAGATGTTTTTTAGAGAAAATATTCCAACTGGACATCCATTCAAAAACCATGACAATTATTGCTATCTATGGTCATTAACCATGAAATATCGGTGTTATTTCTCATTGCTACTGAAGAGCAGGTCTAAATTGCATTAATGCATCTGTTACTATAGAAAGGGGGGAAGGTCTAGTTAAATTTTATTGCTGTCTAATTTAGAAGGGGTTCAGGATGCTGAGAGGACAAATAGAGACAAGAGAAATCTGGACTGTTTGCTGTAATTCTGCAGAACTATAACCAAGGCAACAGGATTCGGAAATGTCATTTATTGACAGTCCTTTTGCCCAACACCTGGGATTTGAGCAAGAGACTCCCATTATGCAGATAACTCCCAGTGCTATCGATGAAAATTAACTACATAACCAACTCTCCTGCCCACATAGAACACCAGACGCCTGAGAGCACTTTTAATTGCAGTGTACCTCCCTCTGCAAAAAAGCTAATTACATCTGCTTCCCTTTCCTTTAGGTACCCAAGCAAGGACAGGAATAATGAAGAGACACGTGTGTTAGTTGCAACCTTTTGAACCAAGCAAGGAGGAAATCAACAGTGTGGACAGGGCTGGAACAGTTGCCACACTTGCTTGTTGGAGTGAATGAGGAATGGGCTTGTGATTATGCTGACATTTCAGCATGAATCTGGTAGACCTGTGGTTAACCCGTTCCCTCTCCATGTGTCTCCTCCTACAAAGTTTTGTTCTTATGATACTGTGCTTTCATTCTGCCAGTATGTGTCCCAAGGGCTGTCTCTGTTCTTCCTCTGGGGGTTTAAATGTCACCTGTAGCAATGCAAATCTCAAGGAAATACCTAGAGATCTTCCTCCTGAAACAGTCTTATTGTATCTGGACTCCAATCAGATCACCTCTATCCCCAACGAGATTTTTAAGGACCTTCATCAATTGAGAGTTCTCAACTTGTCCAAAAACGGCATTGAGTTTATCGATGAGCATGCCTTCAAAGGAGTGGCTGAAACTTTGCAGACTCTGGACTTGTCTGACAACCGGATTCAAAGCGTGCACAAAAATGCCTTCAATAACCTGAAGGCCAGGGCCAGAATTGCCAACAATCCTTGGCACTGTGACTGTACTCTACAGCAAGTTCTGAGGAGCATGGCATCCAACCACGAGACAGCCCACAACGTGATCTGTAAGACTTCTGTGTTGGACGAGCATGCCGGGAGACCATTCCTCAATGCTGCCAATGACGCTGACCTTTGTAACCTCCCTAAAAAGACTACTGACTATGCCATGCTGGTCACCATGTTTGGCTGGTTCACCATGGTGATCTCCTATGTGGTATACTATGTGAGGCAAAATCAGGAGGATGCCCGGAGACACCTGGAATACTTGAAATCCCTGCCGAGCAGGCAGAAGAAAGCAGATGAGCCTGACGACATTAGCACTGTGGTATAGCCTCCGAGCCGACCAGCGCCGAGAAAGAAATTTGTTGGCAGTTACGATAGGATAAGTAGGTTTACTTCTCCCATCCATTGTAAACATTTAAAACTTTGTATATCCATTTCTTTTGACTTATGCCACTGTTGAAATTTTAACAAACATGACAACATAACGAATCATTTTAGTTTAGGTGACCTACCCCTTACTTGTACCCCCAGTGGTATATTCCTTGAGTAAGCTACTCTCTGAACATAAGTTAGATCCATCTCACTATTTAATAATGAAATTTATTTTTTTAATTTAAAACCAAATAAAAGCTTAACTTTGAACCATGGAAAACAGAGTGACTTATTGGTCCAGAAAACAGTATGGCCATTCCGTTGCTTTCAAGAGAAACAGACAACCCTTATGACCCTAAAGAACTATCATAATGAAAGATGTGTTAGTAAGCCCTACTATACACCAGGGAGCCATAGCTGAATTATCGACCAAGGAAAGTATCTGTCAGACTTTAAAATACTAGCCTTAGCAAACCCGAGTGATAATGCAGTGTGGCACCCTACAGAGACTTCAGTGGGGATGCTGCTAGGTGCTTACTATCCAAAAGTTGAAAAAAAATATATATATATAACATAAATATATATATATATGTATATATGTCATATAGATATATGCATATCTATCTATATATACATAGCTAAACACAGTATTTTTACTCTATATTAAAAACATGTAAAAGAAGAGGACAAAAGATGTGTCCTCTGTAAGGACAGAGGACACATTCTGTCCTTAGGATCACCTTTTGTGGGCAGGGGTATATGAGTAACACATAAATAGAGATGCTGAAAAGGAAAATGCTAATAGTGTAGCACCCACTGTGTGTGAGGCATTTTTATACTATGATTATGGCTCTCAACCCTCACTACAAAAGGAAAACGTGACAACTGCCCCATTTAGAGGAGACTACAGGTGGAAGGAGTTCAATGGCCTACCAAGTAGAAAGTACTAGAACATGAATTTGAAGTATATCTTTCTCTCTCCAAAAGCTGAGACCCTCTCATTATGTTCCTACTAGGTTGGTTTGTAGTTACATGCTAAAAATGTGGCCATGTTAAGTGTATAGTTCCACAAGTTTTGACAAATGTATATTCCTGTATATCAAGACATCATGCCTCTGCTACTGTTCAGAAATAGGAGGAAGCTCATTCAGTTCTTGAGTAGGAAATTGTGTGGGATTTGGGGGTTTGAGGTGACATTACAGATAACCTTTGGAACTTGGGTAGGATCTCATCAGAGAGTAATATAAGCAAGGAAGGTAGCTGACCTGGGGGAGCAAAGAAATAAAAAGTATAGGCTGGTATTTGGGATGAAGAAGTCTATGTAGGGGAGTAATGAGAGACAAAGCTGGAGGCTCATCAGAAGGATCTCAATTCTTGGGAGTAAGAATGACTAATAGAATTTATGGAGCACCCAGGACGCACCAAGTACTTTCTTTGGGTTGTATTAATTAATCCTTCTAATTACCTTATGAGATAGTCTTTTGCAAATGAGGGATCAGAGATGCCAGAGTTTCGGTAATGAGTTCAGGATCCTTGCCTTAGAAGAAGTAGAGCAGATACTGAAATCCAGTCCCTTAGTTTTAGAGCCTCTTAACCACTGTGCTGCATTACTTTACAATCATATACTTTACTACTGAAGTTTCAGCTTCCCCAGACCAAGAGGTTTGCAGATTGTCCAAAGTGATGGTCTCATTTACAGCAAAAATAGCCCTTTGTGGGGCTTAAGTAGGAAGGATTGATCCTTGGCAATTTTGATCCACAGATCCTTCTCCAACCCACATCAGGTTGTCTTTGGGACCTCCAGGAATCACATTTCTGCCCTTGGAAAGCACAGCAGCTCCTGTCCATATCAATAATCTCTTAAAAGCTTACTGGCATGGACCATGAGAGCCGGCCAATCCAAGACCTTCAGTAAAGCATTCAGAGCAGCGTGGCTAGGCTACACTGGCATATACCCCAGGACCAGAGGATTGGCAGACCCACCTTATCCTTACTGAAAAAATGTAAGGCCTCTTCTGAAAGTCAGGGATGTGAAATTCAGAATATGGGCACTTCGGCATCCCAGTGAGAAAGAAGCCAGACTGTCTGCTTTGCTAACTGGGTTTGAACAGCTTCCAGAGAAATCAGAGCTTTGCTGAAGATTTAACGCCCCCTGGAGGACAACTTTAGAATATATCTTGGGTAAGCACGACCACAGAGAGATAGATGCCTAACTGAAAGCACATTTTTATTCCTCTAAGGTATAGGAAAGTAGAGCCATTGCTAAGATAACACTTTAAAAAATTAATTGCATTTAGAGTGAGTCACATACGTTTTAGGAAAGCATTCACAAATCACATAATCCATTTCAGTTTGCTGCTTCCAAAATAGCCTTTATATTCATATTAGTAGGAGTTTATTTTCCTAATGGTTAATTGCATTAGTCAAGTGAAAGTATCTAAAAAAATCCCCAAAGGGTGTTGTAGGATAGTCACCTGGTGGTTGAGAGGTGGCAATGTGAAATTCTCACTTTTGCATTGGTAACTCTCTGCATACATAGAGGTAAGAAGTGGTTAATAATGATTCCCCTGCCTGGATTCTGTGTGCAGATTTTCAGTTAACGGTGCTGTAAGTGCAAGTTAAGTTTAAAAACAAAACAAAATAAAAATACCTGTAACACAGGTTGCCATGAATTGGAGTAGTTATGCCACTGAAGGAGAAAATTAATTTTTTTTAAAGACTTTATTTATTTATTTGACAGAGAGAGATTACAAGTAGGCAGAGAGGCAGGCAGAGAGAGAGAGAGGAGGAAGCAGGCTCCCCACTGAGCAGAGAGCCCGATGCGGGACTCGATCCCAGGACCCTGTGATCATGACCTGAGCCGAAGGCAGCGGCTTAACCCACTGAGCCACCCAGGCGCCCCGAAGAAAATTAATTCTTAAAAAACAAACCAATAACAGGTTATACGACACCTTCATGAGCAGAACTGGAAGGAAACTCACTTCCCATCAGTTTGTAGGGATGTTCCATCCTCCTGTACCAACAGCACACGATGCCAAGGGGTGGTTTTCTAAAGCCCACAGCTGGCTGAACAGAAAAAGCCTTAAAATGCCTACTTCAGTTTCAATCCCAGTACACTCCTTAAATTTCTGAACCTTGTGCATATTTATATACATGGAGAGTTACCTATTTTAAGAATCTAAGGTTTTTGAAATTCACTATCAGCTTATTATCGGAGCTATATCCATACCATCTTGCCTTTTAAATATTTTAAATAACAGCCTCTCTGCTCAACCCCCTACTTTGGCGTCTCTCTGCCAATCTCAGCCTCTTCAGTTCAAAAATACCTGGGAAGTTTTGTCTCGTCATTGACAATGTGCTTATCTCTGAAGCAAGGCAAATCATAAAAAATGCCAGCCCAACTGGAACGTTTTTTAAGAAAGTGATAAAAAGTTATGTAATGGAAGATATAACTTTCAAGAACACTTTGGCAAATTGCAATGGACTGATATACAAATTCTGCCAGGTACGCGTTGTTCTTTTTTACGTCCTTTGATGATTACCCACAATAATTCTTGTTCTGATATCAACAAGCAGAAGGCAGTCTGAGATGTGGGTAGGTTTTCCTTATTGGCTCGAGACTTCCAATTCATTCAGTAAGTTCTCTCATCTATCTGGCACAGCTAGAGAATGGAAAATTCTGCCTAATGAAATGTTCGGGTTACTAGAAATAGGCGAACTCCTAGAATCTCAGGGCTGGAAGAGTCCTAGAGAGGATCTCATGCGCTGATTTTACAGGTGCTGAAATAGAAACTCTTTAGGCTTGGGTGTTGGCATACGTGTGCCCATATTCCCCACCCAGTGTTGTTCACAAGTCACCAACTGCCTCTCCCAATGCACTGTTCCGCAGTCTTCTAGGAAACGGAAAAATGTAACAATATAGATACCATGAAAATGTCCCGGCTCTCAGCAGCAGTTTCTTTGAGGATTCAGAAGGCACTTGAGGTTCCTACATTGTCACAGAGTTGTCATGAAGAATATCTGTGATTCTAAAAAACTTCTTGCTCCTTCAAGATAGGATGAAATCATCTGTTTTCCTTTCACAAACAGCCCCCAGATAACATGCTCAACACTAGGCAAGATCTAGCTTCTCCGGAGAGAGATGGAGAAAATGATTTGTTGCAGCTTCCTAGGGAGGTAGGGTTGGTTAGCATGTATTTCCTTGAGTAGCAGCATAAACCCAAGTGGTCAAATGCAGCCCTGTTGGTGGGAGGGGAGTCCCTGCCTCTACCTGATGTTGTTCTCTCTTCCCAGAAGCCAGGTTCCTGATTCTTCAATTTGGCTTCTCTGACCCAGACAAAGCAGACCAAAGGCAAACTCATTTGCCATAGATTTGGAAATGCCCTCCCTAACCCTTTTCCAAATCCAAATAGGTGAATCAGGATTTAGGGAAGAGGAAGACCTGAATTCCTTATCACACATTTGCCTATATTCTCGTATGGATGGTCCGAGATGCACCAAATGAATTAGTGGATCACATGGATTCATCAGGGGGCACTACATGGATTCATCAGGGGGCACTCCTTAAGGTTTAACACTTTTTCCTGCCAACTCAGGGAAATTACGATCTTGAGGCCACAAGATGGACTTAGGGTCCAACTGTATCATGGGTGGGAGACAGTAGAAGAAAACTCATCCCTATTGTATGGCTCTAACTTACTTAATATTAAAAGAATCAGAAGCTAGTATAAATTGTTTAAGAAGTGTGTGTGTGTGTGTGTGCGTGTGTGTGTCCATGTGTGTATGGGAGTAACATGGTAGGGAATTGGTTTCTGAAAAAGGAAAAGAGGTAGTGAGATCACTAAAAACAAAGCCTTTACACAGTCTGATCTAGAGATGGCAAAGCTTTGGGATCTCCAGGGAAATTATTAGATGTATTTTCAAGGCTGTCCCCAAGTTCAGAGAAAGCATGTATGCTTGTCACTAATGGCAAGGTTTGATTTGATCAGGTTTGAGTTGATCAGGTTTGAGAGTTATGTTCTTTCTTTGACTGACAAATGTTCTGTATTTTGCTCACTATTTAAAAAAAAAAAAAATCAATGCATTTCCTTTCTTCGCCTAGAGATAGATGAACATCGAACCAACAAAAATTTGCTGAAGTTGACCTGAAAAGCTAGGCCTGAAATGAATATGTTGTATGTCTCCCTGGGGTTGAATTGAAAGTTTTTTCTTTTTTTTTTTTTCTTTTATATTTCATTTACTTTTCCCTTCCGAGAAGAGCTTGCAAAATGGAAGACAATTTAAAGTCTGGCTGTTGCTCTAAAGATTAACAAGCCATCTGTTGAGCTAATGGCATTGATTGTTGAATAGATTTTAAAATAAAATGGTCTCCAGGGATTGGGATGGGGCTAATTTACACAAATCCAGCTTTCTTAGACTTGTCCACATTCCTTCTGGAAGAAAGATATATGAAAGATGCTGGTCTGCTCTGAGAGTCTTTCATCCTCACAGACTGTCTTGCCAATTCCCTGGCTCTCCGCTGCAGTGACGAGAGGAGAATGTGAAATGAAGAACTGGGGAGAAAAACCAGGGAGAGCACTCCGTGGAAGAAGGCTCTGGGGAAACAAACAGGACGGACCTAAACAGACGTTTTCAGCATTTTATCATTCACGAGAACTTCTATCTTCCCATTACAACAGGAAATGAGGAATCCCTATGTATAAGTCCCCGATAAAGAATCCCTTTTATCAGGCACCTGGGTGGCTCAGTGGGTTAAGCCGCTGCCTTAGGCTCAGGTCATGATCTCGGGGTCCTGGGATCAAGTCCCGCATCGGGCTCTCTGCTCAGCAGGGAACCTGTTTCTCTCTCTCTCTCTGCCTGTCTCTCCATCTACTTGTGATTTCTCTCTGTCAAAATAAATACATAAAATCTTTAAAAAAAAAAAAAAAAAGGAATCCCTTTTATCAAATAAAAGAACGTTTGGTCATATAAGTCCCCCTTCCTTAATAACAGTTATCATTTACCTGGCATAGTGCCAGTCTCCATTTCTCCCTTCCCTAGTACTGACAACAGCTCTGCCAAATCACTATTCCCATTTTACAGATGAAGGAACCAAGACTCAGAATGTATCCCGCCCAAGTCCCCACAGCTAATGTGCAATAGCGGAACGGATCTAGCTGTCTGCCGTCCTTTGCTCTACCTAAGCCCCACTGCCAAGTTTTCGCTTCACCCTTTAGTTTTATGAGGTCTTAAGTCTCACAATAATAAGTGAAGAAAGATAGGACGAGTCATTTTTTTCTTAATTTGCAAAGGAGAGAAAGGAGGTGCAAAAAACAAAAAACAAAAAAAAAAAAACAAGCCTTAGCTCACTCAGCCAGGTCACAGCGCTGGTGTTTGGGGACTACAGTGGTTCATCGCCATTTTCCACCCACTCCTCTGTGCCCAGCTCTGAAATCCCATGTATACATAAAGTAAACTACACTCCCAGACAGGGCAATGTGAACATAGCTCTAGGTCATGGGGGTGATGAACACAGTTCCACAGTTGCTCCCAGAAGGGTAGTATGGTGGATGTCCATTGTTTTGTGACTGCCATATTTGTCCTCAACCCTATCATTTTCCTATCCATCCACCAAATTTCAACTGGCACTTCCTGCATGCATTTTCCTAAAGGTTTACCTTGGCTGGCACTCACACAGAAGGTTTGGGATACTGGGGAACCTCCAGCCTCTAGCAGCAGCCCTCAGCCCCTGACTACTTGCTCTTGCTACATAAATGCCCAGCTCCCTTGCTCTCAGAAGCATGGGTTGCACTCTGTGCTACCGTTTCCCCAGAAAGATGAAGCGCCCTGGTCCACTGTGCCAGTGGACTACGTGACACCCTCTCTACCTTTGCTACTTTCCCTCTCTTGTCTTATTTCTCTACTTCCCTGTGTTTCCTTTACCTCCCAAATAAACACTCTGTACTCAAATCCTGTCTCACTGTCTGCTCACTGGAAAAACCTAAACTAAGATCCCCGAGTATACCCTAAATCAGTGCTTTCCAAACCCCACTGAGGATCAGCAGACTGACAGTTCTTGAACAATATAAATACCTCTGTCTCACTCAGACCTGCTGAACCAGAATCCTTGAAGGTGGGGCTCTGGTCTCTTCCCTGAGAGATCTAGAATGACCAGTCAGGGCAGTAACTCCGACAGAGAGGACATTCTGCACTGGAAATGTCTTCTCAGACGTTGTGCTTGGCGAAACTTTGTTGCCATACAAAAGTGAACAGCTGTCCCCTCACGGAGAATGAGTGTCATGTGAACCCTTAATAAAGTTTCCGGTTTTTGCTGTATTTTGCCTCACATGCCAGAAAATTAAGAGGAAAAAAAAGTCTGCACTTCTATTTTAGTAACACATGTGATCTAATCTATCCAGCTGGAGTTTAGTTTCTTCTGCTTTTAACCTGCTATCACATGTAAGTAGTAGGTGATCTGATTGTTTTAAATTATTAGTCACATGTTTCTATTTTATTCCAACTATGTCTTCAAGACCCCTCAAACCCTTCATTTAGTGACACAGGAAAAACATTTATGTTTGTTTGCTGCCTTTTACATTGCCCGCAAATTTAGAGGTTGTTTCCAACTCATTTCCCATTTGGTACTGCTTAAGTTCTGATTTTTTTTTTATAATTTGTTTCCGCTTGCTTTTATGTGCCCCAAATGTTTGATACCCAATCATCCTTTGCTGTGAAACTATGCCTTAATTAACAGGATCCAGGATCAAACACAAGTTCATGCCTCAGAATCCCACAGGCCTCCAGTGGCCTCTGCTCATGAGATCCCCTCACCCACCATAGCAAGAAGGAGGTGGAGTGTATGATCGTGTCATTTTCCAAATGGGGGGACTGAGACCCAGAAATGCTAAGTGACCTCCCCAGCCTGTCTCTAGGTAATAAGTGAAAGAGCTCAGACTTGCAAGGAGTTCTCTTGACACTAAAGTTCATGCTCTAGCCACTTCTTATTTATGAGGCATGAACACATTTAGAGAGGCCTCAGGTAATTGTAAGGAGAAGGGGAATAATCTGGTTCCAGAAGACACTTGGTTTTAGGGGATTAAAAAAAATCCCATATTCATCTCTACTCAAACTTGGCAGATAATATTGTCATTGTTGCTGGCATTATAAAACCATAAGCAATATTTTAGTGCTTTATTGGTGTTTTTTTTCCCCCTCCATTTATTGTTTTCAAATGATGCCACATGCTACCGGTTAAATTGAGGCCCCTCAAAAGCTGGATGTCCTAATCCTGGTTATCTCAGAAGGTGTCTGTACTTGGAGGTAGGGACTTAAAAGAAATAGGGGTGCCTGGATGGCTTGGTTGGTAAGCGTCTGCCTTCAGCTCAGGTCATGATACCAAGGTCCTGGGATCAAGCCCCACATAGGGCTCCATGCTCAGCAGGAAGCCTGCTTCTCCTTCTCCCACTCCCCCTGCTTGTGTTCCCTCTCTCACTGTGTCTCTCTCTGTCAAATAAATGAATAAAATCTTTTTCAGAAATAAAGAAAGAAAGAAAGAGAAAGAAGTTAAAATGAAACCTTTAAGGTGGGTCCTAAACCAATGTGACTGGTGTTCTTATAAGAAAGAGGAGTTTAGGACACAGAGAGAAACACCAGAGATGCTTATGTCCAGAGGAAAAGCCATCTCACATCCCAGCAACAAGGTGGCCATCTGCGGGCCATCTGGGAGAGGCCTCTGAAGAACCCAAACCTGCAGACACCTTGACTTCCAGAACTGAGAGAAAATAACTTTCTGCTGTTTCAGGCTGTGGCATTTTGTTATGGCAGTTAGGGTACTAATACGATATACTAACCCTTGATTTCTGGGAGTATTTTGGAAGGTTTCCTTATGAGGCAATGTAAGAAAATTTTAGAAAATGCAATTAACTAATGCCATCCCATATCTGGATCTTTTTTGTTGCCCTTAGTTTTTGGAAACAATTTTTTTTTTTTTTTTTGAAAAGGATCTACCTCTTAGTTCTGGAAATGCCCCATACTGAAAAGTAAGTATAACTACTCTGAGAAATGAGGACTTTCATGTAGATATATGAGAACAAAAGAGACAAAATGAATAAATTATCAGATAGTGCTTCATTTCCAGCTAAGACTATTTTAAAGGGAAAAATGGCCATAGGTAATAAAACATCTTAATTGGAAGAATGATATAATTACCAGCATGTCCTATATTTAACTTCAGCCCAATTCCTACTCCACCCCTTGCCCTAGCTTCCTCAGAAATTTTTGTCAGAGCAAAAAATCTCAACTACTCCATTACGGTAAAACTGGAAACTGGGAGGCTTTATCAATTCCTTTCCAACAATTTCACAGTAGATGGGCTCAGTTTACAATCCAATGATCGCTTCTCTGATTAGGGCCTCTGAAAACTCAGACCAGTATGGTAAATGAGGACTCTTGCTTCTCACCTTTCAAAGACCAATAAAAACACTGTAATTAGAGTTCGCTGGCCATTTGGTGGCTGTGGTACACAGCTGGGTCCCTTCAGCAAGCACTGACTGTGGTCCAGCCAGTAAGAGACTCGAAAGACTTCGGTAGGCAAGAACCTTCGAAGCCAGCGACTGTGGGAAGCCTATTAGAACACCGCTCCCTGTGCCACAGATTCAGCTACTGTGAAAGCCTACGTGTAGAGAGGTCCAATTAACCCAGGGTTTTAATTGGCCTTGGGATGTGGTTAAAAAACAACAACAACAAAACAAAGTAAAACAAACAAAACAAAGACATGCTTTCTTTTGCTTGCAAGATGAAAATAACCTCAATGTTTAAAAGCCTGAAAATACGGAATCATGTTGAAAATTAGAGTAATCTAAAGAACACAAGGAAGAAATAGAAGTTCCTCCAAACCTCACCACTCAGAAGTAACAGGTCAACATTTTTGAACTTTATTCTGGACCTCTCTCTCTTTACACACACATAGAAAACTCTGTAAAAAAGCGACATCTTAGGCACCCTTTTCAGACACATTGAACAGCTCCCTGTTTTCCCTTCTGTAATGCCCAGGCCAAACCCCTTAATGCCAACATAGATTTTTAACCTGTCCTGTCCAGTTTTCCAGAATGTTCTCTTACCTCCACCCCTTAATGCCAACATAGCTCTTCTTGACCCATCCTGTCCAGTTTTCCAGAATGTCCTCTTGTCTCCACCCCTACCCCCAACTCCATGAGGGTCCTGTCTCTTGGCTCACGAATTCCTGAAAACTTCCCTTGCCTCTCATGAGGCTCTTTGAAGAGTTCAAAGCTGGTATAGAGTGTAATCAGCCTTGCATTTCTGGTAAGGCTGGAATTGCGGGGGGCGGGGGGGTGCAGCAAGGGATGGTCGGAGACAAGGAACCCAGATATTTGTTGCACAAATTCAGGTGGAAAAAGCTAGTCACCTAGGTAAGTATTGTGGCAGTAGTGCCAGAAAGCAGGTGAATTTAAGATCTGTTTGGGAGATGCGTTTCAGTAGGCAGTAGATGCGGCTCTCCTGCTCCTCTTCCTCCTCCTTATCCCCACTGTCATCAAGTAGCTGTTATTACTATAGCTGTGCTCCATCCCTAAGGTTTAATGGCTATACATGAAAATAATGGACTCAATGAAAATACATGGACTTAACGAAGCTTCAAGAAACTAGCTTAATTGTTCTAGCCAGGCCACATGGTTTCATTGTCAAGCTCAACTTGATGTAGCCAAAAATAGGTTTGATTTCAACTTCATTACAGATGACATGACCTCCTATCTTTTCTTCTGGTTGTCAGAAAAGGATAAAGTTCATTTTATTTGAAGACCTCTTCTTAATGAAGGCTTTAAATAAAAAACCGCAACCGCTTATCCCCTTGCAGGGAAATGACTCAGCTCACGTTAATGTCATTTATTAAATTTCTTGTCTAATCCTTGACACGAGAATAGTAATCAGCCAGATCTCCATCCTTCTAGTTTCTCCCCCATCTCCACATATGTAGAAAACTGTTTTTTGGGAGGCCTGGGCAATCTCTGCACTTTCATTCAGGAGATTAGACTGTGAGATATTTGTGCCCTGAACTCACAAAAGGAGATGTTCTTTAATGGCGGGTGGAAACAACTGAAATATTCTTTCCCATGCCATTCAAAAGATGCATCATGGTCCAAACCAATAAAAAATGGTGTATTATCAAAGGATTTTTGTCAAGTTGACAAAAGTAAGATGAAGTACATTGCTTTTAAGACAGAATATAACAAAATATTCTCTGGGACTCTGGTCTTGCAGAAATTTAACATGTTAACTCCACAAAATAATGAGAACAATTATTTATTGCTCAACATGTATTGAACAATTACTATGTGCCAGGTATCCAGCTTAGCACCCTTCATGACTTTCTTGGCTACTCTTCAGAGCAGCCTTTTGAAGTAGATACTATTCTGATTCACATTGTACAGATAAGTAAACTGAAGCATGGAGGGACAATGAACTCATGTGAGGTCACACCTCCAATGTATATAGCAAGAACATCAGTGCAAGCCATCCCCACACAGGCGGCCACATAGCCACGTGCTGGCTTCACAAGGCTGCTCCATGCCAAGAGGACACGGTCTGTGTGTTTTCATCATCATGATAATTAACACTTGGGTTACATTATCTGAGCCTGAGAACATGATAAATCATTATGGTCCTCATTCTCTAAGTAAGAATGTATACCAGAAGAACCTTCAGTGAGTGACCAGGGTCCCTGAGTTGGTAAGAGAGAACAGGGACCGTGACCTCAGTCTTCTGATAGGGTGCTGCTGCAGGTGCATTTCTAAGCCCCAAT
Source organism: Mustela nigripes (assembly GCF_022355385.1). Classification (NCBI taxonomy): domain Eukaryota; kingdom Metazoa; phylum Chordata; class Mammalia; order Carnivora; family Mustelidae; genus Mustela; species Mustela nigripes. The sequence goes on along the minus strand of NC_081558.1, from coordinate 76,876,994 downwards.
AACAACCCATTCCAAGACATCAGTGCTGTCACACCAGATGTTAGTTATCCTCTGGCATGGGGAGATGAAGCTGGACATTCTTCACATTAAGGGACATTGGAAGTCATCACAATTAATCATTTGTATGTCTTAGCCAAGCTGCCATGATTTAATAACTCTTGTTCATCATAAGTAATAGGCTATGCAATTTAATAGCTAGATGATGTTTGGTTATCACCTACATTACAGTACTTTGCCAGTACTGAGAAGCTACCAACTATTTTAAAAGCTAATAGCTATAGGGCCTGGGTGGCTCAGTCAGTTAAGTGTCTGTTCTTGGCTCAGGTCATGATCGCGGGGTCCTGGGATCCAGCCCCATGTCATGCTCTCTGCTCAGCAGGGAGCCTTTTTCTCCCTCTCCCTCTGCCCTCCCCCTGCTATGTTCTCTCTCTCTCTCTCATTTGCTCACTCTCTCTCTGCATCAAATTAAAAAAAAATAAAAACCTTAAAAAAAAAAAGAGTTAGTAGCTATAGTCAAGGTAAAGGGTCTTCCTGAAGACAATAAATTATAATTTTTTATGTGATGGGTAGATGCTGAATCCAATTTCTTCTCTATGACAGGTTGGGTGCTCTAACCATACATACACTCTTCTCTTTGAGAAAGTATGCAGTATTTTTTTTTTTAAGATTTTATCTACTTATTTGACACAGAGAGAGAGTAAATGCAGGTAGAAGAAGCAGCAGGCAGAGGCAGCGGGGGGAAGCAACCTTCTCACTGGGAGCCTAATGTTGGCCTCAATTTCAGGACCCTGGGATCATGACCTGAGCTGATGGCAGACACTTAACAACTGAGCCACCCAGGTGGCCCTGCAGTAAATTTTTCTTACACATGAGATTTTTTATTTTTCCTAAACATGAGAGATGTCTCCAAAACACAATTTCGTGATTCATCTGGAAAAAAAAAATCTAAAGTAAGAAAAATAACAGCTTTAGGAATGAAGTAATCCTGTATGATTTAAGTCTTTTTTTTCCCCTAGAGATTTTGCCCTGCCTAAATTAAATGACATTTTGAAGTGCCTTTTCATATATGTATATATGAATTAGAAGGTATAATTCCAAAAGTGAATAGGAGGGAAACAAGTATTCCTGTAATAGATTGGTCCACACTCCCATCACATCTTACCTAGGATTAAGTGATTTGCAGTACCTTTTTCTGGACAGAAGTAGCAGAGTCCAAGCCTCTAAGGGGCATCAAATGCTTCCCCTCACCCTTCTGTGCTTCTACTTACATGAGAACAGCATATATCTCAGCCATAGGGCTAAGGAGCATGATAAACCCATGAAACAGATTTCCTGAACTTCCTGAAACAGATTACCTTATAGTGTGAAGAGAGTCACCCCTGCTGACTTTCAGAACTGTGAGCAGGATAAATAAAAATATTTCCTCCTTCCTCAGTCTGTTCAGGCTGCTATAACAAAAATACCACAGACTGGCTGGCTTAAAAAACAAACATTTCTTTCTCACAGTCCCGGAGTCTAGGATATCCAAGATCAAGGTGTCAACAGATTGGGTGTGTGATAGCCTATTTCCTGGTTCATAGATGGCCATCTTCTGGTTGTGTCCTCCCATAGCAGAGAGCACAAAGAAGAACATTCTCTTTGAATTCTTGTAACAACACCAATCTCATCCATGAGGACTTTCCCTCATGACCTCATCTCATTTAATTTCCTCCCAAAGCCCCACCTCCCCAAACCATCACCTTGGGTGAAGAGGGTGAATATAGTCTCAACACATGGATTTCAAGAGGACACAATTCAGTCCATAACACTCTTTTAAGCCACTGAGATGGTTTGTTCGGTATAAAGTAGATGGCAGCAATAGCTGACCATTATAGTCCCTAAGAAATAACATTAAAGTATACCTACAGGTAAAGGGCTGAGCAGAAAAGTGCCCCCAAGATTCTGTCTACTGCTGTAAGTTAATGGCCCTCAACACTGATGGGGAGAAACAGACCAGGGTTACTGCATTCTAAGCCTGGAATGCATACTTTATTTTAAGAGGAAACACACTGAGTGTGTGATGTGCATAGAAAAAAATCCATACTCTTCCTTTGTAAAAATTCTTTGGGCAAACCCTTCTTCAATACCAAAATGCCACCTTCGTGTGTCAGTCTGATTCTCGCATAAAAGCAAATGACTGTAGGGATGAGTATTAGAAAGTGTTTTGCCTATTTCTAAAAATCATATGTAAGATTGACTAGAACCATGCCAAATCATATGACTACATTTTATTGTAAAGTATCTTCCTGAGATTGGCTTGAACAGTTCATAAAATTCAAAAGACACATAGTCCATAGGGAATGAAATGTGTTGGGGTTTTTTGCAAGGTAATTAGCACTTTGCTTAAGAACCAAGATACTCACTGTACCCAAGGATTTCCCATCTATGGAAGTGCAGCTCATTGAGAAGATAAGTATGTGGCAGGAGAATCAAGAACTTCCATTTCACTTTCTTATTCACATTCTGATATCGAAATTCACTGTTAATTGGAAATATGGTCTGTTATGATTTGCAAAGTATCCCTCGCAAGTGGAGTCACTGTATGTGTCACAGCTATAGAGTAAGATAGAACCAGCTTTGAATCCTGAATTTTCCGTTTCCTGGGAATCACTTGGGGTGACTTAAATACTATGATCTTCAGGTTTCTTTGATCATAAAGTTAGAAATAGTAATAACTATCTCCTGGGCTTATTATGAGGGTGAAATGATATAGACTGTGTCAAGTGCATGGTATGACACCTAAGTAGAAGACCTAAGAATAAAGTACAATATTGTATGTTGCTTTGAGATCTGGTAAAATGGGGAGGGATACAAATGGCCTAAGTGCTAGTTCCCCTCTCCACTGCTCCACTCCCATGGACAAGATCCCCTAACTCCTTCTTATCATGGGGACAAGACAAAGTCCTTGCTTACCCCAGATAATGAGCTACAGTTTCCTGACTGCTTTTAGAATTATTCAAGCAAGCCATCACTTCCTCCCAGGGGAAGGAAGGGCACCTCACTCTCTTGATATTACCAAACCTTCCTCCCGCAGCCCATGATGCTTTACTCCCCAAGCATAACCCTGTGTAACCCTGAATGGCACACAGTGATCTCCTGCCCTGGGTGTGCATATAGGCAACAAATAAGTAGCTGTTGACCCTATCTATTCAGTGTTGACTGTCTTGTGTTTGGCCATCCCTATAGTTCAGGAATCTCTCCCTTAGCAATGTGGTGAAGAGACCATCAAAACAAATATATAACATGTTGCAAATAACAAATGGTAAATGACGGCATAATTTTCAAGAAAAATAAACCTTAACGTTTTTCTCTAGCCTCTTAGAAACCCCTTAAGTTGTTTTCCCTCCAAGGAGAGAGGTGACCATCCTCTGTCTTTTGTTATCCAGAGCTGACATTTGGACACTGAGACCAAGGGAGAGGAGTGAGTACCACAGCTGGAAAGAAACCAATGAACCTTTGGCATGTATGATTCCTGCTCAGTGTGACCCATAAAATAAAGAAAGCAGGAATGAAAAGTCAGGTTCCGCAGTCACTGTAATTCTTTCAACATTTCTAAGATGTCTTCCCCAGCTCTGAACTCATGGGATGACCCACAACATGTCCCAGTTGTTGGCTATATCTCAGCACCCTGGGAGTCTCCTGGGCAGCCCAGTGGGTGAGGAGAAGCATGAGTGCCAGAGAAAACCTCTGAGAGCTCTTAGGAAGCTGGAACTGAAGATCTTGCATCCTCAGTTGCTGGCTGCCACTGATTCCTAAGAAACATTTCACCCTGAGCATTCAACCATTACACTAAATACCATTACACTGTTTCCTGTTGCCTTCAAAACACTTGATGTGATGCCTCACAATGACAGGACTCCCAACAAACATGGCTGAATGAATTATTGACTGAATGAATGAATGCAAAAGTCAAATGAATTTACTATGCACCTCATACATGGTAAGACTGTAAGGATTATAAAATATGGTCCCTAAGCTTAAGGAGAATATGGAATACTTGAAGAGATAAAAGCCAGAATCAAGGAGCAAGAAGGAACTCAATGTGGAAAGAAAGAGTTGCTGATGGCTCTGTGAAGAAGGTGGGGAGAGGAGGTGTTGAAGGGTAAGAGGAGTCTGAAAAGAGAGAACCGGACAAAAAGGAGAAGTCAGCTGGCGGTGGAGTGGGGTGAACAGATGCCTGTGTTTTCTCTTTGTGGACTACCTTCCATGTTTCTTGCAACTTATTTTCAGAAGAAACAAGAAAACAGGAAGCGGCATAGGCACATAGATGTCCTGCAGGAAATGCTTATGAGCTTTGAAAACAAATAGCCATGCTCTAAGTATGCAAATTAAATGAAAGGATTTCCTGTGAAAAGAGTGAGCAATTTTATCCCATTTAGCTTTCTTTTGAAGGACATTATCAGTTTTGCATGTTCTCATCTGTGAAATTTAGTGTACTCAGTGTGACACTAAAATATCTTTGATACAATGGAAATGAAGCCCTACGTCAGAATAAATTCAAGAAAAGTGTCAGTTTCCCCTTGACGTTCTTTTTCATTATGTGCAGAATAAAAAAGGGAGCCATGGTGTAATGAAGACTTGACAAAGCAATGTTGAGATGACAAATATCTGAGGCACAGAAGTTGAAATGTGACATAAAATACGATTACTAAAAGAAAATAATGGTACCTTTCAAACTGGCAAAAAAAAAAAAAAATCCCATTATAGAAATAGGAAACCAGGAGTCATGCTTTTAGGAAAAGGCTTGACGCCAAATCCTTTCACTCCCTCTCTGGGGGTGTGGTTCTATGTCAAAATATTGGAATCAGAAGTTGAAATAGAGCCTGAAAAGCTTGGCTTAATGGACAAAATCACATTAGCAACCTAAAAGGAGTCGATAACCTTAAGAATAAGATAAATTTTTATATTTTGAGAAATCATCCCAACTCCACTGTAGATAGCAAAGATGCAAGCTACTTACTGATATTTTTAAAATGTTTTATGGCTGATGTAAATAGCTTTTGAGTACCCATTTTTAACCTATGCACGCACACACACACACACACACACACACACACACACACACACCGTTCCCTAGTTTTATTTTGAAATAGAGGCTTCACTTTTAAACCAAACTGACAATATCTGTTGGTGTGTGATGAATATGCCTCAATATCTCACAATTTCTAAATAATCTGAAGTATTTTCTTTCGTTCTTCAGCTAGAATCCCAAGATGACTAACATTGTGTGGCATTAACTGAGCCTTTTCAGTGTTTAGGGATTTGTGATTTGGGTTTAGAAAGTCTCATTGTCATGGTAATGTGAGATGATTTTATATATTTATATATCTAACTCAGGGAAAGCTCTGAGTTATTATTAGTCATTATAAGACCAAGTTATTAGTTTATTAGTCATTATAAGACCAAGTTATTAGTTTATAAGAAAGAAAATCAAAATGAAATTACTATAAGAGATAGTTGTGTTTTGTTTTCAAGTTGTCCAAACTTAAGAATCTAAGAAGGAAATTCAACATTTCGGTATGACAGGTTTGGATTTAGGTATTCCTGAAGAGAACCATCCATTCTTGGAATAAAACATCCTCTCATCCTTTCCCCTCCTGACTTTACTGCTTCCCCACCCTGAGTGCCTAGGAGCCGAGCTCAGCCCCTCACTATGAGATCCTTGGACACTAAAACCAGATAAAGAGCATTATCAACCAATGTCAAGTTGCAAATTGTATGGGACATTAGGAGAGACAGATGGAGATTAAGATTTGATCTGATTCTTGGTAAATCTGGCAGTTCCCAAAAATAAAAAAACGGACAGTGGAGACCTTAAACAAACAAGTGTTAATGGGGAAAACTTTAGGAAGTGGGAAGAAGACAAAAACGAACAAGGAAGTCCATCACTAGCAGCTCCTTTCAGAGGCTTACAGGGTATATATTGCCTGTAACATACATGTACATTACCTACAACTGGGTGTGGGGTGGGCTCCGGCCACCCATCCGCCTACCTCAGCTTTCTATTCCTTTGTGGTAATCCCTCAAACCCCTTCCATGAAGGACTATTTAAGTCCTCTTTGGGATCCACTGAGTGGAGAAGCTCTTCCCTTCATTCCTGATCACTGCTGGGCAGAAATAGCCCCCTCAGTGCCAGCCCTAGGTAAGGGAGCTTTCTACCTGAGATCAACTACCCAGTAGAAAATACAGGTTGAGGACACCTGGGTGGCTCAGTGGGTTAAGCCTCTGCCTTGGGCTTGGGTCATGATCTCAGGGTCCTGGGATCGAGTCCCGCATCAGGCTCTCTGCTCTGCAGGGAGCCTGCTTCCTCCTCTCTCTCTCTCTGCCTGCCTGTCTGCCTACTTGTGATCACTGTCACATTAAAAAAAAAAAAAAATGCAGGTTGATTTCCACCAACCTGCCAATGTCTGTTCCCACAGATCACATGTAGAAGGCCAACCTGTGAGCAAGGAAAGGAGGTGGAAGGAGTTCCTTCTGTGATTAATATTCCAGTTATATTTTCAGTTACAGAACTGATTGATCAATGTGAAAAAGTAAATAGAGAAAATCAATTGGGATCTGGTATATAGGCAGACCAATAAGTCAAATAGATAATGGAAAACTGCCTTGTGTCAGGCCCTGTGAGTCTGAAGCCCAAAGAATGGGTGCTCACCTTACTCCAAAAGGAGAAGTCTCTGTGGCTAGTCCACCTTGTCAGCACCTGCAGAAATTCCACAGGAAATGGAGGTGGGGGGAAGAAAAGAGGGACTAAGGTGAAATGTTCTATGCTCTGCGGCCTTGAGAAAGCCCAGGGAGTCCAGATCTCGGCTGCATGTTTGAAGCACCTGGGGGAACCTGAGACGTCTTGATTCTCCCGCCACATCCTGAACCAGTTATCTCCGCATTTTGATGGGTGGGACCTGGGCATTAGTCCAGGTGATTCCAGTGTGAAACCAAGAGTGTGAACCACAGCACAGGGGCACAGTCATGTCAGACAGCTTCTAGGAAGCATGGATTCAGTTCCTCCGAAGCTTCAGAGTTTGGGGCCAGCCTATAGTAACACACAGGCCTATAGTAACACGCAGACCTACAGAAACTCTGCTATTGATGGTTCTCAAACTGGGCTGTGTATTGGCATCACCTGGGGATTTTTTTTTTTTTTTTTTTTTTTATAATCCCACCATTCAGGTCACAGATCAGACCAGCTACAGAATTTTATGGAGGCAGAAGACAACCATTAGTACTTTTTGAAGTTTCTTGGGTTATCACAAGTCCCATTTCTGAGCTCAAGTGCTCCCCACAGTTCACTATGCAGAGAAATCATCTCTGGATGCTGATGAACTGCAGACTCGGGCTCATTAAGGCCTAGGGCCCATGATTCTATCTAACAAGCTCCTGGGAAATGTTGATGCCGCCAGCCCATGAACAATACTCAGAATAGCAAGGTTTTAGTCTGTTTTCTTGTCCAAAAGCCACTGGGGCAACACCTGGGTGGCTTAGTGGGCTAAGTGTCTGCTCAGGTCATGATCCCGGAGTCCTGGGATTGAGCCCTGCATCAGGCTCCCTGCTCAGCTGACAGTCTGCTTCTCCTTCTCCCACTCCTGTTTCCCCTGCTTGTGCGCTCTCTCTCTCTCTCTCTCTCTCTCTGTCAAATAAGTAATACACACACACACACACACACACACACACATGCCAGGGGGCATATATACTAGTCTGTAACTGCCTTAGGGATTTTGGAGAAGCCCCTGTACTCTTGCCGATAATGACAGAGAGAGAGGAGAGAGAGAAACGAAAACAAAAACTCACCATTTCATGATATATACATATCAAACTACTCTTTATTAGAAGGTTATGTGTCAATTATCCCTCAATAAAACTGGGGGGGGGGGAACCATGTCCCCTCTCTATACCACACTCGTTCATAACCAGGTCTAAATCCCCTGTTCACAAGGAATAAAATGCGCTCCCATTTTTGTGGTCTGTGTGTCCTTGTAATATTTTTGCGTTTCGGTCCCACTTTTGCCAGTTTTTCTGTGAGCAACAGAGCAGCTTCTTCTCTTTAAATGACCGGACTGAATGGACCATACAGCACTGAGCTTGGAAGTCATCTTTCAGAAGGTGTTTGTATATGTACATAGCAAACATAAGGGAAGGGTGGAGATGTGGTTCCCAAAACAGAAATTAAAAGGCAACTCATGTTTCTCTAGCTGTCAACTCTTCCCAGGAACATACTCCTTCCCATGTCCTACTTTCTTTGATAAAACTGTGTAAAGAGGGACACCAAACCATGGCTAGTCCACACTTGCCTAGCCAATGAAATGGGTTAGACCATTTGGATCAATAATAAATGGAATAGGGACGCCTGGGTGGCTCAGCTGGTTAAGCGGCTGCCTTTGGCTCAGGTCATGATCCCAGCATCCTGGGATCGAGTCCCGCATCGGGCTCTTTGCTCAGCAGGGAGCCTGCTTCTCCCTCTGCCTCTGCCTACCACTCTGTCTGCTTGTGCTCACTCTTGCTCCTCTCTCTCTCTCTGACAAATAAATAAATAATAATAAATGGAATATTCCACACCTTTGGACCAAGAAATTAACTGCACAAGTTTTGGTTGGGATGATTTGATGTAATAGGAGTAATTAAGGTAAAAGGTGTATATATTTTCACTGAATGCAAGCACAAATTAAGTCAGTGGGGTGAGGTTGCTGTTCTTTATTCATTAAATTATTCAAAAAACCTAGGTCAAGTCCAGTGCTAAACTCTGTGCAAGCAGAAAATCAGACAGGGTCTCTGGCCTTAATGAATTTATCATCTAGCGGTGAGGAAGTTATAACTACATCAGCTACAAAATGAAACCTGGAGTCTAGAGCCAAAGCCATATTTATTTGAAGTTATAACTACATCAGCTACAAAATGAAACCTGGAGTCTAGAGCCGAAGCCATATTTGTCTGCCTCTCCTTCACTACTTGGTTTTCATCTGGAGTGTGTTCATCTCTGGGACAAAGATCTTAAGTGGAACGTTAACAAAACACAGATATTCAGGAGGGTGCCATTAGAAGAAGTCTATAAATAAGATTAAGTTTGAAAAAGAGGAAAACCTAGGAGAAGCTGTGCTGTGATTTTCAAATATGGGCAGAGTGTTTATTCAGAAGTGGGTTGGAGCTAATTTTATGAATCTGTGGAAAGATGGCTCAGGGCCACTGGGTGTCACTTAGCAGGAGGCAGATCTGGCTTGGAAAAGAGTGGCCCCCCAAAGGAAGGCATTTGCACAGAAAACACCACACCACACGTGTTTTGAGTTCACTATGCCCAGTGAGTTCCCACCTGCTAGGGACCATCAAGCTGGTGCTGGCTGGCACTTTGTCAGGAAGGATATAGAGAGGACCATGGCTATGAATAGGAGCACAATATGATACTCGGGAGAATAGCACAAATTTAAGATGCTCTCGAGTTTCTTAGACCCTCTTTGGCTCTAAATCTACAAATTTTTTAAAAAAAGAAAAAGAGAGAGTAGGCTACAATTGATAGGCTTTCCCAAGGGCCTTGAAAGTAAAATGTTCCAGGGGACCGCTAGAGTAACTGACAGGAGGAGACTCCAATCGGGATTGAGGAATGACAAGTAAAACTGAAGGGGGAAATGAGGCTGAGAAATAAAATATAGGGGGCAAAATAAAGCCTTAGAAACATGATCTGTCCCACCTGGGTTAGTGGACTGGAAGATGATGGCGCGTAAGAGGTGGCTCTGGTAAAGGATGTTGAAATAGACCACGGAATGTCCTAGGTTTTCACAGGCACCTGCATTTGCTACCAACTGTGACTGAAGCTATCCAATCATTCTGGAAAACCAGACACATCAGCTTAGCCAAGATCACGGGACTCCCCGGGAGGCCTCACACCCACGAGATGGGGACAGGAGTGAACTGCCTTTTCTGCTCTCCCTCCAGGGGAAAGGTGAGAGCACAGCTTGTGGAAATGCCCTTCTTCCCTGAAGGACAGGACTGGTGAATCTCAGCCAGTAACTAGTGCTAAAACCCACCCAGCAGGTTTTGGAGAGGACAAGGCTTGGTGCTGGCCTGGGGAAGCGGGGAGAGCCACGTTTTTGCAAATTTCTAAAACATCTCATCTTATAAATAGCATCTCTGCTAACTCAAAAGGGAAAGAATTTTAAACTTTAACATCCTTCTTGTCATTTTCATACTTCACTCATTCCATGCAAGGGAAGCTTAGGTTCAGTTTCCTAATGAGATCCTATTTCGTTTTATTTCTCATCATAATTACATGCTGGTTTCTAGTGATGCTAGGAACCATTTGTAAAAGGTTACTTTCCTTAAAATCACTGTCCTACTGTTCTGGAAACAGTCCCATTCGCACTAGAATTAATAGTGAACCCTTCACCCATCCGCCAGCCTTTTTAGGATTCTTACTGAAGCCCAGATTTGATTCCAAGTCATTGAATTTTTCTCCTTTAAATCACCAGTCAACAAATTCTGCTTGAACATTGTAGGATTTGGGTTTAAACATTAGGTTTAAAAAAAAATCAGGATAGGAGAAGAAACCATTCCTTGGCTCAGCAAATTGATCTGGCTAATCCAACTGCAAATCCTCCTGTTAGGAGCAGATTTGCAAAACTTCAATCAGCACAAAGGGAACCTTTCATAGAAGCTTTTCTCTGCCGCATAATGTTTGGCTGCCTTATTCTCAAAAACCCGTCTTTCCATCAAGATACATAACACACCATTGATTTAAAGTCTTTTTATTCTGTTTAAAAATGTTGCTGCATTAAAAAATAAGATCAAGAAAGAGGAACCATTACAATAATAATATGCATATACAGTTTAAAAAAATGTTTTATGCCTCAAATTGCGTATTTTGCCCTATTACTTCCTTTCTGTACGCTTATCATTATCCTTTTCTATTTCTAGCCTCTCTCTTTGCTGTCTCTTTTACCGGCCTGTCCTTCCTTTTTTCCCTTTTGCTTCTCTGTGCAGAGCCTCCCTAGCACATATTCCATATGAAATTTCTTGAGAAATGTTTCCTTTTTTCTGAATTTTCAAAGAGATGGCTCCTTCTCATGAAATCCTATCTCCTTTGTGATGGGATGTGGTGTTTGGGTTACAGGATGCTTCAAGGCTTCTCAGCTTCTTTGGATCTGGAAATGAAGGGGGAAAATGGAGACTGGCGACTGGTGGAAAGTTTTCTATTTTTGTCTGTGAAACTTCTAGTCGACCAACTCTGCTTGTAGGTCATTTTTACTGGGAGGACAAATCCACTGATCCACTTTCTTTTGAAAGAAAAAGATCTACAGCAATTAGAATAATTGTGTAGAAATAATGCCCTCTCAGGGACAAATTATGTTCATTTGAGAGGTTTCTGGGATTCTACAGTATTCTTCTGACAGATTGACTGGGTGGTCAAAAGATGGACATTGGTGTAACTCAACTGGAGATTATCCATCAGGAAAAATAGGTGGTCATCTCCAGAAAGATCCATCGTGATAGAATTTGGCACCTGTAGTCAACTTCCCCAAAATCTATAGCTCAATTCAGGGTCAGTTACAGCCAATGTCCCTCTTTGCGATACCATGTTGCTGGAAGGAATTGTTCGCTTCAACTGAATAAATTGATTGAGTTACTCTAAATGCTAACTATTAATTTTACATCAGCAGTTATCACATTGTACTGTGAGCATGACCCTAGGGTGGGTTTTTTTTCCCTCTCCTTCAAATAACTGTTCATTAATTGAAGTCAAAGGCCATTTTATATTTATCTATGTGGCCCATACCCATTATATAGGAGACATGACATGAGTTAGGCTTTTTCTTTAGTGAAAGATTTTAGTGAGATTTTTCTCTCCTGGGGAGAACATTTTTTAAAATTGTGTTTAATCATGTTAGCTAGATGCCTGTGTCTCATTGCTATTTTTTAGTTCTGCTTGAAGATCTTGGATGGGGATTCCAGTAAAGTCCATTTTTCAGTCATTCTTGAAGGAGACACACCATTGGGTGGAGGGACCAATGGGACCAGAGCACCAGAGTAAATGGAAGAGCCCAGCATGCTACAAGTAAAGAAAAAAAAAAAGATTTTATTTATTTATTTGATAGAGAGAGAGAGAGAGAGCATGCAAGCAGAGGACATGGGAGAGGGAGAAGCAGACTTCCCGATGAGCAGGGAGTCTGATCTGGGGCTCGATCCCAGGACGCCAAGATCATAACCTGAGCCAAAGGAGGATGCTTAACCAACTAAACCATCCAAGTGCCCCAAAAGTCCTCTTTTAAACCAGCAGATGTTGATTGCAGCCTCGAGAACTGTTCTTTCACCAAAAACCCAGCAACTGTGCACCAAGACGTGTTCTTGCTCCTGCAATACAGAGTAGTTTCTTTACATGAATGAGAAATAGCATCATCAAACACACTACGCCCAACTGGGTCCCATAGAGCACTGGCCCAGCACACTGTCAACCAAAGAGTTCTCTGAGGCTAAAGAAGTTAAGATTTTGAGGTAACACCATGTGGTGATGACAGCCTCTTGGGAGCTCACTCACTTGTTAGTTCATATGTTGTTTGTAGCCAATTGCTTTGATGGAACAAAAAAAGTAAATGAAGGAAATAGACATAGTGGTGAGAAGCCAAGGTCCAGTTGTGTCTGAGACACATTGCCTCTTAGTGGAATTTAGCTACAAACCACCAGACATTTGAAAAATAATGTGAAGGACATGATACAAAGCAAGAACAGGAATCAGAGCACCTGGGTCCTACTTATAGCTACTAATTAGTAGTGTGGACCCACACAAATAATTGTTTTCTCTGTCAGTGAGTTTCCTCAGTGAAACCAAGAGACAAGGGCTTATCATTCTGGAGCCTTCTACCTTCATGGAGGTCATAGATTGTCTATTCTTAAGTCCTATCTTCTTCCTACGGTTTATGAAATAAAGTTCAATTTTATGACTTTGACCCCAGCCTATATTCATGTTTTCATCCCCCACCCATACTCAATACACAATCCATTCTAAAGAAGGCAAGAGGTAAATACACTCAACCTGAGATTCACAAAACCAATGACATATGCTGGTGTCCCTACATAAGTCCTTAACAGGAGTAAGTCTTTTCTTCTCCTTCTTCCTCTTCTTCCTCTCCCTCCCTTTCTTCTTCTCCTTTCCCTTCCTCTTCCCCTTCTCCTTCTCCTCTTTCTTTGAGAGCCCAAGCTAGCCCAGAGCCTGGCATATTTTAAGTGCTCCATAAATACTTACAAAATGAAGGAATACAATGTGCTGCTTCTCCCAGGAATAAATGGAAATGCACAAAGCTTAAAATTGATTTTCAAATACTTGTAGCCAGCGCATTTGTGAAGGCTGAGGAGTTTGCTGGTGTACTTGAGCATCTATCTCCTAGATGGCCATATGCTCTATGTAGCTCCCAAATGCTGTGGTCATTCTGAGCCTGAGTCTTATGTTCAAGCATTTTCTGGGGCCTGGCATGTCTTTCTCTTTGCCTTTAATTTTTCCAAGTCCTGCACTATCCATGAAGCCTTCTCAATCTATAGGCGCGTATTTGTCTTTCCTCTTCTAAAGTCCTGTATCGTTTAACATGTCTACTTTTATTGATTAGTATTTAATATGTCTCAGGTAAAAAACACATGCATGAACTCAAGAGACTCAAATTCTTGTCCTAAGTCAGCACTGACCAGCTCTGAAATTACTAGTAAATCTCTTAACTTCTCTGGAACTAATGAGGGAATTTGATGAATCTGGCCCTCAGTTAAGTTTCAACATTTGTGCTTAGTGATTGGTAAGGTCTGTCTGAAGCAGGGCTCTGTAAAGATTTCGAAGGCAGTCCTTGGGATCAGTGGGGAAGAGTCTAACTGGCAACGGTTGCTGTGCTCAGAGCAGGAATTACATTTAGCCCTAGAGCTAGGACTAACCTCTAGGAGTCTGTGGGCACATGTATCTCCTTTCTGAGATCCTAACATTATCCTTGTCTCACACTGCTTGCTTGTAATAATCTACAGCCTTTAGCTCTGTGTCTTGCACATAGTAGTTGCTCTATGAAGATATTTTCAATGAATAAATGAATACTTAAACTTTGAACAATTCCAAAAGTAAGCCATTTAAATTAAATCAAAACATGCTGACAGAAATACACAGATTTCTTTCTCCAAAGCATATTTTATCAAGACTTTATTTTTACTTCCCTATCCTAAGACTTAAAATGTGGGTTTCTCTGGAAAGAATTCCGTATATACAGTGTGATGATGAAAAGCTTTTAAATGCCACTAGAGGGTTATAGCCATATGCTTGATGTATTCCCTATGATTAGGCAACTTAGATATCAGATATTTCTTTTTTTGTGTGCAGCATTTATTTTTGATTTTTTAAATAACAGCTTTATTGAGATATAATCACATATCATAAAGTCTACCCTTTTAAAGGGTAGAATTTAGTGGTTTTTAATATATTCGTAGAGTTACATATCCATCACTGCTATCTAATTCTAGATATCTATCATCCCTAAAATAAACCCCATATTCATTACTGTTATCCTCAACCTTGCATACCCCATTGCATCCACTCTCTAGCAACTGCTAAACTATATTCTGTCTTGATGGGTTTGCCCATTTTGAATATTTCATATAAATGGAATCAAATAACATGTGATTTTTTTCTGTGTTGGGCTTCCTTCACTGGGCGTGTTTCCAAGGTTCATCCATATGTAGTACGTCATGTATCAGTATTTTTATTTCTCTTTATGACTATGTAATATTCCACTGCATTGAATATACCACATTTTGCTTGTCCATTCATCAGTCAATAGGCATTTTGGTTGTTTCTACTTTCGGGCTATCATGAATAATGCTGCCATGAATATGTAAAGCTTTTGTATAGACACTTGTTTTCAATTCTCTTGGGTATATACATAGGAGGAAAATTAGGTCAGATAAGAAATCTTTAACTTGTGGAAGAATCCCCCAAATTGAGGTATAAGAGGGTTATACAGGTATCATCATATTTTAATTATATTGTTCCTGAATGATAAGCTCTAGCTTATCCCTCCCCTTTTATAACCAAGCAACTTAGTGATATCTCTGATCAGTAGCAGGGACAATGAGGAGGAAATTGGACGTGAACTCACATAAAATGAACTAGCATGGATGGGAAAAGCCTCAGCACATCTCTGTTCCCCACACACCTGGAGATCATGGTGTCAGTTTCCATAAATCAGTGGGGCAGGAAATGTCAGCTAAGAGAATGGGACCTGCGACTAATATGCACAGGCAGGCAGGTACCAATCCCTGGATGATCTGTTAACAATTCTTCCTCTTTCTCTCTTCCTTTGCATTTTCTTGGAATTTCTACTTTTCCTTCTCCATTTCATAGCCATATTATTTTTAATAAGAATATGGGAGCAAATTTCTCAATGGAGATTGACTGGCTGTGATACAGACTCTGGGATTTATCTGTGGGATATTCTGAGCTGTGTCCTTACTGGAATAACACCAACTGCAGAGCATTGTTTTGACCAAATGTAAGATAATAAATGAAAAATACCCAAGATGGTGCCTAGTGCAGAGAAGATCCTAAGTTAAGTGTCACAGGTGCCACCTTTTCTCTTTAATAGGAGGCAAATTTGGGAGATCCAAAGAGCAGTAAGCTTGTAGCCAAAATATATGGATTAGGATTTTAGTTTTGCTTTTGCTAGCTTCATGAATTTCAGACAACTCATTATAAGCCTGAGTTTCTCTGACTAAAATGCAGACAATCATACCTCCTTTCCCTTGCAACTGCCTACCTCCCAAGACACTGAAGAGTGTATAAAGAAGAGCTTTGTAAATGTATGAGTGTTCCATAAATGTGTGTATTAATAGGATTTACTGACCTTCCATCCTGGCATTCAGTGCCAAACATATTCCCCTGCATGTTCCATGAATGCTTTATTTTTGGGGGGGGGGGGACTTCAAAGAGGGAATCTCAATACTTATGGCTTTGGATTGCTTGACAACCCAAATTCTAGCCTGCTTTCCTGAGCTATAGAATCTGCCAAACTAAAAATTACACTCTAAAACTCTCAGGAAGGTAGAAATCCACAGGAAAACTTACATTTCACCACACAATTACAATCCCACATGTCTTCGAAAGCAAAGGAGAAAATTGAAGCTGTACCTCACACTGGGAAGAACCAATTTTTGGCCAGTAAGTATATGGGTATATCAGGCCCTAGGAAACGTTCTAAGGTCCTGGCTTTGGTATCATGTTGCTGAGTGGTAGGTGGTATCAGCAGTTGTGTCTGGTAGAGAGCTCCATGGTATGTTTTGTTATATTTGGCTACATTTTTCTTCATTGAATAGTGTCCAGGTCTGACTCTCTATGAACTGCTTAATACCGTTTCAGATCTCTTTCTTATTAAGAGCTAAAGTGGATTCTGCTGTCGGTGATTAACAACCCTGACCAAGAATATGCCATCATGGCCTCTTTATGAGAGTGAAAAGAACTCCTGGTTCTTTTCTTTCACTCACAGATTTAGCCAAATACTTAGAAAAAAAGTAAAAAAGAGGTGTCATCATTTTGAAATTAGTTTTACATAACCTTTATATTATGAAGTTGAGAGAGAATTAGGAGTTTTTTTTTTTCTATGATTATAGTCAATTTAATGCTATATGTATGCAAGGCTTATATAGTCATAAAATTGTTTTGGGGGTATCATCTATTTTTCTTTAATATTTTCAAATCTCTCTTCTGTTTTCTTCAAATTAAGAACAGCAGTTGCCTGCCAAAAGCTAATAAGGTTATTTTAATTAGTCTTAGGAAAGCCTCCTCCTTAGCAAGCACAGATATTTTTAAATTATGATTTATAAAATTAACACAGTGTTAACCATATTTTGCCCTTCTGGGGACTTTCTGCTGGAGGACTGTTAGTTTTTCAGGCTCAGGCTCTTTAGGCACTACATTTAAATCATGGCTTGAGTCTTAGAAGAAATGTGAGAGGCAGACACTTGTATTTATTTTAGTCAAGAGAGCCAGCCAAAGGTCATTCCAACAACTAGCTACTGCCTCATTCTTATGAAAGAAGAAGAAAGAGGGTGGGAAGAAGGAAAAAGGAAGGAAGGAAGGAAGGAAGGAAGGAAATCTTCACATTACTCTCCAGGTCCAGTAGTCAGACACTTGTGCCATTTCTTCTAATTTGGAGTCCTGTTTACTCTTGTTTAATATCTGACTTTAGCCCTTCTTTAAACCTGATCACTTTGCTAGGGGACAGCAATCTTTTGAAGAATGTCAAAGATGATCTTCCTGTTTCGATGCTTGTTATGTTCTTTAGTTAATTAGGTTTTCCTCTCCTGAAAAGACCTCTGTTAGGTGAGGTTCTTTTGGGTAACTATCATACCAGAATTGACTCGGGTACATGCTTATTTCCACCTGGGAGCTCCAAGAGTCCTTGGGCAGGTTTCAGTCAAAGATGGAGTTAAGAAAGTGGGAGGAAGATATGCCAGGATGGTTAACCAGCTAGGACCAAGGATTGAAAAAATCACTTCCACTCACATACCATTAGTCAGAGCTTGTCATTTCATTTTCTAGACACAAGGCACCTAGGAAATGTAGTTCCCAGTGATCACTTTCCATCAATTCCTGTGAAAGGGGAACATAAACCACAGGTGGTCACTGGCTACTTCTACCAATCATCATAGTCAACCACTTTATAAAGATTTTCTCACTCAAAGAAACTCCTTCAGACACAATTATAATTTCTCCTAATTTATAGATGAGGAAGTCTCAGAAAGATTAACTAACAGACCTGGTAGGGTGCAAAGCCAGGATTCAGGAAAGTTTTCAGAGAATTTTATATCCTGAAGAGGTACACAGTCCTACAGAGCAAAACCTAAACATGAAAGAAATAGACCAAAAAAAAAAAAAAATTGAAGCATAACAGAGGCTAGAGCTTACATTTTGTGTTGCAGAGATAGATAGCCCATCCCTCTCAGAAAGGACTATTTCCAGTTTTAGGGAACAGGAAGAACTTGGAAGAACATGAGTGTCCCCTGGCTTTGTTTGTAGTGCCGAGGATGTTTCTTCCTTGAACTTCATGACCCCAGGAGCTTGTCCTGTCCTCATGACAGGACTGTTCACTGTTTGGGAAGCTCTGGTTCTAATTGAACCTCCCACCATAGTCTTTACATTCTCTATATTCTCCTTTGGCATATTAAAACATGAGATAGATTTCATGCTAAAAAATATTCATCTAGGTGTGAGCAGTTCCTTAGCATTTTGCTTTGGGCTCCTACACCCTCAAAGCAATGCTGGAGGGTCACATAACTTCCCCACCACCCTCACCCCACTCCTGCCATGGAGAAGAAGCCAAAAGAATCCATCGTTTTGGTTTTGGGTGCCCCACACTGGATGATTAGCTTGGCTCTTACCTTTGAGCCAGGGGAAACTGGATGCATGCTCAGCATCCAGCTGCAGAGAAAGGTTTCCCTTTCCAAGAGGCCTTCTTCCCGGCATGCCTTTTAGCCCTGCCAGGCAGAGATCATTGTAGCTGGACCTCATATCTGATTGCACTGAGCCCCTTTGTGTCCGCCTAGTTCCAAAGCTCCACTGTTAGGCAGAGCTGGGGTTGTTAGGGGCAATTTTTTATCCAGGATCAGAGGAAACCATTACATAATGCTAACAGTATCTCCTATTTTCTATGCTTCAACTGCTGTCTGTAGAGACTCTACTGTGTGGTCAAGGTAGTGAGAAGTGGGGAAAAAAAGACCAAAAACATCTTAGTTTAAAAGCTGATAAGGAGAAGGGCACAAGGGCCAGAGAGTAAAAAGGAAGAGCTTGTCCCATGTAGAAAAGCATGTTGATGAGCCCAAAGCTAGAGGAACAAAAGTTCTCCAATCTTCTAGAAGGGTTCCCCTCTGTGAGAATGAAAGGTTGTTTCTGAGGTACAAAATGTTTTACTATGTCTGGGAGTGTTCAAAACACTAACAGAAGGACATCTTCCTGAGCAGGGTAGTAACTTGGACTTGAGGAAGAGAGGAACTTGGGAGAGCCATCTGTTCTGAATGTTCATGGTCCCTTAGGATCTGGGATGAGAGAGGCAAAGCTCATGTTAAGATTCTCCAGAGAGAAAGAGAGAGGGTGTATGTGTGCATGTGTGCATGTATGTGGGGAGAGAGGGAGGGGTTTTAAGGAATTGGTTTACTCAATTGTGAGGCTGGCGATGCCACAATCCACAGGTTAGACTGGCAGGCTGAAGACCAGGGGAGAAGTTCATACTGCAGCTCAAGTCTGAAGTCTGCTCCTGGCTGACAGATTTCCTTCTTGTCACAGGAGGACAGTACTTTTTCATTTGGCCTACCCATATTATGGAGGGTAATCTGTTTTACTCAAAGTCTACTGATTAAAATGATAATCTCATCCAAAAATACCTTCCCAGAAATTCTAAAATAATGTTTGACCAAATATCTGAGTCTCGTGGCTTGGCCAAGTTGACACAAAATTAATCACCTCAAAGTGTTTCTGTGAGATTCATCCAAAAGATGGCTGGTTTTCCAGGGGCTCCGTTCCCTCTCCTCTGCTTTTTCTCCATAGTATACGGATCTAGAGTGTTGGATCTGACTCTCCCACCTTAACAGGAAAGGCAGGGTTTTCTAAAGTTTAATGCTTATGTAATCTGAGGGACCTTCTTTAAGAAAAAGAAGAAAAACATATAAAAGTATGTCCATATTTTATCTCAGACATTGCTGGTAGAAGGAGAGAAACATATAAACACTTTGGAAATTAGCTAGGCAGTTTTTTATGAAAGTAGCCATTCATCTACCCTGTGACAAAGCATTTTTAAAGGAAGTAAAAACTTATGTCCATAAAGAGTAAAACAAGTGTTTTATAGCAGCATTATTTAAAATAGGCCCAAACTGGAAAAAAATAAATAAATAAAATAATAAAGACCCAAACTGGAAACAACCCAAACCTCTATCAAGGCGAATGGATTAAAAACAACAACTGTATATTCACACAATGGAATACTACCCAGCAATGGAGAGGATTAGTGTATTATTTCACTTATATGAGGTTCTAGAACAGGTAAAAATACTATACCAGAAGCAGAAAAGTAGTTTGCCTATGGCTGGGGTAGAAGGTGACTGACCACAAAGATGGCATAGGGAACTTTCTGGAATGATGGAAAGGTCCTAAATCTTGACTACCATGGAGGTGACTCTTGTCCAGATTTGTCAAACTCCGGAAACGGTATGTTTTAGATTGATGCATTTCTATGCAAATTATCCCCAAACAAAGTTAACTTAAACAAGTTATAAAATAAAGTATAATTACTAGAATTAAGACATTTTAGCAAATTAACATTTTTAAGATGAAAAATAGAATTATCTCCAAATCTAGAAAAATATCGTATTTTTATTACTATCTTTATATCTGACAATACCTCTATAATACATTTTCCTTATGTTTTTGACTATCTACTCTTATGGCAGAGGTCTTGTAATCTCTCTAGAGGAACTTGAGAAAGTTATTTCAATATTTCTTATGGCGTGAATACATGAAATTTGCTTTTCTAATTTAGAGGTGCTCTTTTCAGCTTCTTGGTGTGCTGTTGGTCATGCCATATCTGTCAGTTCTTATGCAGTTTTTCCCAAGAAGGTGCTTCTTCCTTGGGAGCAGCCTTAGATGTCTATAGACAACTGATGTCCTTCAACATGTCACCCAAAGACCACTCAGCAGCTGGCTTACCTCAGTCAAGTCTTCACTGGACCCTGCTCTTGTGATCCTCAAAACTGCATGGCTGATCCTGGATGTGGGACAACCATGAAACCTGAGTCCTAGTAGTCCCTAGTGGAAAGCATCTCCTTCGGATGCTTCTCTTTGGAGTGAAGGAAGAGTCCAGTTGCTTGATGCTTGCGTAAGATGCAAGATGTCAGTGTGGCTGAGAGGATGTACTGCTTGAGCTGTCCCAGGACCACTTCCAGGGCAGATAAGTCACCCTCAGACTGGGGTATTGCTCAGTGTCCTGGAACTGGATGGAGCTACAGCTTCCTGTCCACACCCTCAGAGAACACCATCCTAAGCCTCAGAATGGGACCTGCAGGAGTAGGCCCCCAAAGCTTAAGCACCATTATCATTTACATAATACCTTTGTGATCTTGTTTCTGCTAACCTCAGTTTCCTCATTTGAAAAATGAGAATGATGATGAAAATAATAATACCTGACTGAAAAGATTGTTGAGAATTAAATGTATATAAAGTGTTTAGCAGGTCCACAGTAAATGTTCACTGAAGGTTGGTGCTTAGATGACCACACAGCTTCCAAATCTATTAATTCCAACTGATCTCCATCTTGAGCCTCCAACCCATGTATTTAACATATGTACAAAGTGGAGAGTGCCACATGAAAGTCCAACAGACATTTTGAGGTTAACACATCAGAAATAAAATGCTCTGTCATCCCTCTAGAACTTCCCACTTTCTGTCATTTCTTCATTGTTCAATGACAACGCAGTTCTCAAAGAGCCCAAGACAGACACCTGAGGAATCACTTTAGATCAGTGCTGTGCATTATAAATGTAACACAAGCCACAAAGTGAGAAACATGTGTAATTTTAAAATTTCTAGTGGCTGCATTAAAATGGTGAAAAGAACCAGGTGAAATTAATTTTAATAATACATTTTATATAACCCAATATACCCCCCAAATTATCATTTCAACATGTAATCAATGTACAAAGTTATTAATGAGATAGTTTATATGGACTTTCATACCAACTCTTCAAAGTTAGGTGTGTGTATTTTATACTTACAGCACATCTCAAATTCTATTAGCCATGTCTGAGTTGTTCATCAGTCACACATGGCTAGTGGCCACTATGTCAGACAGCAGGGCTGTAGACTCTTTCCAACTTGACCCTTTACTCAACACATTCCATTAATTACCCATTATCATTGATGTTAGCTCCTTGTTGCCTCCACAGTATCACCTTCTTTTATACCCATCATAGACAAGGTTTTTGATCCTCTGAACTGATGCCAGACTTATAACCAATTTCCCTTTCTGACCAATACCACCCTTCCAGGTTCTCTCTCTCCTCTACTGTTGGATCCTTTCCTATTTAGAACATATCCAGGATAAATTGCTAAACCCTTAGTGTATCACACAGAATCTGCTATATAGGCCAGGAGACATTCCCACCATTCTGTCTAGCTGCAGCTCTCTAACAACTCCTCCTTCTAACATCATGGAACATTTGAAATTCTCTCAACAAATATTTACTGGTCAAAGAAAATTCCTTGACCTCACTGGATGTCACATTTACATACATATGTGCATACATCTCCCTTTCCCTTTCATGACAGGGATCTGGCTCCTTTGCCTTCAGAGCTCAATTTGTACAACATTATCCTCTAACCAAGTCATTCTCCCCACCTCATTTATCAGGATGCCTGGCCCCATGTTCCTATGCTTCTCTTAACAGAACCATTAAGATGTTCATTATACTGTTCGCTGCCTGCTGAGTTTCTCATTTCTTTAATGTTTCTTACACTTTACTGTATTTAGTAAAGACAATATCTTATTTAAATTCTTCATTTAAATTTCTGTCCCAGGACTTGGCATAAGGCCCAGCACATCATAGGTCTTCAATAAATAATTTTTGAGCCTAAAGTGAAACCCCAAACAACCCTGAGTCCTATTTAGTTTGTTTTTTTTTATCAATAAAACCTAATGTTCATATTTTAAAAGATGAAATAAGCCTTTACCCTCAATGTTTAGCAAAAAGGATACTTCTCATCCTCATTTGAGAAGATTAACTAAAAAATTATAGGAGAGTATTTAAAATGTTTTCAGAAGCATACTGTACAGGAGAGGTAACTCAGAAGAAGGTAAACAAGCATTTACTTAAGAAAATCTGACAATAGTATATTTATGTGGGAGTATTCAGGGCTCCCAAGGATTCCAGCCAAGAAAAATACTAGCTTGTGTTCTTGTCCCAGATCTTGTTATTTTAATAAAGTTTTACTTTTAGGCAACCTACGGAATGGGAGAAGATATTCACAAATGACACTATAGACAAAGGGCTGATATCCAAAATCTATAAAGAACTCCTCAAACTCACCATTCAAAAAACAGAAAATCACATCAAAAGATGGGCAGAAGACATGAACAGATACTTTTATCTGAAGAAGACATACAAATGGCCAACAGACACATGAAAAAATGTTCATCATCATTAGTTATCAGGGAGATTCAAATCAACGTCACATTGAGATACCACCTTACACCAGTTAGAATAGCCAAAATTAACAAGATAGTAAACATGTTGGAGAGGACATGGAGAAAGGGGAACCCTCTTACACTGTTGGTGGGAATGCAAGTTGGTGCAGCCACTTTGGAAAACAGTGTGGAGATTCCTCAAAAAATTAAGAACAGTTACACTATGACCCTGCAATTGCACTACTGGGTTTTTACCCCAAAGAGACAGATGTAGTGAAAAGAAGGGGCATATGCACCCCGGTGTTCATAGCAGCAATGGCCACAATCACCAAACTGTGGAAAGAGCCAAGATGCCTTTCAACAGACAAATGGATAAAGGAGATATGGTCCATATATACAGTGGAATATTATGCCTTCATCAGAAAGGATGAATACCCAACTTTTGTATCAACACGGATGGGATTGGAAGAGATTATGCTGACTGAAATAAGTCTAGCAGAGAGAGACAATTATCATATGGTTTCACTTCCTTGTGGAGCATAAGGAACAACAGGAGGACATTAGGAGAAGGAAAGTAAAAGTGAATTGGGGAAATCGGAGGGGCAGAGAAAACATGAGAGACTATGGACTCTGAAAAACAAACTGAGGGTTTTGGAGGGGAAGTAGTGGGGTGTTGGGTGAGCCTGGGGGTGGGTATTAGGGTGGGCACGTATTACATGGAGTACTGGGTGAGGTCCATAAACAATGAATCCTGGAACACTGAAAAAATAAAATTAAATTTTTAAAAATGTTTTACTTTTAAATCAGTTTTGCGGCATGTTCCATGAACAACAACGTAAGCAGGTATGCTTCTCTTTTAGCCAACTGATTTATACAAAGTCTGACCCATTAAAAAATCATACAGAGGTATTTTTCATTTTACGAAAAGATTGACCTTACCATGTCTCTCCATTTAGGGCTCACTACATGTTTAATGTGATTTGCTTTATTAAAATATATATACATAAAAATTTTCAGAAGTGATAACATTTTAAATTATTTCAATATTTAAAAATGCTTTCCAAAAATGCTAGACTCTTGTAACACTTTCACATAATTTTCTGAAGTTGGGAAGGCAGTAATAATTATCTAAACCATGACGACAATAAGAACAATACTAAAGAATTTTAACAAATAATGGTAGTGATGATTGCTAATTCTTATTGACCATTTACCATACACGAGATACTATTGGTTTTTTAAAATTTAATTTAATTTTATTCTTTTCAGTGTTCCAAAATTCATTGCTTATGCACCACACCCAGTGCTCCATGCAATGCACCCCCTCCATAATACCCTTCACCAGTCTCACCCATCCCCTACACCTCTCACCTCCAAAACCGTCAGTTTGTTTCTCAGAGTCCACAGTTTCTCACCTGTCTTTTCCTCTGATTCCCCCAACTCACTTCTCCTCTCTATCTCCCAATCTCCTCTGTGTTATTCCTTATGCTCCGCAAGTAAGTGAAACCATGTGATAATTGTGTCTCTCTGCTTAATTTATTTCACTCAGCGTAATTTCTTCCAGTCCCATCCATGTTGAAACAAAAGTTGGGTATTCATCCTTTCTGATGGAGGCATAATACTCCATGGTTTATATGGACCACATCTTCCTTATCCATTCGTCTGCTGAAGGGCATCTTGGTTTGCCAAGTACTATTCTTAATGTTTTTTATATGATGACCTCTTTAATGCTTCCAATGACTATATGGGGAGTTTATTACTGATGTCCCCATTTAACAAGTGAGATACCGAGTCCCACTCAAATGAATTGCTTCCAGTTTCTCATTGTGTGTGGATTAAATAGTATCTTTAAAACAATATGTCTAGGTCCTAACCTTTGGCACCTTTGAACAGCCCATATATGAAACTAGTCTTTGCAGCCATGACTAGGTTAATGATCCCAGGATGAAATAATCCAGGATTTAAGGTGGGCCCTAAAGCCAATGATTGGCATCTTTATAAAGGGGAAAAAAAAGAGATTTGAGACACAGAGACATGGGAAAGATGCCCATGTGAAGACAGGGGCAGAGTTTGGAGTTTTATGCCACCATAGCCAAGGATGGCCAACAACCATCAGAAGCTAGAATTTGCAAAGAGTGATTTTTCCCTACTGCATTGGAAAATCATGGCTCTGCTGACAACCTAATTTTGGACTTCTGGCCCTCAGGATTATGATATCCTGAATTTCTGATGTTTTAAGTCACCCTGTTGTGGTAATTTAGTATGGCAGCCCTAAGAAATTAATACAGTGACCGATGCACCTTTCTGTTGTAGGTTTTGATATGTGCTTTTCCCTCTGTCCAGAATGCAGGAAAAAACAAAGAAAGTTTCTGTATCAGGGGACTCTTACCATTATCATGCCAATTGACAACCACAAAATCTTAGTGATATCCAAATATAATCCTCTCTTTCTCATACATCCATGAGTTGACTTTGCTGGCCTTACCTAGGCTCAATCATCCATTGGCAGGTTGCCTAGTGGTCAGCTGATAAAAATCTAATTGGTTGGGCAGCTCTGTTTCAACCTGTGGGTCCAGTACACTTGGTTCTTTATGCTGGATTGGGTTCAGGTCATTTCCACATGCCATTCACCTTCAATTACCCTAGTTGGGGTGATTTTTCTTACTTAAGAAAGGGTGAGTGGAACTGTGTGGTGTCTCCCTAGACCCAGGCCCAGAACTGTCACATTGTCATTTCTGCCCGTATTCCATTGGTCAGTGGAAGTCACACAGAATTGAGGGGAAGGGATATATACTCTATTTATAAGGGAAGAAATGGGTGAAGAGAAGAAGAAAATATTTTTGGCCAAATATTTAAACTGTTACAGACACTTTGGTGCTTTGTCTCCCACCCCCGTCCCCATGTTTACCATCTTCTACTTGCATTTCAAGAAGCAGTCTAGATATCACCACCTCCAGGAGACCTTCCCAGCAATCCAAATCTAAGGTAGGTACTTCTTCTACCTTATACTTTCCCCTTTATATTGCTATGACACTGGATATAATTCATATATCATTTTTTGCCTCTCAGATAGACTGCAAGCTTTCAGAGGTCAGGACTCAAGCCTTTCTACTTCATTGGTTTCCGAGAGTCTTGCCCAAAATCCGCATCAATCTTGAGTGGAAAACACATTCTTGAGCTGTTCAACTATAACTTTATTCCTAGTCTTACATAATGTCCACAGAGAATGAGGGTTTGGGCAATGCTTTCAGCATTTTTCCTCATAGGTGGATCAGAAAAAGGTCTTGTCTCTGGTAGAACAGGTGACCCGAGAGATCCCCTAATTGAACTCTCTGATTTCAGAAATGGGAATTTGGAGCCCAGAGAGATGACATGATTCTCTGCAGGTTATCCAACTAGAGAAGGGACAAAGCTTGCTATAACTAAGTAACACCTTTACTTAGCAGCCTTACTATGTGTTCTCACCCATTTCCATGATGATCAGGTGGTGTATCAAAGTCAGGAAGTAAAATTCTCACAACTTACTAAATGAAGACCAAATAGTAAGAATAATGTGGTAGATAATGTTGGTGGCAGTTATTCCTTATTTGGAGGAGGGGAAGGATTCTTTTTGAATTTTACTATCCTTTTAGACTACCACATATATCTTTAAGAGTCCTAAGAGAAAACAGTATTCTTCTCAGATGGTTTGAGTGGATTTTACAGAAGTGCAAGAAAAGTTAAAGGAAAACCATCAGAGTCCAGCAGTGATGGGGAGCCATTACCTCCCATGATAGCTTTATTGCATTAATGGTCTCAATTAATTTGCCCTATAACATTCTCTGTGTGATAGTTAATTCTATGTGTCAACTTTACTGGGCCATAGGGTACCCAGATATTTGGTCAGGTTTTATTCTGGGTGTGTCTGTAAGGATGTTTTGGGATAAGAGTAATATTTGAATCCATAAACTAAGTAAAGCAGATTGTCCTCCCTAATGTGGGTGTTCCTCATCTAATCAGTTGAACTCCTGAATTGAACAAAAAGGTCAACCCTCCCTTGAATTTCAGGGAACTGCTCCTGCCTGATTGCTTGAGCTGGAACGTTGTTCTTTCCCCGGCTTCTGACCCAGACTAGAATTATTGGCTCTTTTTGCGTCTCAAGTCTGCCAGCTTTTGGACATAGACTGATGAATTTCCTGGTTCTTGGACCTTTAGACTGGGACTGGAACAGCACCATTGGCTCTTGGGTTTCTAGTTAGCATACTGCAGATACTGGGATTTCTCAACCTTCATAATCAATTACCATAATAAATGTGTTAAATACATACATATGCATCTCTTATTACTTCTCTAAAGAATAAGACTAATACACTCTGACCCTCTTGCCTCCCTCTCACAAAAACCTGATTACATTGGGCCTATTCAGATAATCCAAGATAATCTCCCCCAGGGTCCTTAATTTCATCGCAGCTGTAGAGTTCCTTTTGTTATATAAGGTTACATATTCACAGGTTTTGGGAATTAGGAGGTGGACATATTGGGTGGGGGGCATTGTTTTGTCTACCACAGGCTCTCACTGGTCCTGAGTGGACCATTTCTTCATCTCTAAATGAACTAAAATCTGTAGTTAGAATGATGAGGTGCTCTGACTGGCCCTCTGAGACATATGTTCACCTTTACCTTGAAGGTAGCAAGGAAAGCAGCCCCAGCCATACAATGTAGACTGAAAATTAAGACAGTTTGGTTCTCTACAGGATACTCAGATGCTATATCAATATTAAGAGGAACTGAATGCTCGGCTGACCACAATGAAAGATCCTCTACAACTGCCAATCCCAAGATGCTCTCAAGACTCCTGTGACTATTGAACAGAGAAAGTTCTGGCTTTGAAGTTAACATAATCCTACATTAAGTGTTAGCTTACCACTTCAGAGATATATGACCTTGAGTGAGTTATTGAATGTCTTTGAGCCTTAGTTTTCTCCCTGCTAAAAATAGAGAGAAAAATATCTCCCTTGGTTACCTATCATATTGACTGAAGGAAATCAAGTATATAAAGTATCTAGAAAATGAGTGGCCCATACTTGGCATTCAATAAATGTAAGTTCCTTCTCCTTTCCATTTCTTTTCTATGACATTCCGAATCTAAAATCCCACAAAGTAGATTTACAGAACACAATTCCTGGGAGCTCTGTTGAACTGAGGCCATGGTGATTTCCCACCTGGCTCATAATGTGACAATTTGTAGATGGGGACTTCTAGTGGATGCATATGAGAAACCAAAATTAAAATGCAAAGAGTTCATACTTCATATTTCTGACTGACCAGAATGGAATAAAGGTAACAGTTGGCACCATTAGCTTCTACATATGAGATTAATTTAGGAGAATAGAATATTAAGAGCAAAACAAACATCAGAAAATGGGAGAGACAGACCAGGACATTTTCAATACAAGCCTTTCTGAGAGTAGGGCATAGAGTTCTGTGATCCCTGAAAGTCCCTTCCAATCCTACAGGGCCACTATTATCAAAGTCTGTTACTCAAGTCCTTGAAATAAATGGCCTGGTCACCTTTCAACAGGGCTGATAATTTACAAAACAAATGTTTTATAAATATACAGCCTTCTGCAAAGGTTAAGTAATAATATTAGGGAAGAACTGTCTTAAATTTTTTGCTACTTTTCATCACTGTTTATGCATAATTGTAATTAAAACATCAGAAAGGAGAAAGAGTTAATAGCCAAAGCAGACTTGGCATATCGATACAAAAATGAGGGAATGGAAAGCAATGTATAGTGTGATAAACACATGGGGGTAAGGATTGAATATTATTTATCTTTGGATTTTGAAAGAGCTGGCAGAAGGAGTTACAGGCTATGATTGTTCATTTCTGACAAGTGATCAAGAACAGGTGAGAGTCTACATATTTCTACCTAAGACTCAAGCACTCACCAGAACTTATTTCCTGGGTGCATCTGACTTGGAAAGCAGAGCAAGGTCAGGATGGTCAGTACTTGCTTAGAAGATGACCTTGGAACTTGGTGGTGTTGCAATATTGGTTATGCCCATAGTGTAAAAGAAGGAGACCACACCTAAGAGTTGGGGTTCTAAGAAGTCTTGGCTCAAAGAGTAACTACAATCTTGAAAGAGAAACATTAATCTCTGAACTTGATTCTCATCTGGGAAGCTAGGTGGTTGGGATTAGAGAAACTGAAATGGCCCTTCTAATACAAGAATCCTATAAACCCAAGAGAAAAGTGGTTCATTAGGAACTATCTATTCACTGTCTACATCTCAACTCAAATGTTGCCTTCTCCATGGTTTCACTACTTGGAATTCTTTGGTTAAACTCCCATAGCAAATTGTGTCTTCTACACGGAGATCAATGATATTTCACTTTTCATTAGGCTATTTAGTATTTCTTATTTCTTATTTCTCCAGCAAAATTAGCTATTCCTTTGGCACTGGAAACCTGATACACATTTGAACTACAGTCCATAGTACAACATCCAGCACATAATAAATGTTTAGTAAGCGTTACAGAAAACCGAGTAGGACATTACCTGTTGTCTCAGAACTGACAACCAGTTCCCAAGGCTGGAGACAAATAAACTCCAAGTACCAAATATTCTGATATCCTTTATCAAAAATGAGCATCAGCCCTCCTTCAGACAATGAGTAGAAGACCATGAAAAGAGAAGAGAAACAAGGGAGAAAACAATGATTAATGTCACGAATTGGCATCATGGGGGTTGTGACAACAGTCCACCTGCCTTAAAAACAATGGATACAAACAAAACCAAACAGATCTTGCATACAAGGAGATGGATAAATGCTAGAAAGAGCAATTTTTTATTTCTAATCAGAGCTATTATTAGGATTGGGGCACCTAGGTGGCTCATTTGGTTAAGCATCCAACTCTTAATTTTGGCTCAGGTCATGATCTCAGTCAAGGGATCAAGCCCCAAGTTAAGCATGGAACCTGCTTAGGATTTTCTCTGTTCCTCCCCCATCACCACCATCTCTCTCTCTCTCTCAATACAGACCAAAAAACAAAACAAACAAACAAACAAAAAACAAAAAAATAACTACTGTTAGGATTAAATTGTTGATCACCTCCACAACTCACAACAATCTCAATTTCTCTATTTGAACAATGAGAGAAAAGACTGGAGAGATACCAAATCCATGATGTGACATAACAAACATGGGTGTTTCCCTTGAGCCAAATAGATACCAGTGAAGGTTACCAAGTCTGAGCCAAACTATAGAGATCCTAATTAAGACAATGCACAGAGTATCATTTCTTATTACTGATTTCTTATTCTTTACTCATCTTTAACACAAAAATCGTGAATTCTAACTTCTCCACTAAAGCAGTTATGATCCAGGAGCTACCAAGGCGTTGGAAATCATTTTTAAAATGTACAGCACTCTGGTAGAAATATTTTAGTAGCCTTCCTCTTCTACTCCTGAATATATTACAAAAGTAACAGAAGAAAAAAATATAAAATTAATTTCAGGAAAACTACAAGTCTGTGGGCTCCAAAAGCCTTGAAGGAAAAGGAAGTTCAGGGAGTGGTGAGTTGGCGAAGTGAAGGCAGAAATCAGAACACACAATAGAAACACTCCCTGGGGTGGCCAGATGGCTCAGTCAGTTAAGCATCTGCCTTTGGCTCAGGTCAAGTTCCCAGGGTCCTGGGATCAAACCCCCCACCCCCTTCTCAGTGGAGAGCCTGCTTCTCCTCCCTCTGCCTGCCTCTCTGCCTACTTGTGCTCTCTCTCATTTCTGTCAAACAAATAAATGAAATCAAGAAAGAAAGAAAGAAAGAAAGAGGAGAGGAGAGGAAGGAGACTTTCTGAAGAAGAAGGACTCAATCAGAATAGTAAAGGCAATATTCTTTGTTTGTAGCATCCACTGTCTGAACTGAAGTGAGCAGGGCTAGGGGCGAAAATCCTCACCCTGCCACGCCAACCCTACCATACTGAGAAAAGACAGCCTGTCTCTGGAGCAGCAAAGAAGAAATCTTCGGTATGTGATAATGGAAAGTTTCTTCCTTAAAGAAACACTTCCAGTTTCTCCAATAATGAGTGATAAAAAGGGATGGGTCAAACATTGAAACTATATATGTATATGAAGAGAGAGAGAGGGCAACACTGGGACTTAGTGGAAGGGGAACATGTAAGCTAAATATCCTTTGTGGTGTAAAGATATCTCATAATGAATTGTCCCCATCAAAATAACAATAAACACTAACCTAATTCATCATATTAACACAGCCAAAGACCAGTTTTGCCCAAGACTATAGCTGAGGGATTTTTAAGTCTGATATTCACAAAAGATTCCAGCAATGTGTTAAAAAAGAAGACTAGAGTATAAACAAATAGAGTTTCTTTCTGAAATTCAGAGTTTATCTCAGAAAATTTATCAACACCATCATATTATCAAATGAAACAAAAATCAAAGAAAAAAGACCAGACACTTAATAAAATTCATCACCTACCCTAATAGAATTCTAAATAAGAATAGACATAAACACTTAAACTTATTAAACATTTTTACCCAAACCCAACATCATATTATTTTAAAGATGAATCACCAAAAAATATTGATTAAAAACAGAAACAAGACAGCAAAGCCAGAGTCAGCATTATTATTCAATAGGATTCTGGAAATTCTTATGAAAACAATAAGATAATAAAATGAAATGACATATAGTCTAATAACATATAAATAAACATATAAATACTTATAAATTCTTATATTGTTTACATTAAGATTATATCTGGATTGAAAGTGAATTTACAAAACTCAGTAGCTTTGCTCTATTCCAGTTAAAAGAATTAGAAAAAAAAAAGAAAATATTACATTTATGATATTGATAAGCACTGTGTAAGTACTGTGGAAGCAAGCACTGATATTGACAAGAACTGAAGAATATTCAGAATAATTTATTAAAAGAAAGGCATGGACTTCCACAGAGATAATGGAAGAGCTTATTAAGTAATAGAAAACTTAAACTGATGAAAATATATACTGTGTTCTTGAATAAGATAGATTAATATGATAAAAATATAAATTGCACAGAAACAGGCTATAAGGAGATGTACATGTCTGACTACAAAAATTTTAAACTTTAACTGGCAAAAGATACCATAAACAGAATCAACAGAAACATAATACAGTTGGAAAAAATATTGCAGATGACATCTGAGGCTTCGCATATAACTTACGAAGATACAAACTGTTCTCATGCATAAGAAAGGAGACCTGAAGCCACCCAAAGGGAAAATGGACAAAGGGTGCAGTGAGCAAGTTTATATCATGGAGAGAAACTCCAAAGGGTCCACAAAATCATGGAAAGAGGCTCAAGCTCAGTGGTATTAAGAAAATGCAAAGAGAATAAATATTATTTATACCCAGCAGACCATCTAAGAATGAAAGTGAGAAACTCACTTCTATGCAGCCATTAAGAATGAATTTGCTCCATATCCATTAATGGAGGATAATTCCTGTCATGAACTAAATGTTTGTGTCCCCCTAAAATTCATATGTTGATACCCTCCCTCCCAACATGATGGTGTGAGTAGATGGGGCCTTTGGGAGGTGACTGAGGTTAGACAAGACTCCATTGATCAGTTGCAAATGAGATGGAGGATAAGGTGGATTCTGGGGATAAGGAGACAGGGCAATGTCTCAGCCAGCATGAGGTGCAGATCTTTATGGTGAAAGAACCCACAGAGACTAAGCTCTCTCCTCCTGTTTGGGAGGGTCCCCCAGGTTTTATTCTGCAAAGACCTGCCCATTTTCTTTAAGACTTTCAGAAGTTAGTTTCCTTCACTTATTTGTACCTCAGTCTAATCTTCCAGAAAATATTTACAACCTCATTACTTTAAGAGTGGGGGGTGGGGGAGGGGGGTTGAGAAAAGTCCAGAAGAGCCATCAGAGACCTTGGTGAGGTTAAAATGGGACAATATATTTGTAAATGGTTTGGTAAACGGCAACTTCTTACACGCTTTTCCCTCTCATTTCATTACTGTTGTCAGCTTAGCACAAATATTCTTTTTTTTTTTAAGATTTTATTTATCTATTTGAAAGACAGAGATCTCAAGTAGGCAGAGAGACAGGCAGAGAGAGAAGGGAAGCAGGCTCTGGCTGAGCAGAGAGCCCGATGCGGGGCTCAATCTCAGGACCCCAGGATCATGACCTGAGTGGAAGACAGAGGCTTTAACCCACTGAGCCACCCAGGCGCCCCTTAGCACAAAAATTCTAGTGTCCAGAATCTATAAAGAACTTAGCAAACTCAACACCCAAAGAACAAATAATCCAATCAAGAAATGGGCAGAGGACACGAACAGACATTTCTGCAAAGAAGACATCCAGATGGCCAACAGACACATGAAAAAGTGCTCCATATCACTTGGCATCAGGGAAATACAAATCAAAACCACAATGAGATATCACCTCACACCAGTCAGAATGGCTAAAATCAACAAGTCAGGAAATGACAGATGCTGGCGAGGATGCGGACAGAGAAAGGGGAACCCTCCTACACTGTTGGTGGGAATGCAAGCTGGTGCAGCCACTCTGGAAAACAGCATGGAGGTTCCTCAAAATGTTGAAAATAGAACTGCCCTCTGACCCAGCAATTGCACTATTGGGTATTTACCCTAAAGATACAAATGTAGTGATCC
>NC_081558.1:76827209-76842616 GCF_022355385.1 Mustela nigripes | reverse complement strand
GCTTCCAGGACAAACAAAAACTGAAAGAATTTGCAAATACCAAACCAGCTCTACAGGATATGTTGAAAGGGGTCCTCTAAGCAAAGAGAGAGCCTACAAGTGGTAGATCAGAGGGAACAGAGACCATAAACAGTAACAGTCACCTTACAGGCAATACAATGGCACTAAATTCATATCTCTCAATAGTTACCCTGAATGTTAATGGGCTAAATGCCCCTGTCAAAAGACACAGGGTATCAGAATGGATAAAAAACCAAAACCCATCTATATGTTGCCTCCAAGAAACTCATTTTAAGCCCAAAGACACCTCCAGATTTAAAGTGAGGGGGTGGAAAAGAATTTACCATGCTAATGGACATCAGAAGAAAGCAGGAGTGGCAATCCTTATATCAGATCAATTAGATTTTAAGCCAAAGACTATAATAAGAGATGACGAAGGACACTATATCATACTCAAAGGGTCTGTCCAACAAGAAGATTTAACAATTTTAAATATCTATGCCCCCAACGTGGGAGCAGCCAACTATATAAACCAATTAATAACAAAATCAAAGAAACACATCAACAATAATACAATGATAGTAGGGGACTTTAACACTCCCCTCACTGAAATGGACAGATCATCCAAGCAAAAGATCAGCAAGGAAATAAAGGCCTTAAATGACACACTGGACCTGATGGACATCACAGATATATTCAGAATATTTCATTCCAAAGCAACAGAATACACATTCTTCTCTAGTGCACATGGAACATTCTCCAGAATAGATCACATCCTCGGTCCTAAATCAGGACTCAACTCAATCAAAATATAGGGATCATTCCCTGCACATTTTCAGACCACAATGCTCTAAAGCTAGAACTCAACCACAAAAGGAAGTTTGGAAAGAACGCAAATACATGGAGACTAAACAGCATCCTTCTAAAGAATGAATGGGTCAACTGGGAAACTAAAGAAGAATTGAAAAAAATCATGGAAACAAATGATAATGAAAATACAACGGTTCAAAATCTGTGGGACACAACAAAGGCAGTCCAGAGAGGAAAATATATAGCGGTACAAGCCTTTATCAAGAAACAAGAAAGGTCTCAGGTACACAACCTAACTCTACAGCTAAAGGAGCTGGAGAAAGAACAAGAAAGAAACCCTAAGCCCAGCAGGAGAAGAGAAATCATAAAGATCAGAGCAGAAATCAATGAAATAGAACCCAAAAAAACAATAGAACAAATCAACGAAACTAGGAGCTGGTTCTTTGAAAGAATTAATAAAATTGATAAACCCCTGGCCCGACTTATCAAA
The DNA here is from genome assembly GCF_022355385.1 of Mustela nigripes. Taxonomy (NCBI): domain Eukaryota; kingdom Metazoa; phylum Chordata; class Mammalia; order Carnivora; family Mustelidae; genus Mustela; species Mustela nigripes. Next base: position 76,841,316 of record NC_081558.1, on the reverse strand, counting down.
AAGAAAAGAGAAAGGACCCAAATAAATAAAATCATGAATGAAAGAGGAGAGATCACAACTAACACCAAAGAAATACAAACTATTATAAGAACATACTATGAGCAACTCTACGGCAATAAATTTGACAATCTGGAAGAAATGGATGCATTCCTAGAAACATATAAACTACCACAACTGAACCAGGAAGAAATAGAAAGCCTGAACAGACCCATAACCAGTAAGGAGATTGAAACAGTCATTAAAAATCTCCAAACAAACAAAAGCCCAGGGCCAGATGGCTTCCCGGGGGAATTCTACCAAACATTTAAAGAAGAACTAATTCCTATTCTCCTGAAACTGTTCCAAAAAATAGAAATGGAAGGAAAACTTCCAAACTCATTTTATGAGGCCAGCATCACCTTGATCCCAAAACCAGACAAGGATCCCACCAAAAAAGAGAGCTATAGACCAATATCCTTGATGAACACAGATGCGAAAATACTCAACAAAATACTAGCCAATAGGATTCAACAGTACATTAAAAGGATTATTCACCATGACCAAGTGGGATTTATTCCAGGGCTGCAAGGTTGGTTCAACATCCGCAAATCAGTCAATGTGATACAACACATCAATAAAAGAAAGAACAAGAATCATATGATACTCTCAATAGATGCTGAAAAAGCATTTGACAAAGTACAGCATCCCTTCCTGATCAAAATTCTTCAAAGTGTAGGGATAGAGGGCACATACCTCAATATTATCAAAGCCATCTATGAAAAACCCACCGCAAATATCATTCTCAATGGAGAAAAACTGAAAGCTTTTCCGCTAAGGTCAGGAACACGGCAGGGATGTCCATTATCACCACTGCTATTCAACATAGTACTATAGGTCCTAGCCTCAGCAATCAGACAACAAAAGGAAATTAAAGGCAACCAAATCGGCAAAGAAGAAGTCAAATTATCACTCTTCGCAGATGATATGATAATATATGTGGAAAACCCAAAATTCTCCACTCCAAAACTGCTAGAACTTATACAGGAGTTCAGTAAAGTGTCAGGATATAAAAATCAATGCACAGAAATCTGTTGCATTTCTCTACTCCACCAACAAGACAGAAGAAAGTGAAATTAAGGAGTCAATCCCATTTACAATTGCACCCAATACCATAAGATACCTAGAAATAAACCTAACCAAAGACGTACAGAATATATACTCAGAAAACTATAAAGTACTCATGAAAGAAATTGAGGAAGACACAGAGAAATGGAAAAATGTTCCATGCTCCTGGATTGGAAGAATAAATATTGTGAAAATGTCTATGCTACCTAAAGCAATCTACACATTTAATGCAATACCAATCAAAGTACCATCCATCTTTTTCAAAGAAATGGAACAAATAATTCTAAAATTTATATGGAACCAGAAAAGACCTCGAATAGCCAAAGGGATATTGAAAAAGAAAGCCAACGTTGGTGGCATCACAATTCTGGACTTCAAGCTCTATTACAAAGCTGTCATCATCAAGACAGCATGGTACTGGCACAAAAAGAGACACATAGATCAGTGGAACAGAATAGAGAGCCCAGAAATAGACCCTCAACTCTATGGTCAACTAATCTTCGACAAAGCAGGAAAGAATGTCCAATGGAAAAAAGACAGCCTCTTCAATGATGGTGCTGGGAAAATTGGACAGCCACATGCAGAAAAATGAAATTGGACCATTTCCTTACACCACACACAAAAATAGACTCAAAATGGATGAAGGACCTCAATGTGCAAAAGGAATCCATCAAAATCCTTGAGGAGAACACAGGCAGCAACCTCTTTGACCTCTGCCGCAGCAACATCTTCCTAGGAACAACGCAAAAGGCAAGGGAAGCAAGGGAAAAAATGAACTATTGGGATTTCATCAAGATCAAAATCTTTTGCACAGCAAAGGAAACAGTTAACAAAATCAAAAGACAACTGACAGAATGGGAGAAGATATTTGCAAACGACATATCAGATAAAGGACTAGTGTCCAGAATCTATAAAGAACTTAGCAAACTCAACACCCAAAGAACAAATAATCCGATGAAGAAATGGGCAGAGGACATGAACAGACATTTCTGCAAAGAAGACATCCAGATGGCCAACAGACACATGAAAAAGTGCTCCATATCACTTGGCATCAGGGAAATACAAATCAAAACCACAATGAGATATCACCTCACACCAGTCAGAATGGCTAAAATCAACAAGTCAGGAAATGACAGATGCTGGTGAGGATGCGGAGAAAGGGGAACCCTCCTACACTGTTGGTGGGAATGCAAGCTGATGCAGCCACTCTGGAAAACAGCATGGAGGTTCCTCGAAATGTTGAAAATAGAACTGCCCTCTGACCCAGCAATTGCACTATTGGGTATTTACCCTAAAGATACAAACGTAGTGATCCAAAGGGGCACGTGCACCCGAATGTTTATAGCAGCAATGTCCACAATAGCCAAACTATGGAAAGAACCTAGATGTCCATCAACAGATGAATGGATCAAGAAGATGTGGTATATATACACAATGGAATACTATGCAGCCATCAAAAGAAATGAAATCTTGCCCTTTGCGACAACATGGATGGAACTAGAGCGTATCATGCTTAGCGATATAAGTCAAGCAGAGAAAGACAACTATCATATGATCTCCCTGATATGAGGAAGTGGTGATGCAACATGGGGGCTTAAGTGGGTAGGAGAAGAATCAATGAAACAAGATGGGATTGGGAGGGAGACAAACCATAAGTGACTCTTAATCTCACAAAACAAACTGAGGGTTGCTGGGAGGAGGTGTTTGGGAGAAGGGGGTGGGATTATGGACATTGGGGAGGGTATGTGCTTTGGTGAGTGCTGTGAAGTGTGTAAACCTGGTGATTCACAGACCTGTACCCCTGGGGATAAAAATATATGTTTATAAAAAATTAAAAATGAAAAAAAAAAGAAAAGAAAACCACATTGAGATATCACCTTACACCACTTAGAATGGCCAAAATTAGTGGCCGTTAGTGGCAAAATTAGTGGTCGCCAAACTGTGGAAAGAACCAAGATCCCCTCAACGGACGAATGGATAATGAAAATGTGGTCCATATGGTCCATATACACTATGGAGTATTATGCCTCCATCAGAAAGGATGAATACTCAACTTTTGTAGCAACATGGACGGGACTGGAAGAGATTATGTTGAGTGAAATAAGTCAAGCAGAGAGAGTCAATTATCATATGGTTTCACTTATTTGGGGAGCATAACAAATAGCATGGAGGACATGGGGAGTTAGAGAGGAGAAGGGAGTTTGGGGGAAATTGGAAGGGGAGGTGAATCATGAGAGACTATGGACTATGAAAAACAATCTGAGGAGTTTGAAGTGGCAGGGGTGTAGGAGGTTGGGGTACCTGGTGGTGGGTATTATAGAGGGCACAGATTGCATGGAGCACTGGGTGTGGTGCAAAAATAATGAATACTGTTATGCTGAAAATTTAAAAAAATAAAATCAAATAAAAAGAACCATGCAGATGTGATTTCTTCTTATAAAGTCTCTTGTGGCTTTCATCTTTGACCAGTTTCTTCTCTTTCACAGATGTCTCAGGATATATTTTAATGAATTTGGTTTACCGTACTTACTTAGAAAAACTGGAAGTTGGAATTACAATTTTGAGGAATTTGTAGGGTCTGTAGGATTATTCCAAAAATGATTCCACTGCACCCAAAAGTGTCAAAAGACATACAACTACTTGCCTGTGGAAGTGAACCTAGAGCCCAGACCTTATAGACTGTGTATTAGAATTATTCATACCTTTTCATAGGTTTATCTACATAATGTTAGAGGAATCCATTGAGAAGTGGAAAGATTGCTTTTTATTAACTAGCATTTCTGCCTTCTATAAGCAGTATAGCTGGAAGTTCCAATGATATCTGGGTAGATGAAGTGTAAGTTGCAGATGTTATTTGTGAAGTCTGCTTGCCTCCTGTGGGAAGAAGATGGTAGGGGAATTTATAGCTCCTTATCTCTTATTCTGATACTTAAAAATTTGTAAAAAACTCTTATGACATAAACCACAGCAAAGTTCAGAGGTTTCAACAATACCTAATCATTAACTTCAATCTCATGCAAACATTACATTTTATGTTACTTAGAAATTGTGAGCTATTTTAATTTAGGACCAGAATATACAACATTCACAGGTAATATTTTTACTGAAGTGTAACTAGCATATGACATTATATTAGTCTCAGGTGTAAGACATAAGGATTCAATATTTGTATTTATTATGAAATGATCCCAATAAATCCAGCTAACATCCATTATCATTCATAGTTATATTTTTTTCTTATAATGAGAACTTCTAAGATCAACTCTCTTGGCAAGTTTCAAATATGCAATACTATTATTAATAGTATAGTTAAGATGTATTATTAACTATAGTCACTATGTTGTGCATTACATCCTTATGACTTACTTATTTCAGAACTGAAAGTTTCTATGTTTTGACCACCTTCACCCATTTTCTGCACCCCCCACCTTCCACCTCTGGCAACCACCAATCTGTTCTCTCTTTGAGTCTGGTTTTTTTGTTTTCTGATTTTTGTTTTTTTATTTTTACATTCTACATATAAGTGAAATCATACAGTATCTGCTTTTCTCTGTCTGACTTATTTTATTTACTATAATTCCTTCAAGGTTCATTCATGTTATCATGTAAAGGGGAACCCTCCTACACTGTTGGTGTGAATGCAAGCTGATGCAGCTGCTCTGGAAAACAGCATGGAGGTTCCTCAAAAGTTGAAAATAGAGCTACCTTAGGATTCAGAAACTCTACAACTGGGTATTTACCCCAAAGATACAAATATAGTGATTTGAAGGGGCACGTGCACCTGAATGTTTATAGCAGCAATGTCCAAAATAGCAAAACTATGGAAAGAGTCTAGATGTCCATCAGCAGATGAGTGGATAAAGAAGATGCAATATATATATATATATATATATATATATATATATATATATACACAATGGAATACTATGGGATACTATGCAGCCATCGAAAAATGATATCTTGTCATTTGCAATGACATGGATGGAAATAGAGGGTATTATGCTAAGTGAAATAAGTCAATCAGAGAAAGATAATTATTATATGATCTCTCGTATGAGGAATTTGAGAAACAAGACAGAGGATCATAAGGGAAGGGAAGGAAAAATGAAACAAGAAGAAACCAGGGATGGAGACAAACCTGATAAGATATTTCCTGATAATCTCAGGAAACAAACTGAGGGTTGCTGGAAGGGAGGGGGATGGGAGGGATGGAGTGGCTGGGTGACAGACATTGAGGAGGGTATGTGCTATGGTGAAAAAAAAAAAAAAAAACTTTAAAAAAGCAAATAAAATTACAGATTCAAAAAATATATATGTATACATCCACCATGATATCAGACTGCCTATTTCCAGTATTTAGTTAAAAATGATAAGCTATTAGTAGAAAACATCTCAGAAATCATCTACTCCTTCACTGATACATGAGAAAACAAATATGGAGTGGTGAAGTGACTTGTCTGAAGGGTAACAGCTAATTCATATAGGATCATTGGCTAGAATCCAGATCCTCATTCCAGAACCCACTTATCACTGCCAGGGAATAGAGGGCAATTTGGGGTAGATACTCGGTTTTTTATTCTTCCACTAAACTATTTTTTTAAAGATTTTATTTATTTATAGTTTGAGAGATTGAGAGAACAAGTGGGAGGAGAGGCAGAGGAAGAAGCAGACCCCCTGGGCAGACCCAAGGGGGCACTCAATCCCAGGATCCTGGGATCATGACCTGAGGGGAAGGCAGATATTTAACCAACCGAGCCCCCCAGGAGCCCTAAACTATTTTTGATTTCTGTGTTTATGAACCAGTTCTCTGTTTAGTGTAAAGGGAGAGACATGGAGACAGATGGTCTAAAGAAAACAAATAGACAAATAAGTTCCTATCATGATCCACCCTAAGAAGAAAATTCAACAGAATGAAGGAGAGTGTGACCACTTCAGACTGAAGAAGGTCCTTCCGAGGCATAAACACTCACGCTAGAAAATGAAGGACTCTACAAAAAGCCAATGGTGCAGTGCTCTGGGAAAGCCCACTCTAAATCATAAGGCAAAGAACCTGAGGCCAGAATAAGGCTGGCAGGATCATCTAGAAGGACAAGGACCAAAGTGGCTAGAGCATGGTGACTGAGGAGAGACGGGGAGGTGACAAGGTCAGAGGGAGGTAGGAGCCGTTATCACATCCACAATAAGAAGCTTAAATTTTATTCTTAGTGTAAGGGCATCTATTTGAAGGTTTTATACAGGGAAACACCATTTCTCAATTGACTTTTGTTTCCTTTTAAAGAAGATACAAGAGTCCATGTAGTTTACCTAGAGGGTAAAGAAAACCAAAGTTATTTTTATTTTGTGAAACATTGTTTAGGTTGAAAATTTTTACTTTACCATTCTTAGTTGCTATGTGATATGATGCCAGTCAGAGAATCACAAGATTTCTTAATATAATAAAATAAAATTTGCCCCTTAAAATGAAAGATTCTTGTTGACTAAGGGAATATATACGGGAAAGATCAAGAAAACCTATCATTTCACTGAAAATATTTAAAAGTTCAGTGCAATTTTATTTTAGAAGTAATAGTAAAATAGTTTACATTTATTCATACACACCAGGCTTTTTAGTTGTATACTCCCTGCTTTATTACAGAAGCTGAATGTTTTTAAGATCAGGTTTGTTTGTCAGACAGTATTATAGTAAATGTTGCTATTCTTTGAGACACAATATATAGCTCTATCACTTTAATGACTTCTCACAGAGACAGTCCAAGTCTCATCGACTTTCCTCTAAAACTATTGCCTTAATACCCATGGAAAACTAGATATAAAAAGAAAAAATAAGGGGCACCTGGGTGGCTCAGTGGGTTAAAACCTCTGCCTTTGGCTCAGGTCTTGATTCCGGGATCCTGGGATCGAGCCCCGCATCAGGCTCTCTGCTCAGTGGGGAGCCTGCTTTCTCCTCTCTCTCTCTGCCTGCCTCTCTGCCTACTTGTGATCTCTGCCTGTCAAATAAATAAATAAATAATCTTAAAAAAAAAAAAAAAAAGAAAGAAAAAATAAAATTAGGCCATTAACCACTCATCATTCATTCACATAAAAAAATTCCAACTAATTGTTAAATCTGTAATTTTTAAACATCCTGTTACATTTTACCTTAGTTAAAACTGTTTTTAAAATTTAATTTTGTTTTTGTTGTTGTTTTTTTTTCAGATCACTATGACCATAGATATACAGAAAAACTATACTTTGGTCTATATTCTGTGACTTGCAATGGAGAGTAAAACAACATAAACAAATAAGACAAGACAAAATATAGCTGTAGTTATTTGAACATTATTTTGTCAATTGGGGAAAGCAAGTCAAAAAAAGGACAGCTGAAATCTGGAAACCCATACATCTGGCTGATGATAAAGAGAGGAACTTGCCATCCAGTGATATTCAGTACAGTTTAAGAATCTAAGAACTTTGACAATGGTCATTAAAACTCACGGTACAAATTATGTGGCCAAGATCAGTTTGCGAAAGCCATGGTAATGAATCTCAATGAGAACGTTAATATGTTATATTCTCAATCTGCTTTATTTTAACATCCTTTGCTCTTGACTTTGATCATTTTGCCTTTTTTTTTTTTTTAATGACCTGTGTTTGTAGGGATGAAGATGCTCCCAAGCCATTTCCCTTGTTTTCCAGGGACTTACCTGTTGAAGCACCTTTAACAAGTAGTACGGCTGACCCTTATAATATGTGTGAAAAGACTCCACAAGGGGTAAATAGGCATCATCTGTCAGTGAAGCACGATGTTAGTATTTTATATATGCCATCTCTTTTATCTTAACTTCAAAATCATAAGATACACACTCTTTTTTCCATTTTCCAGATAAAGTTGAGACTGAAAATGTTTGACAAGCTGTCCTGGGCCACAGAGCCTGTCAATGGCAGAGCTCAGATTTTAGCCTAGAACAGTAAGACCTAAATCCAAGATCTTCTTCTTGGGGTATTTAATAAAGGAGTCTTCCTACTGTCAAGAACCTCAGGTAGAGTTTTGCCTGTTGTTCAGTAGACCTTGTGAGACCTGGAACATATACCAGTTTTGGGTTATTATTATTAATCATCTTCTCATCACTAACAGAAATATTCTCCTTTATTTTTTAAAACCTGACTCATAATTGGGATGCCTGGGTGGCTCAGTCAGTTAAGCAGCTGACTCTTGATTTCAGCTCAGGTCATAATTGCAGGACCGAGAGATTGAGCTCCGAGTCAGGCTCTGCACTGGGCATGAAGCCTACTTAAGTTTCTCTCTCCATCTCTCCTCTGCACCAGCCCCACCCTTGGCCCTGCTCTCACACATGCAGGCATTTTCTCTCTCTCTCCAAAGGAAAAAAAAAAAAATGACTGATAATCAGATCTAGGAAATTAGGATAAGTGTAACATGACAGCAGCTCTAAAGTTGTCTTTTACAAAACAACTTTTAAAAAGGCTGCATGTCGTGTGAAATCCTCTCTCATTGCTATTACAGTTCAATGGTGAAAATTGTTTTCCTTTTTGTGGTAATTTAATGCTCCCCTGAACTGGCTCCCATGATTTCAGAGGCTGGCTTCCTAACAGTCATGCTTGTATGTACGGACTCCCACAATGAGAAATTCATTTTCTGCTTGACTTTGTAAGTGAAATTACACTCTGACACCACTCCTTTCTGTTGCCATTGAAAGGTATTAATGAAACATGGCATCAGAAATTTATTTGCAAGGTTGTCTTCTGTTATATCCTTTGCTCTGAAAATGCTTTTTTAGATCTCTGTGACAAGAATGTGTGTTGGGGGTATGGGGGTTGTTACTCTCAGTGTGGCCAGGAAATCAAACATATTGTTAGCTCTCCAGATTGAGAAGTCAACATTTTCAGAGAGATCTTAACAAGCATACTCAAATAAAAGCTACAGAGATGTTGACATTCTGTTATTGCTTTAGGTCTTCTTTAAATCGGATGTCCCTATGAATCAGTAAGTCAGGAATTATTGGAAAATTTAACATCCTTTACAAAGAGAAGTTATCTAGATAATGAAACTCATTGCTTGGGGTATGGTTGCAGAAGTAAGATGTTTAACGTCATAAGAAAGTTTCTTTGGGTACTTCCGAGTTCACTACCTCTTTGTTATCCCTGCTTTGAGAAAACAAAACCAACCATATTTAAGGAGCAGCCTGCTCAGGTGTTCTGATTCTAACACAACTCACCCAAGACTCTTCCAACATCTTATGTTCCTATCCTTGCCAGTGAACCATGATTTATTCATCACACTAACTAATAAGGGTCAGCCATTTTCCTATCCAATCTGCACTCAGGGGTCACCTAAACAAGTCCCTGCATTCCCCCAGTGGCTCACTTCCACACCCAAAGTAAACAATTTACACCTTTCCCCTTGTATCATTTTGTTAATACAATATGGCGAGTGGTTTGGTGTCCTAGATAACCTTGGTTGGTATTAAGCATACCCTTCTTGACTATTGCTGTACCCCCAGCAAAAGTGTCTAGCATCTAATAGAGATACAAAAGACTTATTCAGTAGGTAAATGAACACAATACCATAGAGTAATTGTTTTTCTTCCAAAGTTGTGCAAACCATGTTAAGCTTGTAGACTCAAAATTAAGGAAAGAATCGGACTTAATTTCCATGACATTTTCTAGGTACCACAGGGCTTTGAATTAATCTGTTTTTCACTGTCCTTGTACTTTTAGTTTCACTACCTGGTGGTTGCATTTTTTTCTCAAAAATTGTTGACTACTTGTTTTTAAAATGCGATCTGAATTTGACATGGGCTAATGTTTACTTCTCTGTGGACTTGATACATTTTTAGCTTTAATTTTTACCAATGACAAGTGTTAGAGACCAACTTGACTATGACATTCATTAGAAGTCACATTTTTCTGGGCTCTTTCAGAAGTCATTGTTTTCCCAGTAGCTCTAACATAACCATCTCCAATTAATTTTCTTCACCTCCAAGGCCGAGTTAGATGGTCCTCCTCTGGCTTACATAGCGTCCCTTATCACTGCACTATTACTTCCTATCATAAGTGACACTAAATTCTTCCCACTCTGGTCTGTGTGTGTCCTAAGAGCCTTCAATCCAGTCCCTTATTTTTCTTTTCCTCCAAAATTTAGCACAGCGCTTAACATAGGGTAAAATCTTAATGTAAGTTTGGTAAATAAATGGATAAATAAAGGATAGAGCGATGATATATAGAGAATAGACAGGGATAAAATTTGATTCTGGAAAGACAACTCCTTTTGGAGTGTGACATAAACCCAAGCATACTTTTGTCCACAGTGAATTTATTTCAGAGTCTACACCAAAAACTGATATCATTGATGGGGGAGGGAGTATGAGATAGAAAGCAGGAGTCCTAAGGACTTACCACCACTTACTAAGACATTTTTCTCTTAAGACTTACAATTTTGTGGGGCACCTGGGTGGCTCAGTGGGTTAAGCCTCTGCCTTCGGCTCAGGTCATGATCTTAGAGTCCTGGGATCGAGCCCTGCGTCGGCTCTCTGCTCGGCAGGGAACCTGCTGCCCTCTCTCTCTCTGCCTGCCTCTCTGCCTACTTGTGACCTCTCTCTGTCAAATAAATGAATAAAATCTTAAGGAAAAAAAGGCTTACAATTTTGCATATCTTTTTGTTTAAGTTTCAGAGATGAGAAAATATCCAAGTTATCGTCACTCCCTCGTTATGGAATTTGAAGAGTCTGATGGAGTTCATAAGTTTGCCTGAATTTTGTGAAACGCCCCCTGGCATGGGGGTCTCTAGGCAACAATTATTAAGTCCCTCCCTCATGCTCCTAACCAGAACTGTGCTATAACAGAAAGAGAGTTAATTACTGTGTGAATTATTGCAAGATATAAAGGGGAAATGGTCATTTTTTTTCTATCCCAAGTGCCCAATCTTGGTTCTCACTGCCTGGAGATCATTATTATTAATAATTCCAGGCCCTGGGCTAAGTGAGACTGGTGTCCATTAGCATATTTAATGCTCCTGACAGTCCGGTGAGATCCAGAGCTAGTCACATTTTATGAAAATTGGAGTTATGCAAATTTCAATTATGTAAATCTGAAATCATTTACTATAAAAATATCAACACAGTCTCATTTATTTACAAAATTTCAACTATAGCAAATGTCTCTCAAGTTTTAAAAAATTACGAAGAATCACCTCATGTAAATGATAAGCCTGGAGAGTTTGAAATAGTATTTATGCTTTGGTCACATGGGCGTGCCACGTTTACTGGAAAATACTAATTGTTAGAATGAAAGCTACTACTTATTACACACTAACCAGGCATCTCATATGTAACATCCCCTTTATTCTTCTCAAAAAATTCTATGTGGTAGGACTATTTTTATCCCCATTTTGCAGATGAAGAAAAGGTGAATAGCAGAAGTAGAATTTAAATCCAGGCAGTCTGGCTCCAAACTTAATCAATGCCTCGCCTCACTTGGCAGGATTAGTGTTGAATTCTGTGCCTTTTGAATTAAATATAACTGGGAACTCTCCTGCCGCATCAAATATGCCTGTCTGTAGATACTATTTTCCCACCGTTTGAAACTGCAGCCTTAAAGGGGTGTAATGATTTGCCCAAGGCCTCAAAGCTAAAAGAAGTCAAACTAATTTGTCAGGAACATTGGCAATAATGCTCTGAGAATGACACAGACACACTTGGAATAATCATCTAAGGCTTCAAGTACTCGTCTTCTGTGCTTTCGTGGGCTCTCAGCAGCTCGCATCATGTTGTATAAACTTAACCCCCACGATCTCTCATCTTCCATCTCTAAGCCTCTTTTCCCTGACCAGGATCAGCCAGGTCTAACCTTGTCCTGAGAAAAATGCACGTGCCCGGGTTTCCTAGCACCCTATCTTATCTTCCAACTGAAGTTCAGACAAAAGAACCCTCTGGGTGCTTTCTCTAAGAACCCACACTCCACACAATGTCTGCTTTGTAACGGTAATACCATCTGGTCAAACAGCCACCAGAATCTATACAAATTTGACTCAGGCAAATTATCAGGGGAGCTTGGAATGAGTTCGTCACTAATAAACCCACCACACATTCTTGTTATCAAATTCAGATAGGGTTTTGCAGTGCGTGTCCTGCCCAGTGGAAAATAGAAGATACATTCTTTCCAGGTCAGAATCAGAACTGAAAAAAAAAACCTGTGCTTTAAACTTGTAGAAGCTGGAAATCGAGGACATGTCCCTTTGCTACTCTCCAGAGCTTCACAGCAAATAAAGCAAAGCTGTTGTGTGAGGACAAGTTCACCATAATGCATTGTGCTGGGTAACAATAAGTGGTTTTTGCATAGAAGGTGCTGAAGCTTTTTGTCTTTTTCTACTGATGATACAGATTTAGCATTAATTAGCCCTGTGTGTGTGTGTACCTGTGTGCACATATGTGCAACAGAATGATGAGGAAAAAAAACAGGTTTCTCTAACAAGATGACCACAGTCTACTGATTATAAATTCTCTTTGGTGCAAAATAAATTCTTTTTCTTCAAAGAACAAAAGATCCATAAATAGGAAAGTTCCTAGCAACCCACAACTCTGTACGCTATCTCCTGAGTAAATACGGGTCCTGAACACTGATTTGAAAAAGCATTTGCTTTTAGGTCATCTGAGGTAGCTACTGGCATTCAAATCAACAAACAAAAACTCTTCAATCAAAGTGCACAACCCAGTTTCTTTCTTATCCTTCTCTTCTTCATCATCATTATTCAATATTTTAAAATTTCTGGTATAAAAAAATTCTCGTATATACAAAGTACTTAACTTAGAACATTCTTAATTGTTTAACACCTTAAACTTCAGAGTCCCATCTATGGATATTGATCTTTTGACCCAAAGAGGTTAAATGACTTGTCCAGGGTCACACAGTGCTGGATCCAAGTTTGGAACCAGGAGCCCACTGGTTGCTCTATCCTATTCATAGCCTTCCTTCCCTGATGGAATGCTTAACACACCAGGAAAGTTCCTGATGTCTCCTGATCCCTGCCTCCAAGAGATCATTCTCTCTCTTCCCAGGTGCTGAAAGAAAGAAGGCACATTATTAGAGGGACACGGCACCACATTCAGAGGAACCCATGAACTATAAAGAAATGAAGTCAAGTCAAATCAGCCCACAGTATAATAGGCAGTGGGATAGCAGCCCTCCCTGTCCTTCTTAGACCATCTGAGCCTACAGGGAACATGGGTCTTTGAAGACATGTCAGGAAATGAGCTAGCTGGTAAAGGTCAAGGCTGAATCATTTCAGTTTAGTGTAAAGGACAGTAGCTGCAACTGCGTAACTGCAAAAAGAAAGAAAATGAAGCTTGAAAATTTGGATGGCCTGGAACATTTCTGCAGATTGGGGACAAGGCCGTGACAAGATCTCAGGGCAGGCAGGTCTGGGCTCTGACCCTGCCCCTGAATGGAAACCTGACTTCGGAAATTCTCCTGCCTTCTAGCAACGACCCCCTGATTGGCCTGGTTTAGGTCATGCGTGGAAATGAATTCTGACCTCTTGCTTATAGTCCCAGGATGAAATAAATGCTGGGCAGTTATTAATAACAAATAGTACAGTTTTTCTAAAATACATGAATTTTCACCCATATTTTCACATATCACATGCATTACAAGTTTGTGTTTTGTTTAGTTTTTAGATTCACAGAGAGCAACTGAGCAGGGGAGGGACACAGGGAGAGAGAGAATCTTTTTTTTTTTTTAAAGATTTTTATTTATTTATCAGAGAGAGAGGGGGGCAGAGAGAGCGAGCACAGGCAGACAGAATGGCAGGCAGAGGCAGAGGGAGAAGCAGGCTCCCCGCTGAGCAAGGAGCCCGATGTGGGACTCGATCCCAGGATGCTGGGATCATGACCTGAGCCAAAGGCAGCTGCTTAACCAACTGAGCCACCCAGGTGTCCCGAGAGAGAAAATCTTAAGAGAATTTTTTTTTTTTAAACATTTTTTTTTCTTTTGTCAGAGAGAGTGAGCACAG